>NW_019272019.1:4700367-5077052 GCF_002738345.1 Cucurbita maxima
TTTTTTTTTTTTTTTTTTTTTTAAATGGTAAGGAACATAACTTTTTCTTCTTATTAAATAATTTATTGTGTTTATTTGATGTGTCACACAATTATTACATGCCTTTTGTAAGGCTAGCAAATAAGAAATATAATATGAACAAATTTCCATAATAATGATAATGCTTAAAATGTTACCATTTTCAGGTTCATCCTAATCTACTCTTTAGCAATTTCCAAATGATTATCAAACTAAATTTCATGATAAAATTAATACTAAATTACACGTAAAAAAATAAATTTTCCATATATTTAGCACAACCTAAAATATAATTTGAGGGAGCTAATTTTAGAAAATATTGTTATTTTTTCTTGATGGGGAAGAAAAGACAGCTTGATTTTCATCTCGTCCACGTCATTTATTTAAATTAAACTCAAGCCAGATAAATTTATAACCAAATTGAAATTATGGTTTGATGTCGACCCTTAACCCATAACACCTGTTCCCTCTTTTTTATTTTATTATTAATTTTTCCTTTTTTGAAAAGGAGTATAAAAGACCGAAATAGTTAAGAGGGTTCAATTGGATCTTCGAAAGGAGTTCCTCCCGCTCCTAACATAATTCTTCTTCCTTTTATGGCGGGAAACCTGGGTTAGATAACGCTGAATGACGAGGCGCAACGTCCATTCCAGATCCATTCTCGAATGAGCGAATAGCCATTGTAATTATCCTTGATTTGTTTCAACTCCAATTCTGTTGTGTATTTATATTCTCAGTAACCGAGGGAGCGGAAATTGAAGATAATCTGTTGGACTCGATCGAGAGTTGCGACTACAAGGAGCTACAGGAGAGTGCAGATTTAGCCGGAGATGGAGGCGGATTTGGCGTCGGGGAATCGTTTGGTCTTCGCTTACTACATCACCGGCCATGGCTTCGGCCACGCCACTCGCGTTATTGAGGTTAGATCTTCCGTTAAAGAATGTTGATTGAATGTGTTTTTTCCGCTGGATATATGCGATTGATTTCGGTCTGGTTTGAATTCTTCTGTTCTCAGATTTGTTGTTTAGAAATCATGAAAGGTCATTTCTGGTGTCAAATTTCATTAGTTTTGGAATGTCGTGAGATTTCTCCAGTGCTTGATCATATTGTCTTCTTCCGATCGAAATGTTGATTAATTTTGATATTTATTTCCTGTAATGTTGTGTAACTTATCCTTCTGACAGTCTTCTTCTGTTTTGATTGAATGCGTTCGTCTATGCTATGGAGTTTGGATTTCGTTCTGTTATGAGCTCGAATTGGCCTCTCAGTTCTCGAGTCAAATTTCTTTAGCTTTCAAATGTCGAGAGATTTCTACATGCTTGATCGCATTTACACTTCTCTCGTCTGGAATGTCGTTAGTTATAAAGCGTTCTTCCAGTAATGTAACTCAAAACTTCACGAAAGTCTTACTAAATTTTATTCGATTTTGATTAAGTGTGTTCTATTGAATGGAGTTTGGATATCGATTTATCACGAGCTTGAATTCTTCTGTTCTCGGATTTGTTGTTTAGAAATTCTACAAGGCACGTCCTCCCGTCAAATTTCATTAGTCAATGAATATCGAGAAATTTCTTTGGTTCTTGATCACTTTTTTTTTTCTTCTTTTGTTCGAAGTGTTGATTTATGTTGATCTGCGTTTCCTGTAATGTTACTTGTCCTGCGTTTTCTGTAATGTTTTTCTTCATGGAATTATTTTTATTAGTCATTATGCATTGCTTTACTACGTTCTTGATCTTCTTCTTCTTCGCTTGAGAATTGTTAATCCTACTTTTTCTGTGCAAAAAGGTCGCTCGGCACCTGATACTTGCTGGCCACGAGGTACATGTGGTCTCCGCTGCCCCTGAGTTTGTTTTTACTTCTGCAATCCAGTCCCCTAGGCTATTCATTCGGAAGGTAAGTTTGACCAAGACTTGCGTCTGACTGCTAGTGATTGCTGCTAAGATGTTCATCAAGCCAATTCGTTTCATTTTAAATATGTTTTCAATTATTTATCATTTTAATAATCGAACGTATTCTGCTAGTGGATATAACGCAGAAGTTTCAGTTTTAATTTGACTTTAGACATCATACTTCTTATTTTCTATGTGCAACGCTTCATAGTTCATATTAATATTATTGATTACTGTGTTATTTTTTTTACACATTGCACACCTCCTCTCATTTGAGGTGCACATTTTCTTTCTTCGGTCTCGCACTGAAGAGAGACCTCACGCTTTTTTAATGTAATTGGAAAAATGAGAACTTATGTGATGCATTCTTCTTGGGGACTAAGGCAAATATTGTTGATGTACTCGATCAATTAATAATGATTAACATTTAGATGTAGCTGAAGCTTGAACAAAAGTTGATAGTTTTTTTTTTTTATAATATAACATGTTTTCATGAACTTGTAGAATTTGAAGTTAAGTGCTTGATTTTCAGTTGGAACTCAAATCACATCCACTTATAATATTGTGGCAATTGATAGTTGCAACCAAACCTCTAAGTATTTGATAGATTTATATATTTTTTAATCAACTGTAGGTATTGTTGGACTGTGGGGCTGTCCAGGCTGATGCACTGACAGTCGATCGCCTAGCATCCTTAAAGAAGGTGAGGAGTTACTATCATCATTATCCTTTTTAATTTCATTCCAATTTCGTATTTGTATCCACGTCGAAGTGTATACAAAATATGACATGTTGTCATCGTCCTTCCCTATTAATCTGCCATCTTATCACAACTACTAATTTGTTCTCTTCTTATCAGGTCACTGGTTTTTTATTTCCTTTTCTTATCGTTTTACTAAATATTGTCTATTCCTTTGGTCATTTTTAGTATCACGAGACAGCTGTTGTGCCCCGGTGTACTATTTTGGAAACAGAAGTAAAGTGGCTGAAGTCAATCAAAGCTGATTTAGTGGTAAATACTTGTGATATATGCTTACTTAAATCATTGCCACTTTTTTTTGACTATTTGGTTATGTGGAATTGGTCATGAGATGGAAAATATTGTGGCTCTGGAGCAAAGTAGTACAATAAATTATAGGGCAACTTTCATGATTGTGGACTTTAAGTCACGACATGAATAATTTAATTTAAATTATATTTCCAGAATTTTGATAATTTTGCTTCTATGAAATGTAAACAGGTTTCGGATGTTGTACCAGTTGCTTGCCGTGCTGCTGCTGATGCTGGGATTCGCTCTGTTTGTGTTACCAACTTCAGGTAACTCATTGACACTAGCGCGTTTACTCTTTTACTTGTAGTATCACTTTCACTTATTTTTCATGATGTCATGCAGTTAACAAACAAAATGTTTTGAGGCCAGTAGTCATTAACTTTAGTTTTGCAGTTGGGATTTCATCTATGCAGAGTATGTAATGGATGCTGGGCATCACCACCGTTCGATTGTCTGGCAGGTATTTTTTTTTTTTTTTATTTGAATCAGTATTTGAGCATCCCTAAACGATAAGCATTTTTTCCTTGGTTAGAAACAGGGGTTAACATTTCTATAAAACTAAATTCAATGGCACCTAGAAACAAGTGGACTTTAATTTTTTTCACCGTTCTGGTGGTTATTACTATTGTTACTTATTGGACAATTTTGAATTGATATGACTTTTAGCATGTTTTAACACCTAAGAAAGATTGAATGTGAAATTTGAAAGTGTCAATGACGTCTGTTCTTCATTTTTTGTATCAGTGAAGAGAAACTGTGTACTGTGATGCTATAATTCTTACTGTTCTTGGCATAGACACCTAATCTGTTGTGCTGCTGCAATGCAGATTGCAGCGGATTATTCACATTGCGAGTTCCTGATCCGCCTCCCAGGATACTGTCCAAGTATATTTTTAAGACAGTTGCATTTTCCCCCTTCCTACTACTAGACATATATTTGCATTTTATAAAATTAGTTCTATATTCATTATTTTTTCATGTTTTTGATATTTTGTCTGCATGCGTCTTGTTTCTGCAGTGCCTGCTTTCCGCGATGTTGTTGATGTACCTCTTGTTGTGAGAAGGTTGCACAAAACACGGCAGGAGGTTTTGCATTCTACTGAGCTCCTTCACTCGATTATTTTTGTTTCATATGTGATTCTCTTACTCAAGTTCTTATTATAGGCGAGGAACGAACTGGGTATTGGAGATGATGTCAAATTACTCATCCTTAATTTTGGCGGACAGGTGGGATGAATTGATTGATTCTTTTCCTATATGGTTTGTGAAATATTTGTTAAAATCTCCATGTCAAAAGTTTGATTCTTTCTTTTGTTTGCTCCTTTGAATTTGGATGCCTGCTTGGACTTCATCACACCGCGAAACACTTGCATACTTTGACTAGATTACTGTTTATGCACTTGAATTTTTAATTTCACCAAGTTATATTTTTGGAACTTTATTTGTCTTTGGTTGCATGACTTTGAATAAGTTTTTGTATTCCACTAAAGATTTACATCTGTTTCATTGTCCTTTTGTCAGCCTGCCGGCTGGAAGTTGAAAGAGGAATATCTACCTCCTGGTTGGCTTTGCCTGGTATCCTTGTAGCATTTCATTTGGTTCAATAGTATGCATAAGCTGCTATTATGCTGTTATTTGAAATATCGTATCTTTTGGCGGTCAGGTGTGTGGTGCTTCAGACACTGAAGAGGTTCCACCAAATTTCATTAAGCTCGCCAAAGATACGTATACACCAGATATGATAGCGGCTTCTGATTGCATGCTCGGTGTGTGAAATATAATTTTTTAAGTGGCTGAGCTTAATGAATGGATTGAAACACATCAGAACATGTTCCATCCTTTGCAGGAAAAATTGGTTACGGAACTGTTAGTGAAGCGTTGGCATTCGGAGTACCCTTTGTCTTCGTAAGAAGAGATTATTTTAATGAAGAGCCATTTTTAAGGAGTATGCTTGAGGTGCTATTATTTAGTTTGTCTTCAATGATTCTCTCCTTGTAGTTTTTTCTCTTTCTCTACAAATTGGTTAATAAGTCCTATTTGTCACTGTTCCGTTAACAGTATTATCAAGGTGGGGTTGAGATGATAAGGAGGGATTTACTCACTGGTCAATGGAAGCCTTATCTTGAGCGTGCTATTAGTTTGAAACCTTGCTATGAGGGAGGTGTCAATGGTGGTGAGGTACACTCCTGTTCTATGATTTCTTTTGATGGTCACAGAATCAGGATCCTGTTACTTGCATCTGTATGGTTTGAGGGACATGATGTCGCATGATATAGAACTATCAATTTTCTTGATATGATCAATCAATCTATCTCATGCATTATCTTATTTTTAATAGGTTCATTAACTTCGGATTTGTACTTATTAACTTAATCCCATTGGGTGTTTCCAAGATATGAGGATATCTTAGATTTCCACTTAAGGCCATGGCATTGTTTGAATTTTTTTTTTTGGTTCCGATGGGGAGGACGGACTAGAGCAAGAGATGAAATTGCATAAATACCCTAAATAGGAGGCACAAACTATCACACTTCCAGAGCTATCGGCCTTATGAGATCCTTAAGGTTGAGCCGTCGTTAAGGATTTTATTAAAGAAATGAAGTGCTCTTATGAGGGTGCTGATGATATTCGACTAAAGCAGCTAATATACTGCTATATCGACATTCTTAATCTTACAATTCATGACTATGATGTTCATGATCATTTTTCCAGTTTACCACTTAGAATGTCATTTTAACTTGGAACTTCACCCGTTTCTGATCTATCAATCTTCCCTAGTATTTAATCTTTTTTGGTTCTTCCAAGTGATTCTTTGAGATCCCATCATCAATGAAATTGTTGTTTTTAGTTTGCACTTCTTATGCTCTTTACTGTTTAACGGTTCATATTTCTTCAAAATCTGCAGGTTGCAGCCCATATTTTGCAAGAGACAGCTAGCGGGAAAAATTATTCATCTGACAAGGTCAAGAAACTTTTTATCTTGTGAAATATGAGTAAAAACGGCATTGATCATATCCTTTTGTTATGATAGAATTAGGCATTTTCGTAATTAGGCATTACCAAGACACCAACTTTAACATGCGTTTTATTGGACAATTTAGTTAATGAAGGTAAGTAGTGTATATGTATGGTTCAATATATTTGAAAAGAACTAAAGAAGTTACGTTCTAATTTCGTTACAATTTTCTGTGTTTTGTTTTTAATCACACCAGAATTTCATTATAGCTTCTTTTTGAAAATGTAGTTTAGTGGGGCAAGAAGATTGCAAGATGCCATAGTCCTAGGATATGAACTCCAAAGGATTCGTGGTCGAGATCTCTACATTCCAGAATGGTATGCGAATGCTGAAAATGAATTTGGCCTTTCGAAAGCACCACCTACTTCCCGAGTGGATGAGAGAAGCTCACCAATAGACTAGTGAGAATCTTGTTGCATTTGAAGAGTTCTAATAACTTGGAAGAACAATTTGTATAAATGTAATTTGATGCCTCTCCATTTGTTCTTTTAGTTCTATACAGGATTTTGAGGTGCTTCATGGTGACGTTCAAGGTTTTCCCGACACAGTGAGCTTCTTAAAAAGCTTGGTCGAATTAAGTGCATTGAATGACAGTGGAAACACTGAGAAACGGCGGGAACAGAAGGCTGCTGCTGGACTCTTTAATTGGGAGGTTGTGTTCACATGAACTAAAATATTCTTTTAATTTCATCTCACTACTTTTTCGTGGTGCTCAATCATCTCAGTCGATAATGGTAATAATATAAATGTTAATGGATTTGGAGGAGGGACTGTTTAAATACACTATCTTTGCTTAGATCAACATCGTATAAGAAGCTCTTAATTTGCTGCATTGTCATCTTCTAAGTAATATTCAGGATTAAGGACCGTGCTTTAATTTACAGATATTACAGCTTTAAGAGGAATAACCCATCGAATGCAATGGTTTAGTACTTGGGATTGCCACTTCATAGTACAAAGTAGTGTTGAGAATCCAAACAAATTTTCAAACACCGTAGTTTCATGGTCCTACCTTTGCCTTTTAATATAATTTTTCCCCTTTTTCTGTTCCCTACAGGAAGACATTTTTGTAACAAGAGCACCTGGAAGGTTGGATGTCATGGGAGGCATTGCTGATTACTCTGGAAGCCTCGTCTTGCAGGTACCATCGATCATTGATCTTGTAGTCTTTTTAATAATAAGCAGAAATTTGGATTAGCAATTAGAGTAGGCGAAATGCCAAATTGATTCCTTATCAAGGTCGTGAGTTTCCCTCCTTACAGAACACAACAGGTATAGAAAAAAAAAAAATGTTTTGTTGGCCTGACTGCTTTCTCTCTCTCTCTCTCTCTCTCTCTCTTTTTCCCCATGGTTTTCCCTTTTAATATAATATTTAACTTGTTTTATTTATATCAGCTTCCATTTTTCGTCAAATGTTCACTCATTTTTCCGGATGATCTCTACTACTGTTTCTCTTACAATCCCTTATCCTTTCTTGCATTTTTGCTCTCCCCCTTGCCTCTCCAGATGCCTATAAGAGAAGCCTGTCATGTTGCAGTGCAGAGAAACCATCCTAGTAAACATAGGCTTTGGAAGCACGCACAAGCTCGACAGAATTCCAGTGTACAAGGCCAAACACCAGTTCTTCAAATAGTATGTGTCATCTTCTATGAGGCCCCTCTTTGCACAGCGCACTTCGCAAGCACTTCTTTTTCTTGTCATCGTAATTGCACTATTTTATATCTTTATCAAATTCCCTATTATTAGAAAGTTGGCTCTATTATTTTCTATAGAAGCGTTACAGTAATTTTTTTCTCAAAGAAGTTTGATACAATGATTGAATTTACTTACTATCTTGGCCGTCTTGTGGGTTAGAAGAAAAAGAACGCAAGTTCTTTTAGAAATATATTAATGAAATTCAGATTGTTTGAGGTGTTTCCTTTCTTCTTAATTGTTATCCAAATCAGGTATCTTACGGGTCTGAGTTGAGCAACCGTGCCCCAACCTTTGATATGAATCTATCTGATTTCATGGACGGAGAGAAGCCAATTTCGTATGAGAATGCAAGAAAATTCTTCGGTAAAGATCCAGCACAGAAGTGGGCAGCATATGTTGCAGGTACAATCTTGGTTTTAATGAGAGAGTTGGGCGTACGATTTGAAGACAGTATCAGTGTGCTGGTATATCTCTCTCTCTCTCTTTATTGTTTGCAGACAGTTATTAAGTGCAAATATGTATGTGAAACTGTTGATAATTCATTACTTCTGTAGTAACATATATCTTTTCGATCTATAATTTCCACGTACGGACTCTTACATTGCAAATATAACAGGTTTCCTCAGCGGTGCCAGAAGGTAAAGGTGTATCTTCATCTGCCTCCGTGGAAGTGGCCTCGTTATCTGCTATAGCTGCAGCTCACGGTAATTTAACTTCTTGATTATTAATTAATTTAAATATAATCAAGAGAAACTCTTTTTTTTTTTGAGTTTAAAGATAAGCAATGCTAGTAAATCTGCTTGGACGTGTTTCTGCAAAGTAAAAACATTTAGCGTTAGGTTAACTCATGTATAACTTTTCAATAAAACCCTGTGCACTTTAGGTGCGAGATCCCCGATCAATTGGGGAGGAGAAAGAAACACCCTTATAAAGGGTGTGGAAACCTCTCCTTAAATGCATTTTAAAAACCTTGAGGGTAAGCCTGAAAGGGAAAGCTCAAAGAGGACAATATCTGCTAGCGGTGAGCTTGGGCCGTTACAAATGGTATGGTATCAGAGCCAGGCACCGAACGATGTGCCAACAAAGACGCTGGGCCCTAAAGGGAGTGGAGGATGAGTTTGAGCCGTTGCATTAGGCATGACTTTTATCATTAGTTAATGCTAAAACTGACAGACGAAGTTACTTCACAATTTTATTTCGCATAAATTTAAACTGGATTCCTTTAGACCCATTCGTAATGAAAATAACTGTTTCCAATTTGTTTTTGCATGCGAATGATATCGACCATTTGTATTGATTGGGTTTAATTTTTCTGACTTATTTTTGTCTCGAGTGAAGTAATTTAGCTTCATTTATTAGAGAAATCAATTGAACGGATGTCATTGATATCGTACAGGATTGAGTGTCGGTTCAAGAGATGTAGCTCTACTTTGCCAAAAGGTTCGAACCCCAATGACCTTCTCCTTATCAAAGGCTTCAACGCCACTTTGTACCTAAGCTCTCAGTTGAATGCCTAATCACGTACTAGGTGGAGAATTGCATTGTGGGAGCTCCATGTGGTGTTATGGACCAGATGACGTCAGCATGCGGAGAAGCCAACAAACTACTAGCAATGGTGTGCCAGGTACAACATATAATCATTTCAGGGCTGCCTACTATGATATGCAGTTTTCCTTTTCAGTGAGATCATAAAAGTTTGGTTGTTATTTTCAGCCTGCTGAGGTACTTGGACTTGTTGAGATACCAAGCCATATTCGATTTTGGGGCCTTGATTCAGGAATACGCCACAGGTATCATTCTACTTTTGTCTTCTCTGTTTTGTTGTTTGGCTTATTAGAATTTCGGCCATAAGTGGTTTGGAAAATTACTGTTTTTTGCCCTTGTCTGTCATTTTTAGAAAGAGCTTTGATTTGGATTTCTCTCACGCCAAAATTCTTTTTCTAGCAAAGGAAAAGCTTGTGAAGTTCCTAATTTTACAAATTATTCAATCTGTCATGTGTGTTTTACCATTGAATCGAATCAAATCAAATCCCTTCAGTTAAAAGTGCATGAAGTTTCGAAAACCTAAAAAACTTACATATTGGGAAAACTTGTCTAAGTTAAACTCTTCTAATTCGAAGTTTCAAAAACTTGCTAACATAAGCGAACTGAACTTTAATAATTTAACCTTTTCATTTCGTTTGAGTAACTCAAGCATCTATGTATCACATGCAAGTTATCCACATCCTTTTATAATTTGATTTGAAGCAATGTTCGTGAAATGAAGCTAAGACTTCGTTTAGTAACGTTTTCAATTCTATTTGTTAAATTTGTGCTTGTTTTCTTCCAATTTTTCAATATGGACTTTTTTTACCTTTGTTAAAGAAAATTTTAAAGCTGCACTGTTTCTCTGGTAGTGTTGGCGGTGCGGACTATGGTTCGGTAAGGATAGGAGCATTTATGGGCAGAGAGATCATCAAGTCTACCGCATCTTCTATGTTACCAGTGCCATCTTCCGTCGCTAATGGTGTAAATAATTATGATTCTGAGGATAATGGTGTCGAATTGCTTCAATCCGAGTCTTCGTTGGACTACTTGTGCAACCTTCCGCCTCACAGGTAATAGAATGCCCCTCTTAACATTTTCCCTTGAATTTGAACGTTGGATTAATGACATTCCCCTTGATTTCATCAATCCACATCTATCATCCCATAGCCATTTACAAAACATGATTAGAGATAGTTTCTTTCTTGAAACCGTTATTACTATAAGACTCTCCACAGTCGTATGATATTGTTCATTTTAAACATAAATTCTCTTAGCCTTTTTTTTGGTTTCTCCAAAAGACCTCATATCAATAGTGATAGTGTTCCTTACTATCTTTCTATTTCAGGTATGAAGGTGTGTATGCAAAGGTGCTCCCTGAATCCATGACTGGGGAGAATTTTGTGGAGAAATTCGTTGATCACAACGATCCAGTTACGGTGATTGATGAGAAGCGCAACTATGGAGTTAGAGCTTCTGCAGGACACCCCATATACGAGAACTTCCGTGTCAAGGTTTGGAATTATAAACTGTAGCCTTAGTTACTATATTAACTCCTAAAGAAATTAACTACGTTACTCTTCTTCACTTCTTTTATGTGAGCAGGCCTTCAAAGCCCTGCTTACTTCCGCAGCTTCTGATG
Source organism: Cucurbita maxima (assembly GCF_002738345.1). Lineage (NCBI taxonomy): Eukaryota > Viridiplantae > Streptophyta > Magnoliopsida > Cucurbitales > Cucurbitaceae > Cucurbita > Cucurbita maxima. The sequence continues at coordinate 4,711,203 of NW_019272019.1, forward strand.
AGCAACTTATATCCCTTGGAGAGCTGTTATATCAGGTTTGTTTAAGTGTCTAATTGCTACATCTTCATCGCGTTTTTCAAAATTCTAAAAGAACTTATGAATAAAAGAAAAGAAAGGTTGGTAAAAGTAGATGTTATTATGGGGTGCAGTGCCATTACAGTTACAATGCGTGTGGACTGGGGTCAGATGGGACAGATAGGCTTGTACAGTTGGTACAAGAAGCCCAGCACTCTAAGTCTAGTGGATTTGAAGATGGGACCTTATATGGAGCAAAGATTACTGGTGGGGGCTGTGGCGGAACAGTTTGTGCGATTGGCAAAAACAGCTTACGCAGTAGTCAGCGGATCATTCAGGTAACCCCCGAATTTTCTAATCCCCTCTCTTTCTTTCTTTATTTTTTAATTATTTTTTTATTTTAATTTTAGTGAGTTTAACCAATGCAAACTTATAATCTTAATTTTTAAATCAACATTATAGAACCAACTTGAATATAGCTTAACAACACCTTTAACTAAGAGGTAAAGTTTTGAATTACTTGAAAAAAAAAATTGGTATATATCCATCTTAATTGGCTCACATAGACATTTTTGGTTTCCATCACTTGATATAAAATAACGAGAATCATATTACTTTTAGAAAGAGAATAGTAAAATAAATTTGGTTTCTTTTTTTAAAAAAATTGTCCTTTTAAAATGATTTTCTGTTTACAACTATACAACTATCATATCATCATTTTTTAAAAAATTCTACCAATCAATATACTTATTTTTATAAATTTAGTTTTCAAACTTTTATCTTTATATTTATATTTATGAAATATTAGATAGGTTGTAGAAAAGTTTGAAAAGGCAATTTGAGGACAAGTACCATATTATGATTTCTTTTAATTTTTCCGTTCAATAAATTTAGCTTTCAAACTTTATTATTATACTTATATTTGTGAAATATTAGAGGAGAGAAAAGCTTGTAGAAAAGTTTGAAAAAGAAAAATAAGATGGTGAGAATAGACCAATGGTTGTAGAAAGAGATTTTAGGAGAGAAATATTAGAGGGAGGAGTTAAATGTTAAAATAAATTAATAATATTAATTTAACCTCTCTCTATTCTCGTATTTTTAAATTTAGAAACTAATTAAAAATAATTATTTATCTTATTTATTGTTTTGACGAATCCTCAAGGCTGAGTAATCATATTGGTTTTGGCTAAATCCCAGATTCAACAGAGGTACAAAGCTGCAACGGGTTATTTGCCGTTCATTTTCGAAGGCTCATCTCCTGGTGCTGGAAAGTTCGGGCATTTAAGAATAAGACGACGCATCTCTCCAAAACATTAAACTAATCTATTTCTCATAAATAGACGCAATGGCTCTGTCAAAAAAACGTCACGAATTATGTTGTTTATGTATTCTATTTTACGCACCAATGTTTTCATGGGAATGTTTGGCTATTTATTTATTTGTATAGTTGTTAAAACTTGATTTGATTTTTTTTTAGTTTTTAAAGCTTGAAATGAATTTTAAAAACACTAAAGGTAAGAAACAAAGAAATGAAATAGTATTTATAAGTTGAATTTTTCAAAACGAAATGGTTGTCTAACAAAATCTATTTTTTTCTATTTTAAAAAATTAAGCTAATAAATACTACTTTTATTTGTTTTAAAAGCTACTCTTAGGAAAATATTCAAAATCTAACCCAACTTTATAAACTAAAAAAAATAAAATTTTCAAACAATTATTTTTGAAATTTTCTTTAGAATTCAAATATTTTTTCACATGAAAGTGGAAAACTAACCAAAAGAAAACAACAAAATGATTACTATCTATGTTTTAATCGAGTAATTTTGTTTATAAAACAAACCTATTAACACTTTCTGCCATTTTTTTTTCTCCCTACTTCTACAGTGGATTCCATGTCATTTTTTATTTTATTTTTATGATTTAGACCTATCTTTGACCACTATTCTCATTTTTCATTTGCTTGATCCTCATTCTTCCAGGTACTTATTTTTTTTATTCTTAAATTTCGCATAAAAATTGTTTAAAAAAAGGTTCATGGATATTTTTACGAAAGTTTGCAGAGCAAAAGCTTTTACGGAAGTATTACTACCTGGAGATTGGAGAGCTGGTACTTAGCATCGCTATTCTTCTCCTTCAGCAGCCAATTATTTCAACGGTGCCGACTGCTGCTAAAATTATTCTATAAAGTCATTGACCATCTCGACGTAAGCATCCAGATGCTCTCGCTTCCACTCCTTGAATTTGCAGCAGATGAAATTGTTCATATAAAAAACAATGAAAAAAAATAAAGAATAGCATTGAGTACAGATTGCATTATTGCACTTCCTAAGTTTCGACCCCAACAAAAAAACAAAACCACCCCAACAATATTTTCACAAAACAGTGAGATTTGTAAGAAACTATCGAATCTTCATAATAGTATGATATTATCCATTTTGAGCATAAGCTCTTGTGACTTTATTTTTATTTATAGGGATGATGTTCTTATTCATAAATTCATGATCAACACATTGATTAGTGACTTCTCCCCCAACAATCCTCAACAAAACTAACCAAAATCTAGCAATGAATCTAATATCAAAATTAAGAAATCTCAATCCATCCATTGGATTCATGATGCAAACATAAGGAAAGTGACTAAGCGAGTCTTGGACCAACTCTCGAGTGGGAGGCAGGGAGTCGGAAAATGTGAGGAAAAAAAAAAAAAACAAAATTGATTCAATTTATTTACTATATTAGTTTTCGATTAAATCATTGTTGAATTCTACGAAAGGGAAGTAGAGGATTAGTATCCATGTCGCATGAGCATGTTGTGAAATGAGAAGCCAAAAACAAAAAGTTTCTTCTCCGTGGGTATGATATACAAATCTTATATTATGATGCACGAGTGGAGAAAGAAAGGATTGTGTTTTACCTCAAAATCCCAATGTCCGTACAAGTCAGGATCCTTTTCGTTGCACCAAACATAAGCATAAACTACAAGCTTCTCAAAACTGTCCTGCAAACAGTCAACGAGAGCCTAAAAAAATTCTATAGAATCACAGTCGTCGATTATCATAAATGATTAAGTGATAAGAACTCCTCATAAGAAATATTGCAAGGGCCGTAGAATAACAATGTGATCTCAAAGTTTGTTAAGTTTTTCATTAACGACCTAGCAATTTACAATAACTACTAATATGTATGATGCATGGCAAGTTGAAAATATCCATATCAGAAGGTATTTTATAGTAGTCCGTACTTGATTGTAAAGGAAGTATATTTTCCGATTCTACGATTGATTCGAGTACAAAGTACTTGACAATAAAATACAGTTGAGTACCAAGATGAGTCAAATACTTTACCATTAAAGAGACCTCAACTGTGCTCCTCTTGTATTCAACATCCTCATATGCGTCTAAAATATCCATTTCGGAGGCTGTGATGCCTGAAAGAATCTGCAGAGAAAGGGATGGTTGATAAGAGTACAGGATAGTTCAATATGAAAGCATAAAACGACATGGAAAAAATACAGGTTCATTACTAGTCGAACGTGGCTTAATTCAACACAGGATGGCATTACAAACCTTGCCAGATACTTTCTTGCTATTAACAGGTATGATCGCTGGATAAACTCGTCCTTTAATGCTTAATCTTTGACTGCAAATTCTCAAGCAAGTTACAGAGTTCAATCATGGACCCGGGAATATAAGCAAGCAATAGAAGAATATTTTTAATCTTTTCTTATCATAATGTAATCATATAAACTATGAATCAAAACCTTGAAAACTAGAGCAAGCAAATAGATGCTGAGCAATAAAAGTTTGTAATAATTATTCGGAAATCATCATTTGTAAACACAGAGAAGAGTGAAACAGAGAAACAGTATCAAATCAAGTAAATGATAAGATGGATGCATAGAATAAAATTTTCCTCTAGGATTCCAACATGAATTAGACTATCATGAATGCAAAGTTTTGCTTCAAATTTACCAGAAGAAAAGAAAATAACTGTGATGATATGCAAATCAAAGAGTAAGTGTAGAAAAATATTTCTAATGTAATATTTTCTTGTCTTAATGCGAACATTAACTGAGAAACAAAACCTAGAAAATCACAAGTACAGAATTCGTTAACAATACTTAATAGAAGATCAAAGTCAATAGATCACAGATTTCTGTGACAAGAGAATCAAACAAAGAAACAGCATCAATCCGAGTAACTAAATGATTGATAGCGCAATCAAATTCTCCATAAAAAATAAATAAAAAAAACCAGCACAATTTAGCTTGCTTCAAATTTATCGAAAGAGAAGAAAGTAACAGTGACGGTTTGGAAATGAAAGAAATAAGAGAAGAAGAATATTTCTTATGCAATCCTTCCTCGCCATGATGCTAATATCAACTAAGAAACAAAACCTATAAAATCAGAAGCATAATAGTTCGCTAACAATACTCAAAGATCAACATCCAAAAACTCTATAGAGACAAACTATACGAAGAAACAGCATCAATCTGAGTAAACTATAAAATCGATCGAGCGAATAAAATTTCTTTAGGAAACCAGCACGAATTAGCTATCATCAATGCGAGTTTTACTTCGTTTAATCAAAAGAGTAGAAAATATCAGCACGATTAGAAAATGAAAGAGCTAAGAGTAGAAGAGTATTTGTTATATAATCCTTTCTCACCATAACGCTAATGTCAACCAAGCAACAAAACCTAGATAATCAAAACAAGCATACAGTTCGCTGACAATACTAAATAGAAGATCAACATCCACGTACTTCAGTAAATACAAATTACACAGAGAAAAAACACAAAGCCAGGCATCACAAGATTAATAGAGCGAATCAAAACCTAAATAGAAAACCAGCACGAATTAGCAAATCATCGATGCGAATTTCACTTCAAGTTCATCAAAATAGAAGAAACTAACAGCGAGGATATGAAAATTGAAGAGCTAAGAGTAGATGATGAAAGAACAGACTAGCCATTGAGGACGGCAGCAGAGGACTGAGAATCACGCTTCAAGAGGATACGAAGGACTTCATCAGCCATGAGAGTACCGTAGACGAAGACTCTGTGAAGATTCTGCTGCGGCAGAGCAGGCGCGAGAGTAGCTAGAGACGCCGAATCCATTTTCCGCGAAATTGCTTCTCTGTGGATTGTGAGAAGCAAATGCAAATATAAATGTAATTGTTCGCAACTGATTTCGCGCCACCTGGCGCTATTATTGATTACCAAATCACCTCAACCGCATTTCATACCACCGATGTATAATTATAATCCACGCATTTTAAGTTTTTCTTTTTTATTTTATTTTATATTAAATTAACTTTTTTTTCTTTTTATCTATTTAATATTTTCAAATTTGGTGAGTTAGAGCAAATTTTATAAATTTTGAATTTTAAATTTTAAAATGTATAATAAATTAAAATAGACAAAAATAAATGTTAATAAATATAGTATTTTAAGTTATGATTCAATTTTTTCTTTGTTAAATAAAAAATAAGATTTTTTTTACTACTATTAGAATATTATGAATTTAGGATTTATTAAATATTTTTCAAAGTTAGAATAAATTTTAGGCATTGAGTTACATATTAAATAGAATTATATTGAATTATGTAAATTCAAAATATATATATATATATATATATATATATATATATATATATATATATATTTATAAAATTCAACACCCCTATTATATATTAAATTTGTGTTTTTTTAGTAAAGAAAAATGAATCAGAATTTGAACTTCGAAAAAAAAAAATAACTATTGTTATTCACATGTAACCCACAACATCTTTGAATTAACGGTTATTTTAAAGAAAAAATCAATTTTAGAATCGTTTCGTACGGTTTTATGAAACCGTGTGCTATGCCTCGAATCCGTAGTCAATCCTATTTACGATAGGAGCAGTTGACAATTGAATCTAATTTTGTCCATTATTTTCATTTTCGTATCCGTAATAGTGCGAAAAGAAGGAAGGCCCAATTCCAAGTTGTTCAAGAATAGTGGCGTTGAGTTTCTCGCCCCTTTGCCTTAGGATTAGTCAGTTCTATTTCTCGATGGGGGCAAGGGAAGGGATATAACTCAGCGGTAGAGTGTCGCCTTGACGTGGCGGAAGTCATCGGTTCGAGCCTGATTATCCCTAAACCCAATGTGAGTTTTTCTATTTTTACTTGCTACCCGCCGTGATCGAATGAGAATAGATAAGAGGCTCGTGGGATTCTATTTTTACTTGCTACCCGCCGTGATCGAATGAGAATAGATAAGAGGCTCGTGGGATTGACGTGAGGGGGTGGGGATGGCTATATTTCTGGGAGCGAACTCCAGGCGAATATGAAGCGCATTAAGAGTATATTTGAAAGTGATTTTGAAACAGTTAAAATCACTTTGTTTTTCGAAATGAGGGAGCCGTCTAATAGCACATGTCCAAAGTTCAAGATTGTGAAACGTACAGAACTATTGCGGTCGTAAATAACCGAAAATGACGACGATTTCCAAAGCTAAGCCTTACTAGTAAGGTCAAAAACTAATGGATCTAAGTTAAGTAGTAATTGTTGTTAACCATCACTGGAAGCCTCTGGTTTGTTTGGTTTGTGGGATTTTGGAGTTAGGAATCTGTGGCTATGGCTTCTGGAAGTAGTTGTAGTTCTAAGGACGATATGTGCGACTTGAGTACTACGTGGGGCACTGCTCCGAGCAGTTTGTTCTCCCTTGAGATACCATTCTCGAGGAGATCGAGAACTTTTCTCACCTCGTTAGCGAGCTCGATCACCATTTCATCCTCGTGACCTAGAGCCATAATAAGAAATGTTTATACACCTACACAATGGTGAGGAACAAAACCAAAGGAATGTTGCTAGAAAGAATTTGGCTCCATCTAGGGGGATGATAAGGTTACCTATGTTAAACAATGCCTTCTCTAACATGAAAATATAATCCTTATTGTTTCCACAAGGCCCAGCAGCAGTAGCAATTTGTCTAGGATAAGTGCAAAAACGCAAACATTTTTTAGAGCAAAAGTCATTTCAAATCGACCCTTAAAATTTTGTCATTTTACCTAGCCATGTCGTTTAACGGAGCTGGACCCAGGTAGTATTTGTTCACTTCTTTGTCCAGAGTCGATGTGAAACTGCATTTCGGATACGAATCATAGCAAAGTTTAAATAAATTGCATATGGAAGTTAAAAACAATTTAGCCAAGAAAATGCTGGCACATACACAATTACTCCTGAAAGGGCAGGCTCAAGAGAGCTCTCTTCCTGAATAAAGAGATACAACATAATGAATGTGTCGGACTTGAAAAATGTACAAATTCCTTCAAATTGACAGTACCTTGTAGAAGTTAACAAGTGTCTTTTGATCATATTCACATTCTCTATGTTCTAAATACTGCGATTGACAAAAAGAAGAAGAAAAAATTGTCATAACTTTCAAATGGCTTGAAATAAAGTACCAAAAGGAAAGAGTCAATCAAGAAATTCTGGTTTAAGACTAGGAAGACAAGGAAGAAAGATAATGAAGAACCGCAACATAGTGATAAGGCATGTTTGGGAGTGATTTTGAAACGGTTAAAAACATCGCATTTATTAGGTTCAACGTTACTCTGAAACATACTCGAAATGAAAATTGAATTCATGTAACAAAAGAAATGTTTCGCTTATTCTATCGTTTATCAATAGTGGTAACAGCTTAAACCCACCATCAGCAGATATTATCATTTTTGTGTTTTCTATTTAAGGCTTTGTCTTAAGATTTTTAAAACCAGGAGAGGTTTCTACACTTATAAATAATGTTTCATTCCCCTCTCCAACCAACGTGGGGGCCAGCGTACTCGCTGACACTCGTTCCTCTCTCGAATTGATGTCGTTCCCCTATTAAATCAAATGTGAAATCTCACAATCCACCCCCTTCAGGGCCCAACGTCCTCGCTGACACTCGTTCCTCTCTCCAATCAATGTGGATTCTCACACCTACAACCGAAATGAAAACCGAGCGTTCGTGGTTTGGTTTTACACTCTTAAACCCGATTTTTTACCATAAAATTGATTCCAAATGCTTAAAAGCATGTTTTGGAGTGGTTTTGAACAGGGCAAGAGTAGATTTTAACCATTTGAAAGTCATTCTCAAACACATCTTTATACGATTAACTAAATCTAAATAAAAATAAATTGTAATTGACATTAAATTACCTCCATTGCAGTTCTTTCCCTTTCAGGAGTCCCCCGCACACAGTAAGCTGCTCCCCACTGAGGAAAAGTTATGTAGAAAACTATAAAATGAGTAGCAAGAACAGAGAAAGCGATCCATGATCCACTGAGAATATATTCAAACTTATTTAGATCAGTTGATCTTACACAAATTGCTGCTTCTTCCTGTTCCAACGTGAGAGTTCTAGCAGGATTTTCTGGCGTACCTCTGTGATCAATGCATGCTGGTCCAAAGATGAGACAAATTGTTATGAACAATAAAATTGATTAAAGGAAATTACATCTACAACAAATTCTTGCTGGAAATATTAAACTTGCCGAGGTCGAAAACGCGCTTATAATCCTTGATATAACCTACAATTTTCTCGTCAAATTCAAATCCTGGATTCCACACCAGTGAGCCATACCCAAACACCCAAAACACCATGATTATAAAGCTCCTGGAAAAAGGAAAACAATAATCATGAAGAACAATAGATGTTCCAGCCATTTCTTGTAATAACTAACCCTACCCCCACCCCTCCCGTTCGTGGATGAAATGATATCATGAATCTCCAAATCAGAAACCAAAATGCAGATTTAAAGAGCAATTACTAGTAATGCTTCAAAATCAGAGGACAATATTTCTGAAATCGCAATCCATAGGGCTATAATCAGTTCAATTACGCGCTCGTTTCAATTCCGAAACGTGAAATAGAAGATTGAAATCAAGATAATTCAAGAGGAAAATATTAAGAAAAACGTAGAGAAAGAGAGTTTAATTCTTACGCGAAGATCCGAAAACTTTTCCTGGAAAATGAAAGAGAAAGAGGAGGATGAGATTAGAGAGTGGCTGAGTTCTGTTCTTCCTCCCCCTCTTGATTCTCTCTGTTTCTTCTCTCTCTTCCAGGGAAATGGTGTTTTTTCGAGAGGAAGAAAATGAATGAGCATTCTGATAGTTTATAGTACCGCGAAGATGATGAACCGAAACTGAAACCGATCCCACAGAGTTGGGACCACTTGTGTGCCACGTCAGCCGCTGAAGTCTGTACCCGACACGAACGACGACGTATAGAGATCTTAAGTTGTATCACGTGTAACACGGATTCTGTCAGGAATATATATATATATATATATATATATATATATATATATATATATAAATTAATGAAAATATTTCAAAATTTGTATTTTATCTTTAAAAAATATATATATTCCTAAATTTTTAAATGTTTCAGCTTCAATTTTTTTCAATTTTTTTTAAAATCTGATGATGGAAATCTCTTAGCTTGTTTAAAAATACTCTTAATTTTTTAAAAATAATTTATTAGTAACTTAAAAAAATTTAAAAATAAAAAATTACCTATGAAATTTTAAAAATAATATTAACAATTTACCCTTATAAAAAAATTCACAAAAAATATTAAAATCGATGAAGGGAAGAAAACTGGGCACTCATACATTATTTCATACTTTTAAATGTTATTTTTGAAAATTTAGGAATCTTTTTGGAAACACCGTCAGTAAATATATTTTTTATTTTTTATTTTTTTAAATCTCGAGGTGTTTTTTTTTAATTAAAGTTATTAATAATTTTTTTTTGAAAATTCAATAGTTTTTTAAATATTTTTAAAAGTCAAAAATATATTTTAAAAAATTTTGGAAAGTTTTTAGAATATTTTTATAAACAAAGGAAAAATTAAAATATATTTTTATTAATTTAGTTTCGGTTAATATTTAAAATTTATATTTTGTATTTTAAACCTTTGGATTAATTATACTATTTAAAAATTATTCTTTAAATAAAATTTAAATATCTAATAAAACTTTTCATTAAACTTCAAACCTTTTGAACTTTTATGATCGTATTTTAGGGGCGTAACTATAAAAGACTAGTATTTCATATATTAGTTAATTTGAAGTATCTAATAAATCTTTAAATTTTATATTTTATATTTAATAGATCTTAAATTATATACTGACATGGCATTCATCCACTTATATTATTTAAACCATCCTTCTAGATGAGTTATTAGTAGTTAATTTTTAAAATCACTAACAAATATTATCAGCTTTACTTGTTAGGACATTAGCCTCACACTCTTGTAACAAATGTTTGGTTCCCTCTTCAACCAATGTGAGATTTCACAATCTATCTTTCTTGAGGGCCAACGTTCTGCTGACATACTGTTGTTCGGTGTCTGCCTTTAATACCCAAAGTCTACCATTAGAAAATATTGTCCATTTTAACCCGTTACCAGTCTTACGACTTTAACCACACATATAGATGGATGGTCCATTCGTTTTAAATGCTTAGACACGTGTAATTGTAAAGACCATCTTCTTAATTTTCCAACAACTTGGGAAGAGCTAATAACTAATTAGGGCATTGGAAGCGAGCCTCAATTGTCTATTAACCATGATATTTTTCGCCATGATATTCTTTTTTATGAATCGAAGATATTAACCAAACATGTGATTGTTTTTTGTTTTAAAAATACGAGAAACCGAAACAAAAGTAACGGGTAAGAACTGAAAGTTTTAAAAAAAAATGTTTATGATTCATAGAATTAAAAATTTAATAACTAGAAAATATAAAATTGGAAATTCAAGCCAAGTTAAAAATGGATAACAATGTAAAAAGAATTTAAAATTTAAAATTCAGTTCGTACAGTGGAAAAGTGCGCGTTAGACACCCGTGAGGAATGGGGCATTCGTGGCTTCTTCAATTCTACCGCGAAGATTGGGCATCGAGAGCGGAAGGGCAATGCACGAAGCTACGGCTTCACTTCGTCTGAAATTGGTAAAGTGAAAAACTCTCTCTCTCTCTCTCTCTCAACTGATAAATCTTCAGCATTGCAATATCATCATCGTTCATTCGATTTATTTTGCAATTTCGATCACTTTCCAACTTTCCGCGCACTATTTTCTGCTTTACTCTGATTCACTTCTTAATTCATCCGCCAGGCGAACGAAATCGTGAGTATAAGCGTTTATTCTACCCGATATCCTTCGACTCTTAGTTTATTGTTGATGGAATCAACATCGTTTCAATTTAATCTCATATATTTATGGTTTCTTTAGTTTCTACTACGGAATGGCGTTTGATTTTTCATCGTCTCGTGTTGAATCGTGGATAGACTCATTTGGATTTGAAATAGAGATTTGAAATTTTCGAAACTGGAAACGAAGAACATTTGAGTGGGAAATGAAGAAAGAAAACGGCAACCGTGGATCGGGGGTTTCAGGTTCTCGTCGGACGCGGTCTCAGATAGCACCGGAATGGACCGCGGCGGAATGCCTTGTTCTTGTTAATGTGATTGGGGCTGTGGAGGCTGATTGTATGAAAGCTTTGTCTAGCTATCAGAAATGGAAGATTGTTGCCGAGGACTGCACAGCTTTGAATGTGGCTCGGACTTCGAATCAATGCAGGAAGAAGTGGGAGTGTTTGCTGATTGAACATGATGTTATCAGGCAATGGGAGTTAACGATGCCGGAGGATGATTCGTATTGGTGTTTGGAGAGTGGAAGGAGAAAAGAATTAGGACTTCCTGACAACTTTGACGAGGAGCTGTTCAAAGCAATTTATAATGTCTCATCAATGAGGGCGAACCAGTCGGATACAGAGCCCGATAACGATCCAGAGGCTGCCGTTGAGAACGCCGATGAAATTTCAGAGCCTGGTATGATACTTTATTTCCTAGAGCTCTTAGAGATTAAGTTTTCATGTGAATTTGTTGCTTTAAGTACACTTCGATAATAATTATATTTTGATTTTGCGAGTGGTCAACAAGGGAAATGAAAATAAAGAGCATAGAGGGAATGAGTTCTAGAATGGTAGCTTTCTAGGCTACCACATGTCGTAGAGTTCTAGAATAGTTTTTGGATATTACAAAAAATACAGTTTTTGCTCCTTGGCCAACCCCTAGAGGTTGGCCTCAAGGGCCTCAACTTTGGCCGGAGCTCATGGGGGTCGGCCTCTCGGGCTCGATAGTGACCCTCTTCAGATACCCTTCGTGGCCTTTAGACATCCAAGCGATTAGTCATGTCAGTTATGAGCATAATGCAAGCAGGGGCTCTGATAGCCTGGTTATAAGATGATATCTTTTTTTAGTTTCTTGATCAGTGATGATCAGTGATTGAGGAAATTTTAGAAACGTTTTTTTCTTCTTCTTGCTTTCGATGCTAAAAACTCCGGAAAGAATAGTTTAACTGCTTCAGAATCTCAGATACTGTGCTTCCTTCAAACATTTCATGAACATATGTGCTTGTATCTAGAAATCATGTCTACGTAAAAATCAAAACGAGATGTCGAAAGAACCACCCTCAGCATTGAATTGAAGAATAGGAGCAGTGACGCATTATGTTATATAGAACGGGTCGGTATTATGGTGATTCCTGGATCTAGATTCATTATTTCTTTTCCTTCTAATCCATGAGGTGCGATTTGAACTTTTCTAACTGCATTTTCATAAGGGTTAATTGTGAATTTTTTTTAAACCGAAAAAAACGGGTTTGTCATAACTGCATAAATAGCTTTGCATCATGTTCTATAGTGTGGTTAAAGGGTGAGATGGATCTTACAATTGCTGTCTTCAAATTACTTCAATAATATTGGTCTTCTTCTTTCTGATTTTTTCATGTTAGGCCCTAAAAGGCAAAGACGTGGTTCAATGTCTAAGAGAAATCAAGGCCTTGAGAAATCTTTAGAATGTAAAGAAGACGAAGAGGAGGAAGCAGAAGAACAACCTCTATTAAGCTCTCCAGAAGCAGACCTTCGCGATTGCTACATCAAAAACAACGGAGCAAAGGCGACCGACGACATTGAACCCGAAGAGCAAATGATGGTGAAGAAATTGCTTGAAAATGCAGAAAATGTTCAAGAAATTGTGTCTGAGAATGCAGAATGTGTAACTTCTGATGAAAAGAATGACAAGGACCAAACTAATTTGATAAGACGTCAGGGGAGCAAGCTTATCAGATGCCTAGGAGATTTTCTTAACACCATTAACGATCTCCGTGACCTGCTCGAAGACTTTGAGTGATTCTCTCTTCACGAAAATTTCAGTTTTCGTTGACCCACCAAGTAAGCGTTGTTCTCAAATGGTATCCTCGACTCCTTACGTAAATGTTTGTTTAAATCATTTTGTTAGCACGTCTTAGGAAATTGCCAATTTGTTGACGTTTTAGACTTTTGAATCTTCTCGTCTTTCTTCCTACAGACAAAATGTCAGGTTGGCCATTCGAGCAACGTTTAAATGCTGTCGACATTTTCCAGGTTACAGATAGAAACCCAATCTAATGTTTATTTATGAAAACTTTTTTTTTTTGTTCTTTTTTTCATGAATAACAAGAAAGATCGTACCAAACTCCAAACTAGAAACATTAAACTATGTTGTGCTATTCCCTTTGATGGAGAGTGGGGGGAGCAAACTATGCAATATCTCTTAAAAGAATCAGCCTTTAAACAGCTCATCAAAACAAGAAACTTCTCTTTATTGCTTCTCCATTTTGATCTTCCTTCATTTTCCCTTCCAAATACACTTTGCAACACCTTCCCTCACCCATGGCTCATACAACAGACCTGTTTTTACTCATCTTATTTGTAGCGTGCTTTAACACTTCCTCTAGTACCAGTCCCGAGGCCGAAATCCTCATCAAGTTCAAGAGCTCTCTTTCGAACAACACCGCCTTAGACAATTGGGACACGTCGATCAACATCTGCAACGACGATCCCAAAACGAAAGGTAAATTCTGGACTGGTGTGACTTGCAAAGATGGAACTTTGTTTGGGTTACGGCTCGAGAATTTGAGCTTAGGTGGTGTTATCGACATAGACACGCTCGTGAACTTGCCATCTCTAAGGAGCATGAGCTTCATGAACAATAGCTTTCATGGTACAATGCCAAAGGTTAAGAAACTGGGCGCATTAAGAGCTTTGTATCTTGCATACAACAAGTTCTCTGGTACAATACCTGAAGACGCTTTTGAAAACATGAGGTCCTTGAAAACGGTGCGTTTAGAAGAGAATGAGTTTAAAGGACAAATTCCAGGTTCCCTTTCTAGTTTGCCAGCCTTGGTGGAATTGAGCCTTGAAGGGAATCGATTTGAAGGCAAAATCCCTGATTTTATTCCGAGGGATTGGAAGTTGTTCGATTTGTCCAATAACCTATTAGAGGGTCCAATACCTTCTGGCTTAGCCAAAATCGATTCCAATGCATTTGCAGGTGAATAAGCTATAACTCTATAGTTTATTTATTTATTTATTTTTTGCTCTAAAGAAAATAGATAGATAAATAGCCTCTTGATCAAGTTTTCGAGTAAGTAACGATTGTCTCTAATGAGTTGAACTCAATAGATAGTTTTTTTAGCGAAAGAAAAATGTCATAGTTTAATTGGTTTGAGATTTCATATTGATTGGAGAGGGGGACGAGTGCAAGCGAGGACATTGGACTAGAGTGGATTGTGAGATTTCACTTCGGTTATGAAGGAGAACGAAACATTGTTTATAAGGGTGTGGAAATCTTGAAGAAAAACCTAAACCGAAAGTACAAAGAGAGTAATATCTACAAGTGGTTTTTTCGGTTGTATGATGTACCGAGAATTATACTATAAAGTAGTTATTAAATGTGGCATTAACGTTCTAAAATTATTCAATTTAGAGATTATTGTGAACTTTTTGGATTCTTTGAAATTTATTTAGATTCATATTCATAATTATCTTTAGTTACCATTTTCTCTATGAAATAGATATTTTAAAGTTAAATATTTGATCCAAGTTTTGGACAAAATTAATTGAAATCCAGCTAGGTATAGGTTGTATAAACAATGTTAAATTAATATGATCTTAATACAATATTTTATGATTTTAAATTTCAAGTGCATAAAACTTTGTTTGTATCTTAACATTTTGATTAAAATATCTGTAAATTACTAAGCTTATAATTAAATGTTGAACCTAAAAAGTTTCATTTGTCTTTTACAGGGAACAAAGATTTATGTGGACAGCCTCTGAGCCGATGTAAGTCTCCAAAGAAGTGGTACATCCTCACCGGAGTCACTGTCGGAATCGTCTTGGTAGCCGTCATTGTCTTGTACCACCGCTACCGCCGCCGGAGGGCTCTGTTATCGGCGGCAGAACAAGCCCAAAACTCAAAAGCCCACGATCAATTGGGCCTAGAAAAGGCCCAATATCAGGAGCCGACAGAAGAAAATACGAAGCTGCAGTTCGTGAGGGCCGATAAGCCCTTCTTTGACTTGGAGGAGCTGTTGAGAGCCCCGGCGGAAGTTCTGGGCGGCGGCAGCTTTGGGTCGTCATATAAGGCCCTACTTTCAAATGGGCCTCCAGTGGTTGTAAAGAGGCTTCGGCCCATGAGATGCGTTGGGTTCGAAGAGTTTCACGACCACATGAAAAGGTTGGGGATAATTTCACATCCCAATTTGCTTCCGCCTGTGGCCTTCTATTATAGAAATGAAGATAAGCTTTTGATTTCTGAGTTCATGGGGAATGGCAACTTGGCTGATCATCTTCATGGTCATGGTATGTATGATCTTCAACCCTTCTAATACTTAATTATTTCTTTTTTGTTGGACGATGAAAGTCCCATATTGGCTAATTTAGGGAATGATCATGAGTTTATAATTAAGAAATACTATCTCGAGAAGCCTAAATCACAAGAACTTATACTCAAAATGGATAATATCATACCATGGTGGAGAGTCGTGTTTATATAACACTTTTTATATATTTTTTAAATATATTATAGTCGCTAAATTTGACTGACATAATATTTTTCTTATTCCATGAGATTAAATAATTAAATTTTAGATGATAATTTTTTTTTTAATCTATTAAAAAATGGTTAATCGAATTATCTTTCACTCGTCCTAATTTAAAATAATAATATATATTTTTTTAATGATGGATCTACCTAGAAAATACACGTTATTTTTTATATTTTTTTTTTATAGCCAAAAAAGATATATTTTTTTAAATATTCCAGCTCAGCGTACGCCTGAAAATATTGGGCTAGACTGGCCCACACGGCTACGGATCATCAAAGGAGTGGGCCGGGGCCTGGCCCATTTACACAGCGAGTTGCCGAGCCTGAGCCTACCACACGGCCACTTAAAATCCTCCAACATTCTTCTCAACAGCAATTACGAGCCTCTATTAACCGACTTCGGCCTCGACCCTTTGGTGTGCCAGGATCAAGCACAGCAATACATGGCGGCGTACAAGTCTCCGGAGTTCAACCGGCACCGTCGGGTATCCCGAAAGACCGACGTGTGGAGTCTCGGAATCCTGATCCTCGAGCTTCTGACCGGGAAGTTCCCGGCGAACTATCTCCGGCACGGCGGAGGCGCAGCCAACGGCGACCTGGCGGCGTGGGTGAAGTTGGCTGTGCGGGAGGAGTGGACGGCGGAGGTTTTCGACGGCTACATGATGAAGGGGACGAAGAGCGAAGACGGGGAAATGGTGCGGCTGTTGCGGATCGGAATGATTTGCAGCGAAGAGGATGAGGATCGACGGTGGGGATTGAAGGAGGCGGTGGAGAAGATCGAGGAATTGAAGGAGACGGAAATTAATACCGACGATGAGTTCTATTCGTCTTATGGCAGTGAAGTGGAAGCGCGATCAGTCGAAAGGGAATGAGTTTTTCCTTTATATTTTATTTTCGATTTATATTTTTAAAGGTCTAAATAGTAAATAATCTTAATTTTAATAAACCTTACCCTTATTAAACTTTCAAAAAAAAAAAAAAAAAAAAAAAACCTGATTAAACTTGCAATTTAACCCTAAAAAAGAAAAAATTACAAAAATATTGTTACTCCATTGTTAACGAGGAATTTTGTCACAAGAGCTTATTCGGGATAATATCATATTATTGTGGAGATCATGAATCCTAACATGGTATTAGAGTCATTCCCTTGACTTAACTATGTCAATAGAATTCTCAAATGTCGAACAAAAAAGTTGTGAGTCTCGATGGTGTAGTAAAAAATGACTTACGAGGAGGTGAGTCTCAATTAAGGGGAGGCTGTTTGAGGGCTCCATAGGCTTCGAGGGAGGCTGTATGGTGTACTTTAGGATTAGCTAATTTAGGGAATGAGCGTAGATTTATAAGCGAGGAATACATGAACGTACATTTTTGTATGAGGCCTTTAGGAGAAGCCCATAAGGTTAAACTTGTAATTTAATCCGCCACCACGGTCTCTGAAGCTTATTGTTTTTGGAGCTCTCATGTTCTGTGGTTGGTTTAACAGGAAAATGGTGTCAAAAATAGTTGGGAAAGAAAAGGGATGGCGTTTGAAACAATCAAATAAACGAAAATAACTGTAAATAAGAACCAGAGAAAAATGGATGGGAGAGAAAGTGATTAGGTGATTGAATTCAACGATGGTTTTGAAAAAATGGAAATAAAAAACCATATCTTTGTTGGGTCTGTTTGGAGGTTTAGAGCCTGAAAAACAGAACAAAAGCAAAAGCGACCAAAGGGAAAACCAAAACAAAAACAAAAACATCGGAGAACTCGAAATTGTTTTGGGTTCTCCGGGTTTGGTTTTTGTTTTTGGTTTGGTTTGGTTTTCGGGTTTTTTTTTTTGTTTTCGTGGGGGAAGAAATAAAGGATGTGGTTACCAAGATACGGGCTTGACAGGAAAGAGAAACTGGATGTGAAGGGAATTGTGGCAGTGGCAATTGACAGAGACAAAGGAAGCCAAGGGGCTCTCAAATGGGCCATTGATTATTTGCTTCAAAGAGGACAATCAGTTTTCCTCATTCATGTCAAACTCAGATCCCCTTCTAATTCTTCCCAAAGTACTCTCTCTAAACCTTTTGTTTTCGTGTAAAAAATTGTACTTATGTATACCGTGGTCTGTTAAAAGACGACTTTTAACAAAACTTGACATGAATCTTGAAAATGTCGTCCAAGAGTGTTAGATCCCACATTGGTTGGGGAGGAGAACGAAACATTCTTTACAAGGGTGTGGAACGTTCTCCCTAAGGCAAGACCCAGAAGAGAAAGTCTAAAGAGAACAATGTCTGCTAGTAGTGGACTTGGGCTCTTACGAAGAGATCGTCAATCACTTCTTGTAGGTAGAGCATTTTCTCTTCGATCTCGACTAGTCGGTTACACCAAGATGCTTTGGGTAGAGATTTAAACGTTTCACGTTTGGGATAGATGCCTTAATAAATTGTGACGGGTTCGAATTCGGTCCCAAGTCTTTTAACTTGCAATGTTTGGTAAGATGGAGCTGTTTTTGAGTGCAGAGATGAGCTCTAAATCTGACTCTGAAGCCAGCATCAAAGAATTATTCCTTCCTTTTCGTTGCTTTTGTACTCGGAAGGATGTAAGTTTTTTATTTACGTGTTTTTTGAAGATCAAAATTTAACTTTTTGACAAAAATTGTTCATAAAATTGAATTACAGATACAATGCATGGATGTTGTGTTGGAAGATACAGATGCAGCAAGGGCCATAATTGAGTATGCAGCAAATAAGGCCATAGAGAACATTGTTTTGGGCGCTTCAGCAAAATCTGGCTTCTTAAGGCATGTTTTTTCTCCCACGTTGTTCAAAAACTCGATGACCCAAAAAACTCGATCATTGAGGGGATCATTCTAGCCGGAATGATCAGGTTGAGTTGAAAAGGCCCTTTTCAACCCGACCCATGAACAATCTAGTTTTTGTTTTACGCTGCAGGCATGTTTTAATCACTTTTTGTTAGATCTCACATCGGTTGGAGAGGGAAACGAAGCATTTCTTATTAGAGTGTGAAAATAATCTCTCCTTAATAGATGCATTTTAAAACCTTGAGGGAAGCCTAGAAGGAAAATCATTTTTTATTTGTAGCGGTGGGCTTAGGCTGTTACAAATGGTATCAGAGCCAGACACCTGATGGTATGTTAGTAAGGACACTGACCCCCAAGGGGGTGGATTGTGAGATTCCACGTTGGTTGGAGAGGGGAACAAAACATTCCTTATAAGGTATGAGGGTGTGGAAACCTCTCCCTAGTAGACGTATTTTAGAACCTTGAGGGAAAGCCTAGAAAGTCTAAAGAGGGGAACGAAACATTCTTTTTTAAGGTGTGGAAACCTCTCCCTAGCAAACGCATTTTAGAACCTTGAGGGAAACCCGAAAAGTCTAAAGAGCACAATATCTGTTAGCGGTGAGCTTGGGCGGTTACATTTTTAGACCGTATTGTGGTCAGAGAAAGCATTGAAGTTTGTTGTAGATATCATTAATTTGGAATGATTTTCATTTTGTATGGAACAGATTCAAGACAAACGATGTTCCTGGCAGTGTAGTAAAAGGAGCACCAGATTTTTGTAATGTGTTTGTCATTTCTAAAGGGAAAGTTCAATCGATGCGTTCGGCGTCTCGTCCCGCTCCAGTGATTAGTCCTCTACGAGGTCAATTAGCTCAACAAAGCAGCCCGAAATCCGATACGCCCGAGATCCAGATGACTCACTCTGCCAGTGCAAGAGGTAGTTTCTTTCAATACAATTTCCTTTTACTTGATATTTCTGTTGTTCCAATATTCTCCATGAAACTAATGCTGAATTTGTTGGCAGCGTCTGCGGATAGGCCCCCCCTTGATCTGCCATGTAATCTGCCATGTAATCTGCCATGTAATCTGCCAAGTAAAGTGCAGGATGAGACCGATTTCATGAGGTGAGTGTGACCCTTTATGTGTTTTATTGTGAGATCTCACATTGATTTGAGAGCAGAATGAAGCATTCCTCATAAGTGTGTGAAAACCTCTCCCTAGTAGATGTATTTTGAAACCGTGAGGCTAACAATGATACATCAGGTCGAAACAAACAACATCTACTAGTGTTGGACTTGGGCTGTTACAAATGGTATCAGAGTCAGTCACCGGACGGTGCGAGACACTGGTTGGAATAAGGCTAGTCCCTCTCCATAGGAAGCATTTTAAAACCTTGAGAGGAAGCCGAAAAAGGAAAGCCCAAGGAGTACAATATTTGCTAGCGTTGGGCTTGGGCTATTGCGAATGGTATTAGAGCCAGACACCAGGTGGTGTGCCAACTGGACTCCAAGGGGGTGGATTATGAGATTCCACATCGGTTAGAGAGGAATTTTTTTTCACAAAGGTGTGGAAACCTCTCTTTAGTAGACGTGTTTTAAAACCGTGAGCCTGGCGGCGATACGTCACGGGCCGAAGCAGACAATATCTACTAGCGGTGGGCTTGAGTTGTTACAAATGGTATAGAGCCAGTCACCGAACGGTGCAAGACACTGGTTGAAGTAGGGCTAAACTCTTTTCATAGTAGACACATTTTAAAACCTTGAGGAAAGCTCCAGTTACAAATGGTATTAGAGCCAGACACCGGACACCAAACAGTGTGCCAGTAAAAACGCTGGCCCCCAAAGGGGGTGAATTGTAATATCCCACTTCAGTTGTAAAAGAGAACGAAGCATTCCTCATAAGGGTGGAAAACCTCTCCCTAGTAGACGTGTGTTTAAAACCGACAGCAATACGTAACGGGCCGAACCGGACAATATCTACTAACAGTGGACTTAAACTATTACATTCAAAAATTAGATCTTTCGTTGTTAGTACTGTACTCGTATGCGTGCTCGAATATTATATTTGCATGAAGTTTAGCACACGAGCTATTAATATTGAAGAACAACACATGATATCATGTTAAACAAAATGTTGTTGGATGCAGGTCACCATTCACAAGGAAAGGATATAATTACAAACCATCATCACCGACGCAAGAATCGGATATATCTTTCGTTAGCTCCGGAAGACTGAGCATCGATCGTATATTTCCTTGTAGTCAAGATACAGGAGGAAGAGCCACACCACCACAGGTTTCAAGCAGTACAGATTTTGACTTATCTCATAGCTTTGAGTCTCTACAGATGGGACGGATGTCAGCGGATATGAACTTTTCGTCCGAGTTCTCTTCGATCTCGCAAGACAGTGACAGACTTTCGATCTCATCACAGTCTATGGTAAGTTTTGAGTCACTTTGTTGTCTATGCATAAAATTTTCATTTGATGAAATGAAACTATGTTTTAGATGAACTTTTATATGATGGCGTGCAGGAAGACGTCGAGGCCGAGATGCGGAGGCTCAAGCTAGAACTCAAGCAAACCATGGAAATGTACAGCACAGCCTGCAAGGAAGCTCTTACAGCCAAACAAAAGGTAAGCGAAGTCGATTGATTAACGTGCCAATGGCTGCAACATCATATCTACGGTTTGTGATGCAGACAGTCGAGCTACAACGATGGAAATTAGAAGAAGAACAGAGATTAGAGGAGGCGAGATTGGCCGGGGAAGCTGCATTGGCGCTAGCAGAACAGGAGAAGTTGAAGTCGAAAGCAGCCATCGAGGCAGCTGAAGCGGCTCGGAGAATTGCAGAATTGGAAGGACAGAAAAGAATGAAGGCTGAAATGAAAGCACTCAAAGAAGCTGAGGAGAAGAAAAAGGCAGTTGATGCATTGGCAAACAATGATATCAGGTATAGGAAGTATACAATCGACGAGATCGAAGTGGCAACGGAATTCTTTGCTGAATCTCGTAAGATCGGAGAAGGAGGCTATGGTCCTGTTTACAGGTGTAATCTTGATCATACTCCGGTTGCCATTAAGGTTCTACGTCCCGATGCGACTCAAGGACGATCACAGTTTAAACAAGAGGTTGGTTACCATACATAACTCTCAGCTTTTTTGAAAATTAAGACCACAGGGAATCTCATCAGCTAACGTGAAAGATAACCGTTCACAGGTAGAAGTACTCAGCTGTATACGTCATCCGAACATGGTTCTCCTCCTTGGAGCTTGCCCCGAGTATGGCTGCTTGGTCTATGAGTACATGGCTAATGGGAGCTTAGAAGACCGACTTCTTCGACGAGGAAACACGCCACCACTTTCTTGGCAGCTCAGGTTCAAAATTGCAGCTGAAATTGGGACAGCATTGCTGTTCTTGCACCAAACAAAGCCAGAGCCTCTTGTGCACCGTGATCTCAAACCGGCTAACATTCTGCTCGATCGTAACTTCGTCAGTAAGATCAGTGATGTTGGCTTGGCTAGGCTCGTACCGCCATCGATTGCTAATAGTGTAACACAATATCGAATGACATCGACCGCTGGAACATTTTGCTACATTGATCCCGAGTATCAGCAGACAGGTATGCTTGGTGTGAAATCCGACATATACTCGCTAGGCATCATGTTTCTCCAACTGATCACTTCTAGGCCACCAATGGGATTGACTCACCATGTCGAAAGAGCTATCGAGAAGGGGACGTTCGAAACTATTCTCGACCCAGCCGTCCTTGATTGGCCTATTGAAGAAGCTTTGTGTTTCGCCAAGATGTCACTCAAGTGTGCCGAGTTACGACGTAAAGATAGGCCTGATCTTGGTAAGGCCATCCTTCCAGAGCTTAACAGGTTGAGAACTTTTGCAGAAGATACAACGCACCCAACACTGATGGGGGGAGACACGAGCCCCTCTCGCAGCAACAGCCAAGTTTCTTTACAATTTGTAAGTTTAACAATCACTTTTGAAGTACTTTTCTAAACCAACACTAACCCAAAACATAGTACTTCCGACCCTAAACTATTTTAAAATTACTTCGAAACATGTTCTTAGTCATCCGATTCATATTAATCTATTACAGGGATCATCACCGCAATCATACAACAGCTCGAGAAACCCATCGACAACTTTTTGAAGGTAAGGTAGACCACACAATTTATTATATCATTGAAAGCATGTTTGATTCAACGAAGTATTTGATAGCCCAAGAACTTATTTGGATCAAATCTCTATCAAGTTATGCTTTGTTGGAAGTTGGTCTGATGCGGAAGGGAATGCAATTTGTGAATATAAATTTGGATATTTTTTTGGTTCATTATATGGTTCTTTATTTATTCATTTCATTGTATGTTAGACAAGGGTTAACCATGTTTGTAAATCCAATTTACACATTTATTTAAAAGTATTTTTTTTGTTTTTTTTGTATTAGTAGGATGAACAGTAGTCCATTTCCCGTTGCAAAATTACAATAAAGTCAAAATTCCTACTAAAGAACCTGCCTCGCGTAGCTGACAAAAATGAATAAATAAGCCAAAGGCCGCACATAATCCCCCCTCTATTGAGAAGGCCCTAAATGGCTTCAACAGCTTCCTCAACTTTTGGTTTGCTTTTCGGTCGCCCACACCTTCTAACATCTTTGCTCGACAGAAGCTCCAACGCTTTCGCTAAATCGACATCATTCGGCTTCAAGTTCTGTCATCGGAATAACACAACTTTTCAAGTAAAATTGTAAACTAAACCCTTAGCTTGAACAAAAACAAATAAAATGGGCTATATTCAACTCGTTAAAGCATATTATATCCTTAATAACCATCCAAGGGAAATAAATGAAAGTAGGAGGAACAAAAAAAAGACCTTGGGAACGGAAGCTATCGTGCGTCGATGCCTAACTGTGAACCCAGCTTTCGTGATCTTTATTAACACTCGATGACCATCCTTTGGATGGTTTCCCTATCAAGAAGTGTTCCACAAAAATTAGAAGAATTTTATTGAAAGGGAGAAAGAAAGATGATATGTACAGAGAATGAAAATATACCAAAGTAATTGGGTAGCGTAATAGTTCGAGGGCGTCCTCAAGAGTAATAGAGCCCACGTCCTTTATCTGGAAGAGACAAAGAGCCACTCTTGAATCAAAATTTACAAGAAATTAAAGAATATCTAATCATTTTGTGCTAATGAACAGAGCCAATCCCACAAATTTTCAGACATTAACAAAAAAGTTGTATTCTTTAATCTGAAAATATGCGCGAGTTTCATTGTAAATCGTGGCAAATTATAAGACAAGAAAAGAAAACCTCATACCTGGGAAACAGAGGTTCTTTTGGGCATGTACCCTTTCCTGTCCTCACCAAGCTGCACATAAAACCCATATGGACCACTCTTCAAAAGAATCTGAAAGGAAATATTCTTATAATTAACAAAACCATATAGAATGAACAAATGTATGAAAAAAAAAAATCAGCGGTAAACGCAACCTTTTCACTAGAAACTGGATGAAGACCAAGCAATTTTGGCTCTTCCACACTCTGGTTATTTTGAGGAGTAACTTCTTCTTCATCCTCACCATATAATGTTTTTGCAATATATCTGATGACAAAAAGAAAGTCAAGTACCATTTAGCCTGTTTATATGAAATATAATTGATTGTTTGAACTTTGAAGGACATTGGCAAAAGCGATAAATTCTCCCCTCGATGACTGAATGGTAGAGGGATCATGAGAAAAATTGACTCATCCAAACTAAAGTGAAGGAGTTATAACTACATTATTAATTTTCAAACTTACTTGCATCTTGGGTGTTGATCACAACCTATGAAATAGCCTGCACCATACCGACTAACTTTGAAGATCAGAGTGCCCTCCAAACAACTGAAAGAAAAAGAACTAAAATTGAGCATAATACTTACAAGAGTCAAATTCTAACATGCAGTAAAGAAGTACGCAATTTGTTTCGTTATTAACCTTTACAATTTTTTATTGGAAATATGACATTTTATTAGATCACTTAAATGTGAAGAAAAACCATCAGTGTTATTATCAAAGAGGTCAAAACCTGGTGATAAAATGGATGAAAAATAGGCAAACGCATACCTTGGACATGTTCTACAATTATCAGGAAGAAAAGAAAATAAGAAGTCCTCATATTTCTTCTCCAGCATCTTTTCCACCTGAAATATCAGACAGCTTTGGTATTACAGCTGAAGCATTCATCAGGAGAAAGGCTAGGTGTATGTTACCTGATGAATATGAACATTATTAGCACGTTCACAATATGTGCTGAACCGTGTCCAATAATCTCTTAGGAGGCCTTTCCATTCAGTTAAACCAGCAGAGACGTTATCAAGCTGAAGAAAGAAACTAGAACATTAGCTAAAATTTGAGATTTCCCGTAAAGATAATGAACGAGGTATTCATGCTTGAACATCGGGTGACTTTTGTGAATGTCAACCAAACCCAATACAAACGGCGAGCTACTATATTTTAGGCAGAACACAGAAAATGTATGATTGTGATCCCATATGTGGCAGTAGCAAGTAGAAAAACTTCGGTAACAATTGGACTCACCTCATTTTCCATGTCAGCAGTAAAACTATAATCAGTGACCTCGGAGAAATGATGACAGAGAAATGCCGACACCTTAAATCACAAAAGATGGGAAGAGTAAAATAAGAATTAAAATAGGCCTCATCAAAATTTGCACATCATAAAATACAATTTGCAGATAGAATGGCACAGTAAAATGAAGAAGCCTGGTTCATAGGGCTTTTTCATTATTTTAAAAACAATAATAATTATAAGGTTTTGTTTCTTTTTGTTCATTAAAAAACAATCTACTAACTCTAAATGTAAAAACTCATGTTTAAGGTTTTTTATTCATATTCTCACTTCAACTATGCTCTCTATTCTTAATGTATTTTTTTTTTATAGTTAAAATCAAAATTCTTTTATTCGATCGATCGATTACCAATACTGCGCCTCAAAATAATAAAAAAAAAAAGCCAGCATTTTTTTGCGCCTTATTGGCTACCATATGATTTGAACCCAACCCAAAATAGAATTGTAATGAAAACAAATATATCCTGGTCAATGTTGTTGACAAAATGTTGACAACTTTCAAGAAAAAAGATTATACCCCGGTTATCCAAAAACATAACTTGGATTTATGAATATGTCGACGGATACATTTCCCAACATAATTTCATCAATAGTAAACTCAAATGCCTATAAAGTCATAGGTTCATTATATTCTACATGATGGCCTTTGCTGTAACTAAATATTCTCTATTCAAGTAAAAGAAAATCTTTCATTGGATACCTAGAAAAATAAACAAGCAAAAAAACCCTTGAGTTCAGAAAAACACTCCTATGAACTATCAGTCGCGAAATAACGCAGCAATATGCTACCGAGTGCAACCTTTGTTCTCTTCCTTAATAAAAACTTCTGGGTGTCTTTCAATAATTAACCTGCAGTTCTGTCTAGGACCAGAAATGATAAGATATAGTGGATAATGGGACTTCTGTTTGACCCTTCACCTACTTTCTAAGATGCTAGCAAAGGAGTTAAAAAATGACTTGTTCATAAGATGCAATTCTTTACATCCTAAATGGGGCTGTGAAAAGGCAATAAATTAAATTTTGTAGAATTGGAATTCAATGTGATAAGAGTTACAAGCATACCATGCGCCCACGAAACTCTGGATGTAAAACACGACTTTTCACTGACAAGTAGTTCCTGTCCTGAAAGTAAAATGAATCAAAGAATCAGAAGCAAGTGTATGCATCATCATTAAACTGTAAACAAATAACGTGAAAAGGCACATCGGAATCAATAAAAGTGTCATAGACATTATAGGCAGACCTAAAAAAGAGATCCAAGTTCTGTTCTTGATCACCTTACACTACAATGTAATCTATCATTGATGAATACATAAAATGTTTATCAAGGCATATAAAATTTGAAACTGTTAACACAGATAACCAACCACGTCCTCTGTTTATAGGAAATTTAACATGCGTTGTGGATTGGCTTGTAGTGAAATTTAACATGCGTAATTGCAGTTTAACGCTAATTTTATTCAATAGGAGAGTAGGGGATATGAGGACCCAAAGGCTATCAGTATGTTTCAACACGATTCAAATACAACTAAAAACGTGACCCCTCAGCTGAAAGCCAAAACAAGTTCTGTTTAAGAAATCTGTACGGTCACTTCAATGTGGAAAGGAAACCAGGCATATTTTGTACAAAGACTGGAAAGGATTATTGACATTCAGTTTTGAAATTATGATAGCAAAAGTAATATTCTTCGATCCTCCGAGAAGCAATAACAGATACTTAACAGAAAGAAACTAGTTATCTACTCAGAACACAAAATAGGACATTCATAACACTTATGTCCTAAGCTATTCCTCAACACATTTTTCTTATGAGAAACAATATTTTATTGATATGATGAAATATACAAAGGAAGGGTAGGAATCCTAGAGTGGGATATTTCTCACAATGATAGGATGCTATTGTCCATCATTTCGAACCTCATAAAACAGAATAATAAAAGACAAAAATTTCAAATCTATTGTTTGCAATGATCTATAGTAACCTGTAAAACTTTTAATGTGCTTGCATATGTGGAAGGTCTCCCAATCCCTAGCTCCTCCATCTTCTTAACCTGTAATATCCAGTTCAGTGAATAAGAAAATTTCACACAGAAAACTAGACAGATGCAAACGGGTCTGTTCACTTTACATTATGAGGGGTTTATATCCTATATCTGAGAAACCATATATAAGTCTAATCAAATCATATCCTACAAAATAACCCCAAAAGTTATATCCTATATCTGGTGGGGCAGAAAGAAGCAAAATTGAATTGAAAATATATCCTACATATTCCAGAAAAACCAGTACTTATGTTTATTGTTTTACATCCAACAACTTAAATTTCCATAACTAGATGCGAAGCTGAAATTTTTCTACCATTGGGTTTTGTTCAGTTACCAGCCAGAAAAAAGGGAAGTCCAACCCCAGGTTCTCTATACTATTTGAGCCATACATGAAGAATTTGAAGCTCTTGAACTCATCTTAAGTTCAGAATTATAATTTAGATATAATAAAAAGGAATTATATCTTCATTATTTTTTTTATTAGTATCTCCCGGATTTGTTTTTGGTTAATACCTTTCGTTCTGCATTCATTGCTTTCATGGCTAGCCTCCTTTAATTTGTATTTGCCTCTAAGTTCATGATTTTATATTTTTTTCTTTACTTTATTTTCACACCATTTGGAGAGTTTGCATCCCTTGAATATTTATTCTTTTTAACTATATCAATGAGAAGTTGTTTATGGTTAAAACATATGTGTGTGTGCGCGCGCACACGCACACACATATATATTTACATATATATATTATAAATGAAGAATGAGTTAAGCATGAGAAAAAGGCATACACTTAAATAAAGAGATGCAGATGGGTGAATATAACATAGTGACAAACGAAAATAATAAAAGAATTAAGAAAACAATGGCAACGACAAGAAGAAGACATATACACCAATGTTCTGCATTTGTCAGAAACCCAATTTTTTCCAATAATTTTTTTCAAAAGAAAGCTAAAAAGCAAAAGCTTTTGAATCTCAAAGATGAGTGACAATAATAATAGTTTTCAAGTATTCAGTTATTTACAGGCTCAAAATTTCGGGTCTAATAGTTAGGCAGCACTTACCAATGTTCCCTCCGAATAGCGAGGAGGGGGCTGGGTAAAATGTTGCTTGAGTTCAACTGCAGCTAGAGACAATTGATCCCCTGACTAAAAAATAACTGGTTAATAAATATACATTTCTGTACCATCTGTACTATTGCAATCACCATTAGAAAATAATATTCAAGGACAAATTGCGAGCATGAAAAAGGGAGAGGACTATGTAAGAAGAAAAATTTCTCAATTAATTGGAAATTCCAAATACATGCCACCTTGCAGTAGGAAAAAAACAAATAGAAAGAATTTCTTTGATGTTTCAGTAATAGATTCATGTACATAGATGCTTAACATCATAAATTTTTCTACCAAATAGAAATAGGCTACGGTCTAGTAGATATTACAAAGAACAAAAATACCAACCAGAAGCAACAATATAAAACCTTGTACCTTCAGTGCATTAAGAATTCTAAACAGTTCGTCCCGTTCATTTTCTTCATGGTCTTTATGTCTGATTGCATCAACTTCTGGATCCTGACAAATTATTAGATCTTTAGAATCCAAAAGAACCCCAGCCCCACAAAGACCGAATATTAAGAAAGAAACACGTTCTTAAGGAGAAATAATGGGCAAGCATGAGGGTAGATAAGATGTCCTCCCAGATAAAACACCCCTCGAAACTCACAAAAAGTAGGACCATTTAGCATGAATAGTTGGAAATAATTTCAAAAACATTTAGAATGCAAACTCCAACTGGATGTGGAAGCTACAATACATGGTTTGAGCAGTTAGAACTAAAAACAGCTAACAGGTACTTTAATCAGAAAACAGTCATATTCAAACATTCCTTGCCAATATCTGTTTAAGAGCTAATATGCACGTAAGATCAAAAAATGAAAACAGAAAGATGTGTTTGAGAGAGAGAGACAACTAACTACTATATTAAGGCAAGGTAATCTAAAAAACAAGACAAATCATTGAACACCCTTCTCGTCCCATCAATCTCATACATACTGCAACCTTATGCCAAAGGGCTTTCCTTACAAGATGGAAACTCCAAAAACATTTTTCTGATAGAAATATTTTGTGACGTTCTTAATGCCCAGCCACCCAACTCACTGGGAGGAAGGGCTACTTCCAATCATCCAGACAACTCTCTCTTCCATGGACCTTCCAAAGAAAACCCCTAAGTATCTAAATAACTTAATCTATCATTATCTTAAATATTTATAGAAAATTGACAGAAAAGTCAGACAAGATTGATTGAATTGAGTGATAGAACCCAAATACAGAGAAATATAAAAGAGAACACAACTACAAGATTAACCATGTGTTTTGAAGTACGTAAACCCTTCCTTCTTGAGATCATTCTCGAGCCTTAATTCACTAACCAAAATAATTTTTATATCTTCTGTTGAAGATCCCACAAATATGGGGGACTTCACAGTCCTTATAAGATACATGGTTTACTACTCTCAATGTCAATTGATTTTGAGATGGTACCTCAAGTTTATCTAATATGGTATCTTAGTATATAAAGCTCAAACGGTATTTGATCCAAAAAAAAATATTGGGATCCGATAAAAGAATGGTGAATCAAAAGAGAGCATCTAGAAGGGCATGTTGAGAATTCCACATTGGAAAAATGGGAGACCTCACAATTTTAAATATACATGGTTTACTATTCTCATTGTCAACTGATTTTGAGATAGTGCAACATGTTTATCTAATATGGTATCATGGTCCATAAAGCCCAAACGGGTATTTGATCCAAAAAAAATTGGGATCTGATCCAAGAGTGGTGAACCCAAAGAGACACCATCTCGTGGGGCATGTTGAGAATACCACATTGGAAAGACGGGGAAATTTCACAATTTTATAAGATACACGGGTTACTCCTCTCTTTGCCAATTGGTATTGAGATGGAGCCCCATGTTTATCTAATATCTCCTTCCCCTCCCTCTATTTGTAACCTACCCCCATAATAAACTCCCAATCTAATTACTAATGTACCCATAATAACATTCATATCATTAAAGTGATCTTCGAGAGAAGGATGCAATTCCATTCATTAAATTTTAGCCATCATCCTAACGGATAACCAAAAAACTTCATAAGAGTTTTTTACAAAAATTAAAACTAAATTAAAAAAAAAAAAAAAAAAAAAAAAAGAATTAATGTAGATAAGCATCCGTTACATGCAAGTAAACAAAATAATCACAATCTCTCTCAAGAATACTTAGCATGACTATCATACCTCAAAAACTTCTTGAAAGCCACGAAATTGAACTCTTGAGCATGTAGATCGGAAAATGATGGACTCATCCGCAAGTCCACTGTCAATTTGAATCTGGTAACATATATAAACAAAAAAGAAAATTGCAGATGTGCAACCAAAATTGAAGTTCACTATAATTTACAAATAAAAGTAGATAAATACATGCCATGAAAGAGAAGTTGTGAACTCATAGTCCGCTCTAATAAACAACCAGAAATTACTTCATTTTTTACCCCCCAAAAAAAAAAAAAAAAAAAAAAAAAAAGATACACGAACTGTCATCAACATTTGAAAAGTTATGCACAATCTTTCTTGATTTAAAAGCCCACTCTAAGCCAAAATAAGCGCCTTTTCAAGTCAGGGTGGCTCTTGCCCCAAGTATCTCTACCAGAACTTCTGAACTTGGTAAAATGTCTTATATTATTGTTAATTCTCTCGGTTAGGATTTGGTTGTCCTCAGTATCAACCCATTTGCCTCTTCTGTATCATGACCTTGGGAATCAGTAGATTCCTTAAATATTTTTCTTAAAAAAAAGTGCATCTTGAGTTTTTTCATAAGAAACAAGAACTTGAATAAAATAGAGCCTTTATGTTTTTTTTTATAATAAACAAGAACTTGTATGATATAGGGTCATGATAGTATCTTCTTAATAAGAAAACTAATAAAATTTTGGAATCAATAATGCAAGTTTTATTATACAAGCCTCCTGTGTTAAAATTTATCAATTACAAACTGAAATATGCAAAATATTGAAAAAGAGAAGAGAAATATTGTAATGGGAATGCATTCTGACCTGTTCAGTGATAGAAGGTTCCATTTGACATGCCATCGTTCTGAGCCAAATAAGAGAGTATAGTTTGTGAGAATCTTCGTCAAGTGTTCCCACTAGCATTGCTGAAAGTGAATTCAATGAAATAAAACGAACACTAATTGGTTATAATGTTTTCACCAAAATGGGAAGGCTAAAGCAATAATCTTACAAGTGAACATAGTTGGAGTAGGTAACTAGAACAGAACAACTCAAATATATTCCCTAATCAAGTATTATTTAGCCAGAAAATTATATAATTACAGGGTAATCGTTGCACATCAGTGGGTCTGATTGCTTCATGAGCCTCTTGAGCATTCTTGACCTTTTTAAAATATTTGCGTGCACTTTCTGAGACGAAGTTATCCCCGTATCTGCAAACAGTAAGTTTTTTGAAGAATAAAAAAATTAGAAGCCTAAAACCTTATAGGATGGAGGGAATTCAAATTGCACCTTGAAATTTCAAATAAAGATTATCCCCAAGTGAAAGAACGCTACAGCTATAGTAAAGTTACAAACATAAAGAGCCTTCTTGTAAATCATTTGCCTAAAAAAGCTGTCACATAACTTTTCGTGCTTACAAAGAAAAGAGAAGTTGAATTTTGAACTTTCACCTTTGCTTAATCAAGGAGCGAATGTCCTTAACAGCTTCATCAGAGATCTGAAATAGGAAGTAGTTCAAGCAAAAATGTTTAGACCAGATGCACCTAAGATTTTTTAATATGACAAAACAGCATGAACCAGGACAAAAATGAAATGGAATGTCAACCAAATAACTAAGAATGAATAACCGATTGATATGAAGAATTATACAGGTAACATCAAAGAATGAATAAAAATCCCAAAACAATTAATAGGAAAAAAGAGACTACTGGCAACAAGATAAACCAAGCTGCCTTGCCAAAGAAATAACAAGAAATAGTAGGGAGGTATAGTTGAAGGCAAAAAAGTTCTTACATGTAGCCCATCTGTTCTTGGATAAGTTATTAAGCCAGCTGCCTTTCCATCAGCAAGTTGAATTCCCTCGTA
The DNA here is from genome assembly GCF_002738345.1 of Cucurbita maxima. NCBI lineage: Eukaryota > Viridiplantae > Streptophyta > Magnoliopsida > Cucurbitales > Cucurbitaceae > Cucurbita > Cucurbita maxima. Next base: position 4,743,790 of record NW_019272019.1, read on the forward strand.
AAGTTTCTGGGCAAGCTGCATAGAAAGTTATATAAGTGACAGGAGCATAAAATGCCCCCCTATATTTCTAAGTTGTAAGAAGTAAAGGAAAAGGAAAATATTAAAAATAAAATAAAAAACTACAGCGTTATAGTCTTAAATCATGCATGAAACCCCTCATACATTCATAAAAAAGGTGAAAGCAAAAGGCATCATACCAGGAAAACAATCAGAAAGTAAATTAAGGTCAAACTAATTCTAATAACATAAAATCGTAGTGGGAAAAAGTTAAAAGAAAATAGGTATATATATTCCACAATACGCACCATTTATAAAAGAAAATGGATTTAGATAAGAATAAGAGTAAAAATATGTCGGACAAGAATAATTCTATTATTATATTAATCTATTTGATATTGAACTTTTGGAGTGTCCTTCAAGTAACCTTTTTTGTTGCCACGGCACTTTTCCCCTCAACCTCAATTGGAGGTGTTTCTTGCAATAGTTTCCCTTCACAAGGGGTCTCATCTACCCCAAACCTTTAGTTCAAATTGTACACTTTCTATTTATGGCTTGATATGTTTTGAAGGGCACAAAAAGGAAGCCACCAGAAAGAACAGAATAAGAACAGATTATTTAATTGTTTCAACTTCATCCATTCCCTATCAAAAACAGAAACAAGCAATAAACAAGATTTCTAATTTGAATCCACTAGCGCAAGAAACCAGCAAAAGATTTTGACTTTCACAATAATGATATTTCCAAATCACATTAAAAATATCATTAAGGTCCAACGAAGATAACTCCTAGAAGATAGATGTGAAGGAAAACACTCCCAAAATCTAATATTAGAACAATTGCCCACTTTATAAATAACTCTCTGAATAAAACATCAATATCCAGTAACACATTAGCAGATACCATGTTATTAATAGGGGGAAATAATTATTTGGGGCAGACTGCTGATTAGAAGTAAAATTTTAACTCAACATGACTGAATTATCTTATATCATGGGGAACTTCAAGAGTCAAAACAAAATTACCATGTACCTTCATTGTGTAACTTGCAGGAAAATTATGTTTGTTTGCTGCATCTTGCTGAAGTGTAGATGTTATATATGGCATTGGAGGGTTTCTCCGCACTTTATTCTTTTTAGAGCTAAGAACTTGAAAATTTACTGACTTTAGTGCAGTTTCTATATTCTTTGCCTCTGTGGTGGAGCTAATTGCAAACTGATTTAACTTCTTAGAATCAAAATGGGTCAAATGTGCAGGGACTGTAAATTCTTCCACTGAAGAACAAGGATCTTTTTGGTTCAACTCAATGTCAATAGTCCAATATTCTTGTGGTTGAAATTCTTCAATTTCCAATTCTCTATCACATATTAGGGCGAGTGCAGCTGACTGAACACGCCCAGCTGATTGACAACCTGGTAATTTCCTCCATAATAATGGTGAAATATTAAATCCAATCAAATAATCTAAAGCACGCCGTGCAAGGTAAGCCTGAACCAAGTTTGCATCAATTCCTCTAGGAGATTGCAGGGCACTTTTGATAGAAGCCTCAGTTATTTCATGAAAAACAACCCTCGCTATGCTAATACCTTCATGTAGAGCATCCTGCTGCTGCAACATCTCAATTATATGCCAAGCAATAGCCTCGCCTTCACGATCAGGATCAGATGCAAGAATAAGGTTCTCTGCTCTGAGGAATAATACCACAGCAAAAGAAAAGAAAATTAAAACTTTCGGAATTGGAGGTAAGAGAAAAGAAGCATATTAGACATCACAAAATAAATGACAGAGATGCACAACAATGTCAACCATATACAAGAAGCAAACAAAACTTAATAAAGAAATACAAATGTGTGTGTGCGCGTGTAAACTTAACAATCCTTATCAAGTTAGCCAAAAATACAGTTGCATGCAGGCCAAGCTAGAAACAAAAGCCAGATACAGACCCATTTAAGGAAACTTTCATGCTCTTGAGATGAGTCCAGGCAGCAGAAGGAACCTCCCACACCATACTGAAGTCATCATCAGGTCTAACAGATCCTGACCTTGCAGCCAAGTCTCTAACATGGCCATGACTAGGTAGCACCTCAAACATATCACCAAGATAATTCTGAATAACCTTTGCCTTTGTAACAGATTCCACCACCATAACAGACTTCCCCATTGGGGGATATAGCTGCTTCAAAGTTGTTATTCCCTGAGATTTCCCCCTTGCATCCACTACAAGGTTTGGCTTCTGTGGCAACTTACTAGCATCTTTCTGAGCTTCTTTTTTTCTGCTAGAGTTACCTTTTTTCTTGTTAGATTGTTGTGTAGTTGAAACAGAACCTTTGGCAGTACCCCCCGATGATTTTTTCTGAAAAATTGCACTGTTAGTTAAAATAATGCAATGAGAAGGGAAAAAAGGATTAAAAACATCCATCAATTACTATTTGCTAACCTTCGGATTTTGTACAACATTCTTATCAACATTACTACTATCTAAGCTCTTTGACTGACTATCCTTGCATACTGCTTCAACATCTGAAGAATTGGTTGGAGATATAGCTTCCTTCTTTTTCTTGCTCCCAGAGTTCTTTTCTTTCAAACCCTTGGATGCTTTCCTAACGGATGAAGAAGAATTAGATGAAACTAGACCTGCCTCCTTGGTAACTCCAACCAACTGATCGCTTGAATTTGTTCCAACAACACTAGTGGAGCCTGTGGACCCTGAAGCACTAATTTGCTTTTTCCTGGATGTAGCAACAGGCTTGGCACCCTTCCATTTTTTATTCAATCCTTCAAATGGGAATGTACTTGTTCCATTACTTGCATATTTAACATTCTCATTCTCAGTTTTATTCAATGCTTCTGTAGATTGAGAAAAGAACTTCTTTTCAAAAGCTCTATAATTAGGAAATGTAGGTGTAAAAGTGCCATTTAACACCTGTCGCTTAGAAGCATTTGGGGATGCAACAGAATGATGAAATCCCAATGGTAAGCGGGAATGTAGAGTGAAAACACAACTTGGCCCATCACATGTACGACACTGCCCAGCCTTTGCACGTTCAGTCTTGACAGCAAATGTTACTCTGCTTTTTCTAAAAACAAGCTGAGAACATTTGGCGTAATTACAAACAGTGGAAAAAGGTAAAACGGGTATGCATTTGCTAGTATTATTTTGAGAAGTCCTACTCTGCAACTGTAACGCAAACACCAAACAAAATAACACATTATCACCATGATAAAAGAATGCTGGGCTGTTCCACAATATTTCGAAATAGAAGGTCAACAGAAGTAACTAAAAATTGTCAAATGGCAGAAATTTGCATGGCATTGAAAACATTAGAGCATACATGGCGTTGCAACTTTTCGAACGTTTTTTTTTTCTTAGGAGACATTAAATTTTAAAATTGTTCATAATAGTCCATTTCTAATATTTGCTGCAAGACAAATCCACAAATGGGAGTGAATGAATCTAAAAATTAAAAACTCAAATACGCGGGATGAAACTAAAAATAGAGATTGGCAGAAAACACATTATCTCACAGCCATAAAAACATAAATTCACTAGGCAACTCAAACACATTCAGAAAAAGAACAAGTAAGCGAAAGTAGCCAAAAAATCAAATGCCAGAAGTTTACGCTCGGCAACAAAAATTGTATTGACCGTTCAAGCATGTATAAAAATTGCAACTTTTCCAACATTTTCTCTAGCAAGATTGTATTGACTGTTGTCACTTAGTTTCTAAAAAAATTATACCGTTATCATTTTCTCTAGCAAGTTATATCTTGGTGTAAACGGTCTTACTTCCTATAGTTATACCTCTCTCATTGCAAATTGAGAAGAAGGTCTTTTGTAAACACCATGGGTATATCCCTTTTGTAAATTTCAATCATCAATGAAATTGTCTTTTATCAGAAGAAAAAAAAATTATACTGTTCATCTCTGATATTTACTGCGAACAGATGTCTAATCTGAATGTAAGAGTACGAAATAAACAATTCCAAAACAACATACTAAACAGCAAAGAAAAACTTGATGGCAAACATACTACCGCCGCGATAAAGATATAAATTCACTAGGCCACTCCAAAACAATTAGAAAACGAACAAAAGAGCGAACCAAAATGTCCAACACCAGAAGTTCGATTGGCGTTAAAAAAAAAAAAAAGACTTCAAGCCAGTATAAAATTGCAACTCTTCAAACGCCATAGAGATACATTACTGATCATTATGAAACAAGTTTTCATAAATTTCATAAAATTATGGTCTAATAAAATACTTGCTGCCAGACAATTCTCTAGACAAAAACGCAAGAGTTTAAATGTTTTTTTCTTTAAATCAGAAAAAAAAAAAAAAAAAACTGCATAGAGCAATTGGTAGAATATGAGAACCTTAGCCATCAAAGGACGGAGTCGCGAGAACGAAGCAGACGGAGTTGTTGAAAATACAGAGGAAGAAACAGCGTTGCTGGAAGTAGTGGCCATGAACAAGCTCCTCTGAAGCTGCCTCATTAACTCAGCAGAATCAAATGGCGAGCACGCTCGCTTCCAAGCTTCTCTCGGTTACGCTCTCACCTCCAAGTACAGAGAGAGAGAGAGAGAGAGAGACAGAAAAGGAAGTTTCAGAAACAACCGAGGCGCCAAGAAAGGGGTTTTTGGGTGAGAGAGGTTTTGGGATGAAGTAAAGCAGTCGCTCTCGCGCCACTGCATTAGGGTTTTAGGGCCATGTCATTTTACCTTTTTTTTTTTTTTTTTTTTTTTTTCTTCCTGACAATTTATTACTAAACAAAATTTCAAAAATTTTATTTTTTTATAAATACTTCTTCTATGACCAATATTAACATAAATATAATTCAATTAATATATGGTTATTTTAATAATATTTTACATATTCTACATTTTTTTTAATATTGAAATCAAGTTTTAAAAATTAATTTTTTTTTAAATTTGACTAACCATTTTAAATATTTATTAAAAAGTGCAATTGTAAGAAACAAATTAATTATTAAAGGGCAGATATATATTTGGATAAAATCTAAAATAAATTAATAAAGAAATCATAGAAGTTTAATTAAAGTTTAATTAAATTAAAATAACAAACAGTAAATAGAAAAATAAAGAAAATAATGCATCAATTCCCTAGTTCGATTTCAGAGTCGGGACCCGGGCGAATGCGTTTATCGCAGGTTCGCTTGAAGCCCTAAGGATCCATTTCGAAGACCGGAAATTACAGCGGCGACCGGCGCCGAGCTCGTCGGAGTCGTCGTGGAATCGCAAGAACGAAGAAAGAGTGCGAAGCAGCTCGGAAGCTTGTGTGAAAGACGACGCTGGTTAGTGTCGATATGTTCTGGCACTAAGCAATTTTTCCTTTTTTCTTTTTCTGTTATGGACGAATTTCCGTTATGTAGCTGAGATTTTGATGAAAAAGGTACAGAGAAATTATAGGATTTTTGTTCACAATGTTCTATAAATGATGTGCGAAAGTACTGCAAGCTAAGCGGTTTGTGTATGCTTGTTTTTGAGGATTTTACTTTTGAACTCTGAGGAGTAAGTCAAATGTAGTTTATTAATACTTACTTTCAATTTGGAGTTGTTTGATGATAAGAAATGGGGATGGGACGAAATTATAGCTTTTGATTGTTTCGAGGATGATTAATGATCTGTTTCTTTGCGAAATTATAGCTTTTGATTGCTTGGAGCATGATTAATTATCTGTTTCTTTGCGAAATTTGTGCCTGCAGACTGAAGATTTTGTGGAGATTGTTATCCAGCTGATAACTGATAGAGAATTCTCGATAGCTAATGGATCGGCAGTCTCAAGATTATGCAGCTGCTTCTGCTATGGCTTATGCCCAACAGCAGAGACAGGCAACTAATCTGCAACAGCAGCAGCCATTTGGATTTCATGGCCAACATCAACAATTTCCTCCATCTGTTCCGGGTCCTCCTTTCCTACCGCCGCATCCTGCTATGCAACAGTTCCCTTATCACCACCCTATGCAGCAGCAGCAGCCACAGCCCCACCCACATCATCCACCCCACCCCCACCTTCTTCATCTTCAACAGCAGCAGCCACCACCAGCTTTTGCTCCTCATTTACCCCCTCCCATGGGTCATTCACCTTTCCATGGTCCATATGATTCTGCTCCTCCACCAGTTCCACCTCCTTTAGACCCTGAGCTCCAAAAACGGATAGACAAACTTGTGGAGTATATCATAAAGAATGGCCCTGAATTTGAATCCATGATACGTGAAAAGCAACAGGACAACCCAGCATATGGCTTTCTCTTTGGTGGGGAGGGGCACGGTTACTACCGTTATAAGCTTTGGCTAATGACTCGCCCCCACCTTGGAGGACCCTTCAACCCTCCCTTTCCATCTTCATCCATGCCCATGTTGCACCCTCATCCAAATCCTATGACAAGTCCATCTCCCCTTAATGCTCCTCCATTGAATGCTTCTGCATCAATAATTGGGGGTCCTCAAATGCATCAAACTTCTTTTGCTTCTTTCTACGAGCAGCAGCACCATCAACAGGCTTTTGGAGTTCCTGGTCGGTCAGATTATGATCAATCTTCAAAATCTTTTAAAGGGCTTTCTGGACCTCTTCCTTCTGATGTTGCTTTGGAGCTCAACAATGTGCTTAGTAATCTCACTGGTGCTAAAGAATCAATTAAAGGTGCTAAAACTTGGTTCATGCAGCGGTCTCCTTTTGCTCCAGCCATGGCCGAGGCACTTAGAGACATGGTATTTAACATAGATGATTCCGAGAAGCAACTTCATATAATATACCTTGTCAATGACATTCTTTTTGAGAGGTACGCTATCATATGATTGCTTTCGTTATTGTTATTTCAAATCTATCATTTCTTGGTTTAGAGCATTTAGCATGCTGCAGTTCATGATTGTTGTTGAATACCATGTACAGCTTTCTTTGTTTTCTTAAACTTTTGTAAAGTAACTGCTCCTCAACTGAGGGATGTTCTCTCCTTTCTTGCTCCTTAATAGAATCACTTTGTTCTATGTTCTTCTTCAATGGTTCTTGAATGAGTGCGTCAATATTAATGAAGTGCATTGATTGTATTCAAGTTAATTACTTCGTTTCCTGATCACATTCAGTTGATGGTTCTGTTTGTTCTGATAGAAGTTCTATTCAATAAATCATCATTCGTGTTGACAAACTAATCTGATAGCAGTACTACAACATAACTATTTGAAGGGTGAGCTTTTTCCCCATTAAATTTTCTTCCAAATTTTGCAGCATGATGCGAAGAATCAACGCAAAGGACCTTGATAATGAAGCTCTAGCATTCGAACCAGTTTTAGGTTCCATGCTTGCAAGAGTATATCACAACCCTCAAATGAAGGAGGAAAGCCAGTTGAAATTACAGAAGTTGGTACAGTTCTGGGCGTCCAAGGAGATTTATGATCAGAATACTATTAACACACTCGAGGGTGAAATGATTAATGGGATACCAACTAAGGCTTTGCCGGGGCATCCAAAAGAGACACCAGCTTCAGTAGATTCAGCTGCCGGTAGGCCTATCTCGCATTTTTGTCTCTTGTTTTCTCTGTGCATTTGCAGAGTACTATTGTGAGATAATGATGTTTTCAGGTAAAATGGCTATAATCTTTGTTAAACTTCTTCTTGGTGCCACACAGGATTGACGTCGCATACAAATAACCTTACCGTGCACCAGTGGCAACCTGACAGGCAAGGTGCCATTCCAAGTTTTCCCGATCAAGAGCACCCCGATAAGACTGTTCCTGCAGGCCAAACGCTGCCAAGATCCGTGACGCCACAGCAATTTCTACCAAGTGCAATACCCACTGCTGCTTTTGTAAGCTCCATTCCCTTGCCAACTTCTGTACAACCACCAATCCAACAGCCCAATGCCCAATTAATGCCACCTCAGCCTGCTGCTGTGGGTGAAAAACTGCCACCATATCCTTTGTTCCCACCTGGTTTTATCCCTGGAATGGTGAGAAAAATGCAGATTGGAAGTGGAGTCCCATATTCTCCCATGAGCCCTTTGGATATCCCAACGATGATTCCTCCATCCAATATATCTCCCTCTGAAGTTCTTGAGAGAGTGTCTAAGTTCTTTAAAGAGATTGGCGAGGTTAATCCCTCAGAAGGGCCCATGAGTTCTGATTCCAAAGATGACGATTATGAGTACGAGAGAGAACCGCCCGTGCGTAAGGGTGGAGCTTGCATTCCTCCTCCTCCCAACCTTCAGGTTGACCCAGAGACGGGTGCTTATGCTGATGGAAGCGTAGATCGAAAAGGCTCAGGAAGGTTAGGACTCGGAGCATCGTCCAATCCAAACGAGGATAGTCAATATGATGATGTTTATACTTCTTACAGGAAGCAAAGAAGTACCAATTACCATACTTCTATGAGTGCAAGGGCCACAACAAAGTGAAAAGAAACGGATCAATTTATTACTAGGAGTGACCCCATAGTTTGAAACATGTAAGATACCAACTTTTTTCTGTTTACTTCTAAGTTTTGCTGAATTTATTCACCATGCTTAGTTCATTAGCCATCGGACTCGACCCGTTGAATTGTGTATTTAAGTTTTGATCTTAAGAATTGTTTTCTGAGCGGATAAGTCGATATGAAACTAGATTTGTTTCTTTAAGATTGATTCCTCTGGTAAATTGGATAGTGAATTTCGTCCTACAACAGTTGGCTCACTCCATTATTCGTGGAATTTCTTCTTAAATCTGTACTTGATAGAACTCAAAGGCATATCTTGTTTGGCAAAAGCAGATTCAATGTGACATTTCCTTGTCTTCGTTATCACACATTTGTATCTAAGTTTATAAGCATAACATGTGCATGTATTACCATTTTTTACAAAAAAATAAATAAATAAATAAATAGAAATATGTAAAAGTTGACAAATATGAAAAGAAGAAAAAAAAAAAAAAAAGTAGGAAACCATAAACAAGAGAATCAAGTTCATGATATGAACGGATATTGGTAGATATTTTCTTTGTTTGAATAATCAACTCTTCGGACATTATTTAGTATCTCTATCTATTAAGTCGTGCTCGAATCAGCTATTGATCAATTTTTACAGGTATATCGATAAAAATAGAATAAATCGATTGGGTCCATAACTTTAATTAAAAAAAAAAATATGGTGAGAGATATGATGCAAAATATATATTTTCACCTAATATTTGTTACCAAAACTGAGGAGTTTCGTGTAGAGCCGTTTGTGTCTAATTATATTTCTTTTACTTCTTATAAACAAAGAGTACAAAAATATCATATATCTCACCGACAATTATTTACTTTATATTAATTTTCAACATCTATTTAATATTTTGTGTTAAGGAGTTCATAATTTTTAATTATGTATTTAATAAATTATTAACTTATTCATTAGAATTTATTGATTTACAAAACACAAAATTATAAGTCTAAGAGTCCGTTTTATATAGGGTAGTCAGAGTTATTTTAAAAAATTCAAATTGATGACACGTTAAATTAGAAATAAAACCAATTATTTATAAAATTTTAAAATACGTCAAAGATGTATGGACGCAAAATTGAAAATTGATGGATAAATTAGACACAAAAAGAAAAATTAATGATATTCAATTATTAAATATACACAAATTTAAACCTTTAGACCCCCAATTGGTAACTAATCTATTTATAATTTTTTATTTTTAAAAATTATTTTTCAAATTTTACTAAAAAATAAATATTTAGTTTAAAAAATGTAAAATCTAAAAAATAAAATACAGTATAAAAATAAGAATAAAATTTATATTCAACACTTCTAGACAGAACTTGAAATTAGGAGGCTCTATGTTTCACTTTCAACTGCCAAAGTGAAATCCTGTCGGTTGAGATTCCAAACCCATTGACAGTAAAAGTTTTCCAATTCCTCGCCGTGTTTTTTTTTTTAATCGCTCCAAGGTAAGAATCACTATATTATTATGTCCAAGATTGGGACAGTCTTATGGGTAAAAGCTTTCCAATTCCTCGCCGTGTTCTTTTTAATCGCTCAAGGCAAGAATCATTACATTATTTAAATTTAAATAAACTGCCATCTGATTTTCTAAAACATTATTTTAAAAAACTGATAAAAATATTTTTTAAATTTTAAAATAAAATATTAATGTTTTCCTTCGGATTATTTTTTATTTTTATGAAAGTTAATAAAAAAAATTTAAAGATATTTTTATTAATTTAATTTAATAAATAATACGAGCGTAACCGAGTGGGACCCACTCCGTGCAAAGATCTTTAGAAATGCCCTAAACAATGGCAACAAAGCCACTCGTTATGGATCAAACTTTGAGATGGGAATCATGTGGCGATGTTGGGGACGATCGATCGCCTACGTTAAGTCTTAAAAGGCACGTGCTGTGTGTGTACTATTTGCATTTGTTATTTCGCTGTCACGTGCGTCATTTCTTTTATTAACCCGATATTGCCCCTACCATCTCTTAGACCTTAGACCCCTAGCTATAATTATTTACCCATAAATGCCTAAACAACAGAAATTATTAAACTATTTTCCATATTAAACTCTCCTTTGGTACATATATCGTCTAGTCCTGTCCTGTAATTAATAATCACCACCAGAAAAAACGCTGTCGTATTTAAAAGCTTTATTGGCTAAGAAATTGTAGAGTTCAACAAAAAAAAAAATTAATTAATTAAATTACTATTTTAACCCTGTAAATTATTAAAAATATTCATAAAATTTTATATTTTATTTCAAAAATATATATCTAAACTTTCAAATTTGGAATAATATATTTTTTATTCATACACAAAATACGTGTAAGAAACTTACGACATCCTCGCACGTGAATAGACTTATCTATCCTTTATAGATTTACCAAAAAAAATCATTTTTGTTTTTCAAGTATACCATTTTCTTAAATTCACGAATGATTTAAATTAATGACAACTCGAAATTATTTAAATTAATTCATTCCTGCTTTATAATTTTTTAAACCTTTTGAAATTATACTAACAAAAAAATTAATTAAATATTTACAAACCGTTGTCACATGCTATTAATGTTTCAATATTTTATAGAATAGAGTTGATACGTTTCTTGTGCGAGAATTTGCAAGGTTCGTATAGCTCAGGTAAAGATTTTAAGTTTGACTTGATAACCATTTTGTTTCGGTTTCTATTTTTTAAATCATACTTAATTTAATTTAACTTAAGTTTAAAAAAAATGAATGAATAAGAAAAAGAAAACGAGTTTATAAACGAGAACAATTTAAAATGTTAAATTCTTTATATTTATAATTTTATTGAATTAAAATAATATTACAATATTAAAAAAAAGGTATCGCATAGTTGTCCGGCTAAGTGTTGGGTGTGAGTGTGCACTCCAACCCTATGTGGGATGTTTCTAATCACATGTCGTGGAAGTACAGATCTCCTCCCATACCTAAAAAAAAAAAAAAAAAAAAATTACTCAATCACATTCATGTCGATTGGAGAGTAGAACAAAACATTTCTTATAAGGATGTGGAAATCTCTTTCTAATAGATGCGTTTTAAAACATTTCTTATAAAACTGTGGATAAAGCGAACAATATCTACTAGTAGTAGAATTTGATTGTTATAGTGGTATCAGAGTCATATACAAAACGTTGTGTCAACGATAACATTGAGCCTCTAATGGGGTGGATTATGATATCTCATATTGAGTAGAGATTGGAACGAAATATTATAAAAGTGTGGAAATTCCTCATTATCAAACGCGTATTAAAATTGTGAAACTGATGGTGATACGTATCAGGCCAACACATACCATATTTGTTAGAGGTGGGTCTATACTATTACAAATGGGGTATTAGAGCCAAACATTGAGTACCAACGGGGACGCTAGATCATAAAATGGTGGATTGTGAGATCCCACATCGATTGTGATGAATACGAGTGGAAGGTATTTATATGAAATATTAAATATTTTTCTAATTTGATGGGAAACATTTAAGGTAATTAATGTTTTATTTTTTAAAAATTTAAATTTTAGTTTGAGTATTATTTTTTTAAAAGTACACAAATTTGAATAAATTTTTGTTTAAAAAAATTAAATAAGTATATAAAGAATTGACAATTTAATTTGGGATATGGATTTCTTTTTCTTTGGATAACCACTTAAATTCAAAATTATTTTAATACTTTCGCATTTATAGTTTACAAAAAAAAAAAAAAAAAAAAAAAAAAAAAAAAAAAAGAACGAATATTCATTAAGATTCTGTACGTTTAAAACCAAATATAAAAATTTTTATTTAAAAATAAATAAATAAATAAAAAATGTCTCCCCTCATTTTCATTAAGCTATAGTAATAGAAAATTAAGAAGCTAAATAAACAATTTTCTCAAATTTAAAGATAAAATCTCGAGTTTAAGAAGTTAAATCCTTTTATGGGTGCTTTCGAGCATTGGAAAATGAAAGCACTTCGGTGAATATCGTCGTCCGTTTCATAATTTTAAAATGTGTCTATTACGGAGAGGATTTTACACTTTTTTAAGAATGTTTCAGCAAATATTGTCACCACTGACGAGTTACTTATTACCATCAGCCTCACGATTTTAAAATGTTTTACTAGAGAGAGCTTTTCATCCCTGTAACTAATGTTTTGTTTCCTTCTTCAATAGATGTGAGAACTCACCATCCATCTTTAGAGGTTAGTGTTCTCGTTGGCACACTATCCGATGATTGACTCTAATACAATTCGTAATAATTTAAGCTCACTGGCCGTCTTGATCCATCACTTATCAACTCACAATTTTAAAACAATTCTATTTAAAAGAAGTTTATATCCATATAAATAACATTTCTTTTCCTTCTCCAATTATAGTGACATCTTTCATTGGGATTAAAGAAGTGCGGTGGAAGAGAGAGAAATCTGAATCGGCCCCATGATCGAATCCGTCTGGACGTTGGATTAACAGGTGAGACCTGATTTTGACAGTCGGGTTCTTCACGTTCTGTAAATCAAAGGAGAAGATCCCTGTTTTTCGCCTTCCAATTCAAGAATCCAAGTAGGTCAATTCTTATTGACCATATTTCGTCTTCGTTTAGTCAAATTTTCTTCATCTTCTCCACTGTTTCGCTTAGTTAATCCATACGCTTCCTTTCCATTTCACTGTGATATCAAAGTTCTTGAGCTGTTAAAAAAGGCTATTACGTGACCAATACCCCACATGAAGCTGCTGATACCTTTCCTCATAATGTGGTTTCTTCCCCCACGTTGGGTTTTAGAGCGTTCAATTAATTACAAATGAGCCTCTCACTCTCTCTTCTTATTCTCTGCTACATTGATGGAATGATCATCGATTGAACGTTTTTTTGGCTTCGAAATGAGGTTTTGCTAGGAGCTTCTGTGATTTTTGTTTTTGTTTTTGTTTTTCTCGTCTTGGAGATTTGGATTCGTTTGTTTTTCTTTAGATCGTTTAGGGAATGGCTCCTAGATTGGGGTTTCTGTGTCGGTGGGGAAAAGAGAAAGATCCTCAAAAAGGAACTCCGGTGGTTGTGACGATGGAGAAGCCTAACTTCTCCGTCGTGGAGATCGACGGTCCCGACGCCGCATTCCGGCCGGTGGAGAAAAGTAGAGGCAAAAATACCAAACAGGTCACGTGGATTCTTCTTCTAAAGGCCAATCGAGCCGTCGGTTGCATAGCTTGGCTTGTTACAGTTCTCTGGACATTGTTGGGAACAATCAAGAAGAGGCTGATCTACCGGCAAGGAATCGCCATTGAAGGCGGGAAGCTGGGAAGAGGGAAGTTACTGTTTGGAGTTATTAGAGTTTTCTTAGTAACTTCCATTGGGATTCTTGCTTTTGAAATGCTTGCTTATTTCAAAGGCTGGCATTATTTTCAGCATTCTAATCTGCATATTCCTCAGGCTTCTGAGTTGCAAGGATTGCTTCATTCACTCTATGTTGCTTGGTTAACTTGTAGAGCAGAGTACATTGCTCCTCTCATTCAAACACTCTCTAAATTTTGCATTGTTCTGTTCCTTATCCAATCGGTGGATCGTATGATCCTTTGTTTTGGTTGCCTATGGATAAAGTACAAAAGAATTGAACCCAAGATTGAAGGGGATCCCTTCAGGTCGGATGATGTGGAGGGAGGTGGATACAAGTATCCAATGGTTCTTGTTCAAATTCCCATGTGCAACGAACGGGAGGTAATATTCGTTTCGATCGATTTCCTCTTTGTTTCTCTGTTTTAGTATGCCATGATTCTGAGTTCAGGATACTTCATAATTGTTTAGGTTTTCAGAGATTTGATTATCGTAGGAGAGAGGGAAAGTGAACATAGCATGTGAAACAAACAGGCATAGAAAACAAGTGAGATTATAATACATGACGCAATTATGTTGATGTGAGATCCCACGTCGCCTGGAGAGGGGAACAAAGCATTCCTTGTAAGGGTATGGAAACCTCTCCCTAACAAACGGGTTTTAAAACCGTGAGGTTGACGGCGATACTTAGCGATCCAAAGTGGACAATATATGCTAGTGGTGGGCTTGGGCGGTTACAAATGGTATTAGAGCCAGACACCGGGTGGCCCCAGTGAGGACGCTGGGCACTCAAGGGGGTGGGTTGTGAGATCCCATATCGGTTGGAAATGGAACAAAGCACTGCTTGTAAGGGTGTGAAAATCTCTCCCTAACAGACACGTTTTAAAACTGTGAGGCTGACGACGATACATAACGGACGAGAGTAGACAATATCTGATAGCGGTTGAATTGGGCTGCTACAATTGAAGTCGCTATTATAAGTTTTATAATTGGAAATTGAAGTTTCAGAAGATTAAGTTAGATTCCAAATATAACTGGTTTTGTGATCATTTCATGCAGGTCTATGAGCAGTCTATCTCTGCAGTCTGTCAGATTGACTGGCCAAGGGACCATTTACTCATTCAAGTTCTTGATGATTCTGATGATGAGAACATCCAACTGTTAATTAAGGCTGAGGTTGCTAAATGGAGCCATAAGGGGGTGAACATAGTCTATCGCCATCGATTAGTAAGAACGGGATATAAAGCTGGGAATCTGAAATCTGCAATGAGTTGTGATTATGTTAGAGACTATGAGTTTGTTGCAATTTTCGACGCTGACTTTCAACCTAATCCGGATTTTCTAAAGCTGACCGTCCCCCATTTCAAGGTCGAAATAACGAAAAACAGTTTTTCTCCCTGTTCTTTGTTTTTGTAATTTTTGTTAATTTTCCTGTCCCTTTCGTTTTTCTTTGCAGGATAACCCAGAGCTAGGTTTGGTCCAGGCCAGATGGTCGTTTGTGAACCGGGACGAGAACTTGTTGACACGCCTTCAAAACATTAACTTGTGTTTCCACTTTGAGGTCGAACAGCAGGTTAATGGGGTGTTCCTTAATTTCTTTGGTTTCAATGGCACTGCTGGTGTTTGGAGGATTAAGGCACTCGAGGAGTCCGGAGGGTGGCTTGAAAGAACGACAGTAGAGGATATGGACATAGCTGTGAGAGCCCATCTTAACGGCTGGAAATTCGTATTTCTAAATGACGTTAAGGTAATTGAATCTGTCACTTCATTAGCTTGAAGAAACTTCAATTATCAAAAGTTGATCGATCTGTATTAAGACAGTCGATTATGCTTGTTTTCGTATAATCTAAACATTAAGAACTTTTTGAATGTAAAATTCAGGTCCTTTGTGAAGTTCCCGAGTCCTATGAAGCTTATAGGAAGCAGCAACATCGTTGGCATTCTGGTCCTATGCAACTATTCAGATTGTCCCTTCCAGCAGTCATAAGTTCTAAGGTACGGTCTTTACGTTCGGGTTCAGATACTTTAACTATTAGTTGCATTCTGAAGAGACGATGCCTCAAATCTTCAATAATGCAGATATCAGCATGGAAGAAGGCAAATTTGATACTATTGTTCTTTCTATTAAGGAAGCTTATCCTCCCATTCTATTCCTTCACGTTGTTCTGCATAATTCTTCCTCTAACCATGTTCGTACCAGAAGCCGAGCTTCCTGTATGGGTGATCTGTTACGTGCCCATCTTCATGTCGTTACTCAACATTCTTCCATCTCCAAAATCATTTCCTTTTATTGTCCCCTACCTTCTTTTTGAAAACACCATGTCCGTAACCAAATTCAATGCCATGGTGTCTGGCTTATTCCAGTTAGGTAGCTCTTATGAGTGGATTGTGACCAAAAAGGCTGGCAGATCCTCCGAATCCGACTTACTGGCTGCTGCTGAAAGGGACTCTAAGATAACGAATCAAGCGCAGATATATAGAGGCGCTTCGGAGAGCGAGATTTCCGAGTTGACCCACTTAAAGGAGGGCAAAGAAGTCGTCTCTGCACCTGTCAAAAAAGTAAACAAGTTATATCGAAAAGAGCTAGCGCTCGCGTGTCTTTTACTTTTAGCCTCACTCAGGAGTCTCTTGGCTGCACAAGGAGTCCACTTCTACTTCTTGATGTTCCAAGGTGTGACATTCCTCCTTGTAGGCCTTGATCTAATTGGAGAGCAAATGAGCTGACTTTTCACACAAATGAATCCAAGATCAAGGTGGATAAACAGACGGAGGGAATTTAATCCTTGGCAATCAAAGATGCTGAGCCCGACCGACCTCAAATTGAACAAAACAGTCAATATCGGAGTCTTCTTTCTTTTGCACCACCTTTCATCATACTCACTAGTCACCACTTTCATTCTTCCCTTGCATACTCTCATACAGCATCTGTGATTGTTATATCATTCATAAGCCTTTTCAGCAGTTTCTTATTAAGTGTTTGTTATGCAAATAAGTTATCGTTTAGTATCCCAGTCACCATTAATTCTTTCTTGGGTGTAGTTTTGGAATTTCCAATACCCCGTTGTCCACAGGAACCGAACCGAACCAAACTATCCAGTTTGAATCAAGCTGCCTTTGTTGTTGTAGCCTCCTGATTTTGAGGACATGTAAGACAACAAAGTTCACTGTAAATGTACTGTTTCATCCAATTTATTAATATATATATATCATATTTTTTCTCTTCTACATGTACTAGAATTTAGTTGTGGTAGCACAAAGGACAAAGGTAGCGTCAGCAGGGCAAAGATGATGAGAAGAAGGCTAAATGCTTTGGGTGGCTAAGAATTTTGGTTCAGATACACCTTATAAATCCTTATTAGGATCTGATTCTTTTTTCTTAAATTTTTCTTTTCAATGTTGTACTGATTGTGGATGGTGCTTGCTACTGCTATTGTCACTGGTTGGTGGATTGTCACTGTAT
Organism: Cucurbita maxima; assembly: GCF_002738345.1. Lineage (NCBI taxonomy): Eukaryota > Viridiplantae > Streptophyta > Magnoliopsida > Cucurbitales > Cucurbitaceae > Cucurbita > Cucurbita maxima. The sequence goes on from NW_019272019.1 coordinate 4,761,035, forward strand.
GGCCCTTTTTCATTTAAAACCTTTGTCCTTTGCCTCTATCTATTGACTTCAAGTCGGCAAGTTGGGACATACCTTGGATTCTCAGGTCAAAAGCGGCTTGTTTGTTCTAACTTCCTAGAGAATATCCATCTGGGAAAACCCTCATACATCATTACATCCTACGAAGTTAAAGAACATTTACACGACATTTAAAAGTAACAAATATATTCTTAAATTTTTATTTTTGTATTAACAATAGATTGAATTTTGTGTATAATAAAATGTTTATGTGAAATAGATTAATAAATTCTAAGAAATGTCAGACAAAATATTGAAGATCCATAAAATAATTAATACCCTGTTTAACACGAACTTTAAAAGATAATAATCCCTATTTTCTCCTGTCCAATAAATTACCATACAAATTTGTACATTATTATCGTAAACACTGCAAAATCAAATAACTACCTTTTAATAATGCCTGTATGAGCTCCATAAATAGAATGGGCTTATCTATCAATATCAACATGTCGGAATATATCAAAATAAATATTTTCATATAAGATGGACATTCAAAAACAGCCCTACCAATCTGAGTCCAAATTACCCGATAGGAACGATTTCAGCGCGCCCCTCTCCCTATCGGTCGAGAGCTATTCCAACAAACCTACAAGTTCAATTGTGATCCATATTCGGCGAAGCAAGATACAAATCTCAATTACATAGACCGTGCATAATTATGTAGGCAGAAAGACCTAGCAAGCTGCAAACTAAGATGAAGGATCAATTGGCAGGCATGGCGACTTCTGATGACAACCCACGGGAACTTATATGTTTCTCTTTGAGAGAAGTGGGGCTTTCAAGCAGATGAGAAATGAACACCAACGTAATAATATAAAGAATCATGGAAAATGGTATTCACCAACAGCAGGAAAATACCACTTACGTGCACGGAAGAGAACTCCCACTAGCATTCAGCTGGGAAGAAGTTGCTCATCTTGAGACAGTTCACTTAAAGACTTCGCCAAGAGAGCACGGCGTAGCAACCGACCCACCGTACAAGCAATTGCAATCAAGGGAGAAGAAAATTAACACGTATAAAAAAAAAAAAAAATTAAAATTTCAAAAGAATGACTCCTAGGCTTAATCACACCCCTCACCTAACCATACTTTGTAAATGCAAACGTCCTAAACCACACCATTATATATACAGAGAAAAAGATATGGTAATAATTGATATGGAATAACATCCTCCTAATGTGATGCAAATGCCATGAAGAAAAGAATGGAATGCTATGCAGATATGCCTAAAAAAGCAGATTTTCTGAAACAATCCCAACCCAAACTTCTGTAGAACAGTTTCATGTACCTGCCAGAAGCATTTGACGTCGTTCCTCATGCTTCAAGTTAATTAAAAAGGAATCCCATAAACATTATGAGAGCATGCAACACAACCGCAGAGTTTCAATCAAATAGTAGCATCTACAGTTGTAGCCGGCTGGGACCTACAACCTTTGAAATTGAAGATCCCAGAGCTGGGCAGTGTAGAACGAAATCCCAGGATAGGGCAGAAGCACAAAAGCAGTGAAGCAGAAGCAGACGACTAGAAGCAGAAAAGCAGTGAAGCAGAAGCAGACGACTAGAAGCAGAAAAGCAGTGAAGCAGTACGAGACGACACCTCAACAAGGAAAAAAAAAAACATACATCTTTAGCAGTGCCCTTCAAGACATTTGCTTTAATAACATTATCAAAAATAAATATGAACTAATGACATTTTAGCATATAGATTCCTACAACTATACTGAAGGGCAAAAAGAAAAACAATTCAAACAGTAGATAGAAAGGACTTATCCAAACTCAAAAGTAGAGGCTGAGGGCGTCGCCCGATTTAAAATGGTCTGTTACGAAGTCCAAGCACTAAAAACACATAGAACCGGAGTAATCCTTTAAACATCCTGTGTAAACTAAGGCAGGTTGAGAAGTCAGTGGTCCTCAGCTCCTGCTCCGACGACGATCCTTTATGCCATTTCTGTAAAAAATTTAAACAGTGTACAAATCAGAACAATGAATATAATTAAAACAAGTTAATGTTTGGAAAAGAGAACATCTGGATGAGCATGCAGAAGACTTACTGCAGATTTGGTGCACAATGAAGGTCCTTCACACAATTATGTAACAAAGAAGAACTAACTAAATCATCTACAACCGCTAGGGAAACAAAAGGAAAAAGAAACTGACAATACAGTATAGCAAACAAATTCTCAGTTAAAACCCACACCAAAAAACCTGCATCCTAAATATTACAGAACAAAGAATGCCTAAAGCTGGAGACATATTTTGCTGTAGCTATAGCAAGCAGACTAGACAGACAAGTTCATGGAGAAGGAATTAAATCTACCAAAGAAAATATATTAAAGAGCCTTACCCATTGGCATAAGGTAGCTCCTCTCTACCACGGTAGGGAGGTGATTTGCTATAGCTACGCCCACGAGGTGACAAGCTGCGGCGTCTTGGAGATCTTCCATGGGGACTGTAACTCCTGAAAAGGAATTAAAAGAGGTCAAAAACCCCAGAGCATATATAATACCAAAGGGAACTATTAACAAAATCCAAATGCAGACACAACTGGGAATAAAAACTAATTTGATACGTTCTAAAAACAAATAAAATAAAAGCTATAAATGCAAGATTTGGCCTCCATGTTCAAACCTGCGACCATAACTTGGACTCCGGCGGTATCGAGGACTGCGGCTACGTCTTCTACCAGCACCACCACCTCCACCGCCACCGCCACCACGTAAACGGCACTCACGAGCAAAATGGCCAGGCTCACCACACTCATAGCATTTCAGATCAGAACCGCCGCCAGAACGACCACGGCCCCCTCCACGGCCTCCACCACCACCTCTAGAATTGTGAGAAAGCTCAACTCTCCAGCCATTCTTCCCTGATTCAGAATTGACAATGTTAGTTACAAATGAATCAGAACAAAACCATAGTTTAGTGTAAATGCATGAACAAAAAACTAAAATAATATCAACCATCATTCAGCAAAATCATGGAAATCACAATGAACAAAATAGTTTGATTGTTATGAATTGTCATTCAACAGGGAAATATTAGCAATACATTGCTAAACAAGTTCGAGCACAAATATGAAGGCAAAGCTAACAAACCATTAACATATCATAAAAAAGAAAGTTGCTTTTACAATAGACTGAAGAACAAAGATCAATAAAATCATAGGAGATCCAGCTAAATGTATATACTAAAGTGAAGGGGTGCCAAAAGTTTGTAAATAAAAAATTAGACATAAAACCATGGAAGATCTCATCAGTGAATAAAGAAACAATAGTGGATAAGATGGCTTGTTTGAAGCTGAAAAGGCATTATGAGCTTAAAGTTGGTTCTCACTTATTCAAAGGACACACATGATTAACTAGTTGTAAGAGAAAGCGGGGAGGAGAAACAGAATGAATCAGTTACTGAAACCATTATTTAATATCATAGTTAAGAAGTGTGTGAAACAATGCACCAATGACTATAAAAATGATGAGTGCATCCAAATACAACACCATATACCAATATAAAAAAAGCAATACAAAAACCAGAAAGGCCCATACATACCATCCAATTCATGGATTGCATCCCGTGCATCTCTGGTATCATCAAAATCTATAAACGCATAACCTGGGGGTCTCCGTGCAACCCATACGCTGAAACACAACATTTGAAAATTGAATAACCAAATGATTAAAATAGATAAAAAAAAAAATGTTTAACTCGTCCTAACACCCAGAAAGTGGGATTTCCTTTTCCCCTATGAATGGTTTAACCCTGAATGAAAATCAGATTATGAATAAGGTAGTGTCAACAAACTTATAAAACTTGGTAAGATAAAATGGCAGAGAAATCAAATATACTTATCGATTAACCACGGTCCTGTGAAATAGGACTTAAGTTAATACTAGGAATTCTTTAACTCATAAAATTAATGGCGCCAAGCCAAATATAGGGGCTGGTAAGAATTTATACCAAGAGTTTAAGTTTTTAAATTTGCCACATATAGCTATGAACTTAGGCTAGATTTCAATAATTAACCAAATAATACGTATTGTCTTGTCTGGCAGATGATGTCTAACAATTAGCAATCGTCTTCAGAATCCAGCAGAAACAGATTGCAGGAAGAAGAACCAAACAGTTGGCCACGAAGTTAAATATACCACACCTTCGAATAACTCCAAACACGCGAAATTCATCTTCAAGCTCGCGCTCAGAGACCCTTGGATCCAAATTCCCAACATATACACGAGACATTGCTTTTCAAGAAACCTGAATCAAACAAGTTACCGAAAAAGAAATGCACAATCATTAACAGAACATCGTCCATTAAAGAACATAAAGACACTTCTATACACTAATTCACATATTATACTCCTAAAAATATTTAAAAACAAACAAACAAACAAGTATAACTTCTCCCGAGAAACCGTTCAACAAATGCCGACTCCCAGAATTCAATTACATAAAATCGAGCATTGATAATCCGATCTACTGACAATCAAACGCTTGGAATCTACAAGCAAACATAAAAATGATAAGAAAACGAATTCAGAAGAACATACCAACAGATCAGAACGAACGATGCACGTATCGAAAAAACCCTAGCAGGCCGAAGGGTTTGTGTAGGTGGGAATATTTTGGGTTTCGGGTACTAGAAAGCTTTTATATCCCTGCCAAATTTAGGTCGGACTTATTGAACTCTTCCTAATAATAGCCTGTATTTTTTTTTGTTTTATCCTATTTTCAAGTAGGATGAGATTATAAATTTACATTTTTATTAGTTATTAATGAATTGCATACCAAATTTAATTAATAACGGAGTTTGAAGATTTAATTTGTTAAGAAAAAAAATATATGATATAATTTTTACTTTATTTTAAAAATATAAAAGGATATTTTATTAAAAGTTTTTATTTTTTTTGGTAAATAAGTTTACATATTTTATTGTCATATTCCAAAATCTAATTAAAACGCAATGTTAAAATCTCATTAAAATATATAAATATTATATAAGTTTATCTTATTTTAATGACTTCATATTAAATAAAATCTTTCGAATCTAAAATAAGTTTTAAGTATCGTATGTCGACCTAATACTAATCTCAAAACTTTAAAATATTTAGGGTACAATGAGGAAGAAGTCAGGGACAACGAGGTCACCGAAATCATCGGGATAATCTATCATTGATTTGAAGGAGATGTTGAAAAGGTTTTGAGTTATCGTTTAATAATTATTAGTGTCGGAAGGGTATAAGATTTTAATTTATGATATTTGAGTTAATTATTTTATTTTTGATTAGTCATATTTTTCTTTATCGAAAAATCGAATAGGCTAAGATTTTGTCGGACCTGCCCATACGCACCTAGTAATTATATAACAGCGGTGTGAATTTTGTTTCGTTCAACTAGAATTATAGGATTGAATGGAGACTTTCATGGAATTAAATATGAGTAAATCTTATAAAATTTTGACAGAAAAGAATATATATATTACAACGTGACACACAATAAATTATTATATTATTATTATTATACGAATTTGGATAAAGTTGAACCTTATTATTATTATTATTATTATTATTATTATTTCATATTAGAAGACAGAAAGTAAATGAGCATAAATGGTCATACAATAAAGAGAGATGGGTATTTTCGTCATTTCATTAAAACATGAGCTTCCTACACGAAGGTGCAGTAGCACACTTCAATTCAACTTCAATAACTCTCTTCCATTACTCTACACGCAAATTCCCCTCATCGGAGACTCGGAGGAGAGGAAAAAAAGTTCCAAACAAATTGGAGGAGAAGAAATGGCCGATTCCGGCACTCAATATGATGTAATCGTCGTCGGCGCCGGCGTAATGGGCAGTTCGACGGCATACCATCTCGCTAAAACAGGGAACAAAGTTCTGATTCTGGAGCAGTTCGATTTTCTTCACCATAGAGGCTCTTCTCATGGAGAATCTCGCACCATACGCGCCACCTATCCGGAGGATTATTATCACAGTCTCGTTATGGAATCTTACGAGCTCTGGCGGACGGCGGAGGCAGAAATTGGTTACAGGGTATATTTTCCGGCGGAGCAGCTCGATATCGGCCATTCCGACGATAAAAGTCTCGCCGCCGCCGTCGATACCTGCAAGAAGCATTCGATCCCGCATCTGGTTCTGGATCGGGAGCAACTGGCGGAGAAGTACTCTGGCAGGGTGGAGATCCCGGCGGACTGGGTGGCGGTGTGGAGCAAGTACGGTGGCGTAATTAAGCCGACGAAGGCGGTTTCGATGTTCCAAACTCTGGCGTTCAAAAACGGCGCTGATTTGAAGGACAACGCGGAAGTGGTGGAGATAAAGAGAGATGGGAGTAGTGGAGGAGTAGTTGTTTCAGTAGCCAATGGGGAGAGATTTAGGGGAAAGAAATGTGTGGTGACAGTTGGAGCTTGGGCTAGAAAGTTAGTTAAATCAGTTGGTGGGATTGAATTGCCAATTCAACCATTGGAGGCTACTGTGTCCTACTGGAGGATCAAGGAGGGAGCTGAGGGGGAGTATGCAATCGGCGGGAACTTTCCGACGTTTGCTAGCTACGGTGACACATATATCTACGGAACGCCATCGTTGGAGTTTCCGGGATTGATTAAGGTAGCCGTGCATGGCGGGCATCGGTGCGACCCGGACAAACGGTCATGGGGGAGTGGGGGGCAGCTGCCGATAACTGCATTAAAGAAGTGGATAGAGGGGAGGTTTGGGGGGAGGGTGGATTCAAGTGAGCCAGTGTCGACACAACTGTGTATGTACTCAATGACGCCAGATGAAGACTTTGTGATTGATTTTTTGGGAGGAGAATTTGGGAAGGATGTGGTAATCGGCGGTGGGTTTTCGGGGCACGGGTTCAAAATGTCGCCAGCGATCGGGAGGATACTGGCAGATCTTGCATTGAAGGGGGTGGCGGAGGGGTTGGAGCTGAAGTATTTCAGGATAGCAAGGTTTGAGGAGAATCCAAAAGGTAATGTCAAGGGCTTTGCAGATCAAGTAAGGCTTCACTAGCACAGCTCCTCTGCAGTTTGTTGTTTCGTTCTTCTTTCTCTCTTGATTTAGAACATTGAATAACTCTTTCTCCTACTTGGCTTACAATAACAATATCCATCTATTTGTGATTCAAACATTTGAATTCTTGATCGATGATTCTGTCATTTATTTTTGACATTTTGTATGTTAAAAAGCTTGTCCTGCCAGAATGTCAAAAAAAACTTGCCCAACTACGTCAAGTAGAAGATTTAATACAGTTGTAAAATATAACACGGACACAACCATCCAGTTTACATGGAACCTAAAGTTCGTATTCACGAACAGTTGAACAAACCGAATTGTGAGCGCATGCAGATACAAATAGATAACTCAAGCCTAAGATAAATTGAGAAGAATGAAAAAGCTGGAAAGCCTTTTTTTTAGGCTTTGTAGCAAAATTTTGTGACAAGAATAGGCGTCTGGTACAATCTGAAAGTAAGGTTCTTCTGAGTGAACAAATTGATGATCTATACTTTGTAATAGACAAGAACTCTGATCTTTATTTGATGCAGCCAAGCACTGTGGGATTTGCTAGGAAAAAATGGGGGAAATCCCAGTTTCTTGGATGAACAAAACAAGGAAAAAGAAAGAAAAAAAAAATCATATGTCCACTCTAATGGTAGTAAACATGTACAAACGAATGAGGATCCTAATTATCAATTGAAAGGAAGGCCGAAGAGGGAACCCGTTACACGAACTCCGTGCTTTAATTCAAATCGAATATGGACCTGGAAAAGGGAGAAGGAAAAAGAGGACTAAGAATCTGCAGTGATATGCTATACAGTGTTTGTATAATTACAAACCGCCAAAAAAAAGATGAAAGCTAAATTACAAAAGTCACTTGCTACGAAAGGTGCAAAATTACCCTACACCTTTTATAATACATTTTAAAACTACTCTTAGATGGAAATTCGTTAGAATTTTAGACAAAAATTGGGATTTGAAACGTGTATGGCAATGACCTAGAACAGTGTGGTGATGTTCGGGTCCTGATTTCTACATTAACGGTAATTTAGAAACACTTACGAAAGGTATATAAAGTTGATGAGTAACTAACCAACTTGACTGCTCAAACTACAAATGTTGCAAGAAGTGCATGTAATATGGCCCAGTAGAATATAATCCCGAGTCGTAATGCAGGTTGCCGCATCAGTGCTCGATCACATGAAACCCTAGCAAAATTGTACACAAAAGCATGTTACACACTTGTTCGAATTTACATAAAGTGACTGAAAAGAATATCTGAATGCCTACCAAAGACCATCAATCATGTCTGTTGCACGTCTTGAAAATTTCGGAACAATTCTCGATGAAGCTAACGACTTGAAACCATGCACTACAATGGACGAGGATCAAAGCAACAGTAAGTTTAAGCTATCTGGGAAAGGAAAAGGTTGAAAGCAAGGAGATCGAAACCACACTAGTTTAGAATTTTACCTTTATCATCATCTTCATCCTCTAATCTATTACTACTGCTAGCAGGATCCATATCTATGGCAATTGCAACTTGATCGGTATTGCCTTTGCGCAAGCTTGGAACTTGTGGTGTAACAGAAGTACTGCTTGCAGCCCATTTGTTAATCTGCGCAAGAGTGCACAAGGTAGAATTTACCACAAGGTGCTTCAACACAAAAACGACAATAACAATGAATGAATAACTAAACCCTAAACCCTGAACCCTAAATAAAAGTAACTTAACATTACCATCCACGTGCAAACTAAACAAACGTGTAACTACAGTTAATTGAGGGGAAAACGAAATAGATGAACATGCACGAGCTATTTCAACAAATTCGTGCAACATAAAAAATTGCAAGAAATTATATTTGAAAGTACAAGCGACAAGGCAGGTCCTATTTATTAACTCACTTTCATGAGCCAACTTCACTCAACAGGATGTAAGAAACAGTATATACAACTCACCAATGGTTCGGATTCAAAGATTTCAGGGGCCGCACTGCTAGCTCTATTACCATCTCCAACATCTTCAAGCAAGTTTAGTTGCAATTCCTTACGTTTCAATTCTTCTACCTTATTCTTTTCAGCCAGCAACAATGCGTCCTTCCTCTGAGATACTGCTTGAAGATCCTCGATTTCTTTTAAGATTGATGTAATCTTCTTCTTGAGTACTTCCTTGCATTCACGTATGTCATTTTCCTGATCATCATGACCTATATGAGACAACCCCACCCGAGCTTCCATCATGTCAACCCATGTTATGACCTCATTGATATCCTCTGTACTTCTGTTGCTTGTTTGGGTTGCAACAAGAGCATCATTGGTACATCTTGTTACCTCTTGTCTCAAAAAGGAGACTTCAGCATCCCGATCTTGCAACTGTGCTTGAAGTTTTTCAACCTCGGTTAAGAGACTTTCTGATAGATGATGCAGCTCATCAAATTTCGTCACTGTCAAAGAGAGTTTTTTCGTGAGCTTCCCCCGGGAAGTTTCAATGCTCTCAAGTTCCTGATTCTTTTGCTTCAAGACTTTTTCCTTCTCCTCAATCTTGTTGGTCAAACCTTCCATCTGCTCCTCCTCCTCATCAAGTGCATGCATTAGGGCTTCAATTTCTGTGTCCATCAAGCAAAGGTAGCCTAAGTATTGATAATCGTGTGATCAGAGGATAAATCAAGGATTTAAGCACAATTTAACATACCTTGGTCTTTTGCTGCAAGCGAATCTGTGAGTGATCTGACCGTCTCCCTTAACTCATCTGAGATAGACAAACCATCTCGCATCTCCCTTAATCTCTGCTCCAGGATCTTCCTCTCACTCTCCATCTGTTCCGTTACTTTCTGCAACTCACGCATCTCATCTTTTGAAGCTTGAAGATCAAGTGAATATCTAGTTGCAGTTGCTTCTGCTTCCTTAATTTGACCAACAAGCTCCATGCAAACCCTTTCATTCTGGATGTCCTTTTCCTGAAGCTCTTTCTGCAGATTTGCTATTGCAACCTTCATTTCCTTTACATGACCATCGAACATTTCAGCTTTCAGACCGATAAATTCCCTCACTGTGATCAGCAACCTGTCGGCAATCCTCCCGACATATTCCTCAGACAACAAATGAGTTTTACCAATGTGTGAAAGTTGATCAGGTGTTGGGGAGTTTATATCCATTCCCAAATTTTCACTAGTCAAGTCATTTCCCATTAGTTCCCCTTTTCTTTGGTTAATTTCCTTAATCGTAGATGTGCATGCTTCAGAAAGAACCGCAATGTTTCTACATAAAATATCACCTTCCTTTTCCTTATCTTTTGCAACTGATTCCCTCTGTTGCACATCCAATTCTAATGCTTGTACCAACTCCTTTTGTGAAAGAACTTCTTGATAAAGTGACCCCAGTACCTTAGATAGAGAGTCGGATCGTTTATGGAATGACACAGAATGACCGCCTATCATTTCTTTCAGAGCCCCAATTTCCTTTATCGATTCTTCTAGATGCTGCATAATTTGACTATGTATTTCCGTTTCAACATTTTCATCCACAGGAGAATTAGCGTAGGAGTTCAACAAGGCATCCAGAGCAAAAAAGCTCCCCTAAAAGAAAAGGTGTCCTCGTCAATAAGCCCAATTAAACCTTTACTGTGTACAATTTACATTTCTAACTAACATTATTTATTGCAAAAACTACCATTAACTAGTTTTTATTTAACTAATATGTTTACAAAAGAATTGAGTGCATTCTGGAAGAAAGAGGCTAGAGACGACTACAGATGTAATGAAGCAAAACTTTAAGAGTTATCCTAAACCTATGTTGCTAAGTTGAGAAAACTAGATTTAACAATTTCAACAACTCGATTTATAGAACTAGCAACCAAACATGGATTGGTGTTACTAACCCAAACCCACACCTTAAAAACACAAGCCAAGAGGTTCCAAAAGAGAAAATCAAGTTTTAATTGTCGGAAACTTCGAAACAACACTGGACCCAAGGGGTGCTGACCTGGGGGTCAGGTAATGAAGATTATAAAACGGCTATTAAGGGGGGAACAGGTAAGTTGACAGAAGAACCAACGTACCTTGTCCTTCTTAACAACGCCAGACACAGTGGATGGAGAAGGATTGACCTCAGCAAGATCATTAGCTTTAGTACATGACTCAATAGCAACTTCCAGATTATAGAAAGCATCCAAATCCCTGGAGAAAGCATCTGCAAGTAAGCAATTGATCTCACGCAAAGCCTCCTTCAATTGATCAAGGCCAGACTTAAATCCCATAAATTTAGAAAATTGGTTCTTTCTTTCCTTCAAGTGCAGAGTAGATAACTTTTCCAGTTCTGAAAGAGCTTCAAGCTTGGAAGTCTCTGCTAAGTCCCTTTCCTTGGTCAATTCAGCAATCTCGTCGGAAGCTTTTGCTAGCTCTTCTTGGAAAGCATCATTTCTTTCCTGAACTTCATTCAGTTCTGCAAGAAGTAATTCTGCTGCTCTTCTGGATTTCGCAGATTCTTGTTCAGAAGAAACCATAGCTTCACGCAGATCAGAACACAGTTTTCCAAGTTGTTTCAGTTTCTCAATAGGATCGGTTTCATAAACATCCACATTAACTTCCATGTGAACTAAAGTGTTGATAATTGAGCTCAATTTAAATTCTTTTTCCTGCAAATTGTTTTTTGTTTCAGTCAACTGGTTCTTCAAAGACAGATTCTCTGATTCCAAGGCCTCCACCCGTCCTGTGTAAACAGAGAAATCCTTCAACTTCTGCTCATAACTAGCAAGAATATTTTCCTGAGACTTCATCTCAGATCTCAGATTTTTCAACTCAGTGGTCATCTCTTCAATGGCTTGTTTCAGACTGTCGCGTTGTTGAACCAAAGACTTCCCCTTCCGAACAGCAACGTTTAGCTTCTCTCTTATAGACGTTGACTTTTGCTCCTCCAGATTAAGCAGTTCCTGCAATTCATCTTTCTTTTTATCTATACTTTCAACCTTGACAACTAAATATTCATGCATCTCCATATATCGATCCCTCTCCTTTGTCACAACCATCAATTGATGCATTGCATCCTCTAGATCTTTCTTGAGAACGTTTATATCATTTTGCCAAGCAACATGAGCATCTACGCTTCTGGCAAGCATTTCTTCAGTATTAGAACCATTCGTAGTGCTCTCAGGCACAGCGTCCCGTAAAGAAAATGTTGTGTAATTTTGAACTAGCTTCATCACCATCAATTCAAAAAATTCAATACTGTTACCAGAAACCAAATCGTGCACGTCATTGTCTTGCAATACGTTACCTACTAAAGCCTCCAATTTCAGTATTTTACGTTCAGTAGAAATTAATTTCTCCTGCATATTGCTTAATTCATTTTGTAATACTATGTTCTCAATTTCATTCTCAAAACTTCCAAATGATAAATGGTCATTATGATGATCGATTATTTCCAACTTTTCAGAAAGCTTCTCCCTCTCAAGCAAGACTAACTGAAGCTCTGACTCAATGTCAGAAATTTTCTTCCGTGAATCATCCAGATCTGCAGTTAACGACCCACAATAGTTCTCTAAGTAGTTCACCCTTTGATGGAGAGAATCCCTATCATGACAAGCCTCTGAAAGGGATCTGTGTAGCCATTCAATTTTATCTTCTGGCTCCATGGACCGCAAGTGTGAATGAATATCAATCTTTTCTAGAAGCTCTTCCCATCGCTGCACTGCGTTATTCCTCTCCATTAATGACTGTTCAAGCATTTCATTTTGTTCAGCTAACCCATAAAACTTTGATTGGAGTTCCTCATATTTTCTTCTCAAATCATCCCCGACATTTGCATCTGGCTGCACTTCATCTTTCCAGGCATCTGTAATGACAAAATTAGCATCAGAGCCTGAGCCTCCTGCAACCGAACTTCTCTGATCCCAATCCGTATGGGGTATATTCTCACCAGCACTTGACTTGGCTAACCAATCAATCTTCTCAATAATGTCTCTTGAATGAAAATTCTCTGGCAAATCTAGTTCATCAAGAATCTCCTCAATCCTCTGAAGAACTGAGTCTTTAAGAAGGAACGATTCTCTTAGTGCAGTAGCAGAATTTCGAATGTAAGAAAGCTCAGATTCCAGTGCTTCAACACGCTCTCCTGCCTCTGAATAGGTATTAAGTTTTGTTTCAACCTCGTGAAGCCTAGTGTCTTTCATCTGTAACTCCTGCAAGCACCTCTCCAGTTCACTGGAAGTCTGTGCTAGTAACTGCTTGAGATTATCTCGTTGTACAATCAAACCTTTTCCCTTGGCAACAGCTATGCTTAGCTTATCCCTGATTGCAGACACTCGCTGCTCTGACTGTTCTAGTTCATCCACTTTATCCTTCAATTCAGACCGTAAAGCCATTAAGGCTTCTTGTGCCTGGCTTAAGCTTTCTTTGAGAAGAACAATTTCACATTCATGATCGAGAATCAAGGTGCTTAAGTCATGCACACTTTCCTGCAGCTCAGTCAATTTTATCATTACAGATCCACACTCTTCTCGAGATAAGCCTAATTGCAACTCAGATTCCCTGTATTTCTGTAAAACCAATGATACCATAGTTTCCAAATGAAAAGCAGGCATTTCAGCACGATCCTTCTCAGTATCTTCTAATAATAACACACTTTGAACATTTTTAATCAATTTCTGGATGCCAATAGGATCAAGGCATCTCTCCCTAAACTGAACAAATTCTACAGTCCTGTGTTCCAAGTCTAAGCGAAGTTTATCATTTAAAGATTCAAGTCGCAGTCTCTCGGTAATGCAGTCCTCCAGTGGTTTGATTAAGGCCTCAAAGTTGCTGTAATCTAAGGGATCACCCAGCATCTTCATTTGCATGTTCATGTCACTTCCACTGACAGATCCACAAGAAGCAATATAAAGATTTTGCAACTTACCATATATCCTATGCAGCATATCAACAGACAATTCAGTGCTTCTAAACAAATTATCATATTTTTCATTTACTTCTTCATATAACATCCTAAATGCTTCACCATGGGAGGCAGTCGCTTGAAGTCTCTCTCTCAGATCGTCGATCATGTTGACAGCATTTTTGACAGAAGTAGCAATGCAGCTAGGCAATTGGTCATTGGTGCAAAATTTGATGGCTGAAGTATTAGAATTCCCTAATGATTCATCAAGCTTGGCAATTGTTTCAGCAAGCTCCAATAAGAAAGAGTGCCAATCCTTCTCAAGTGTCATTCCCCTTTCAATTTCTCCCTCCTGCAGATTGTCTAACTGATTACATATCAAAGAAACCGTCTCATTTGAGCCTTGATGAAAATCACATAATTGAGACTCCAACTCAGTCAGTTTTAATTTATACCCACATAATCTTTCAGCAAGCTCACAATTAGAATTTTTATGGTGCACACCTTGTTGCTTTAAAGACTCTTTAAGAATCTCAAGTTCATAGATCTTATCACCAGCACCATAAACATGATGTTTTAAGCATTCAAATAAAATCGAGTGCTCAATGTTGGCCATCACCAAATCATTACTATGGTTCTCCAAATCTTCAAATTGATCCTTGAATTTGTTCAATGTTGATATAGCAACTTTTCGATGATCACGCTCTCCCTTGAGCAATACACTGGCCTTCTCGCTGTCCACAACCACTTGACGAAGTAGTACTCTCAAATTGTCCACAAGTTCATTTGATAACTTATATGGATCGTTAGATAACTGAGTTTCCGCATCCACCTCCTGTTCTTCAACATTTACCTTTGACTCAAAGGCTTGAATCAGTTTAGAAATAGCAGGGGCAGCCATTTTACTACCTGAGCTGCTAAAGGAGGCAGAATTGGACTGCAACCCTGTGATTTCCCTCTCAAGTTTCTGTAACATAAGATCTGCTTCCTCCAAGTGTTGACCCAAGGTTACAAGCTCAAGAGAATCATCAAAAATTTCCTGTTCAGTTACAATGACGGGTTTCCCACCAGCAAGAACTGATGAAGTTTCGTGCAAATTTTCCTTGAAAGTAATCTGAGAAGAATCATTTCCTTGGGACTTATTTCCGTGACGCCGGCCAGAGTCTGTATTTTCAGCCTGATCCTCATCATCTACGGATCTTGTTTGTAGAGACAGTATTTCACCGCAAAGTTCTTCAATTTTAAATATGTGTATATCGAGATTGTTGCTGAGAAATATGTTTTCCTCAGTGAGTTGGTCAAGCTGCGCTAATGCATCTTTTAAGTCACTCTCAAGCTTAACACGTTCCACATGTTCAGTTGACAGTCTCTCATCAAGAACAAGCAGCTCAGATGCAATTCTCTCATTCTCATGAAACAAACGGTTTTTATCTTCTTCAAGCTTAGTTCTATCCTCTGTTGCCAGTGCAAGGTTCTTGATTAAGTCCGTAATTTCTTCTTGTTGAGTAGCTACCAAGTTTTTACAATTGGAAAGTTCGACTGACAGTGTCCCATTCACCTGACACAAATGCTCTCTTTCTTCTTCAAGCTTTGTTTTTTCCTCTACTACTGAAGAAAAACTCCCCATTAACTTAGAATTTTCAACCTCCAGAGCCATCTTCAAACTCTTGAAGCTACTTATTTCTAATAATATCTTTTCATTCTCATTGATATACAACTCCTTTTCCTCAGCTAGTTTCCTTTTATTTTCGTTTTCAGAGGTGATAATACCATTTAATCTTTCATTCTCCTCTTCTAACACTGTTACCAAATGTTTGCAGTCATCCAACTCATTTCCCAGTCTGAACATATCTCCATGGAACTTTTCCAAGCTATTCTCTGTCTCACTAGTTCTAGTAGAAAGCTTTTCTATCTCAGCCTCTGCATTTAGCAGGTGATTTCTGAGCTCCTCCTTCGTTGTTGAAACATCCTTAAGTTCCGATCTGCAATGTGAAAGTTCATTCACGAGGCTCTGATTCCTCTCAAGAACTTCATTGAGTGAGGTATTAAGACGAGTCATGTCATTGGTTGATTTATGAAGATGGTTATCAAGCTCCAATTGTAGTTCATTCTGTTCATAAATTTGCAAGTTAAAGATATCTTTTGAGAAACTTGTTACAATCAACTCTTCTTTCATTCTCTCCAGTAAATCAAGAAATTTACTATCTTGTCCAAATGAAGAAAATGTCCCTGACGCATCCAAAGTTGAGGTCATATGTGCATTATGGGAGATAGCATTGGCATCTCCCGCATCAGATGTTTGTGAAGCCATATCATGGCCCTCGGACTGATCAGCAAAATTATCTTCTGGCATATATTGCACTTCACACCTGCTTGATTGTATCATATCTTCTGCATGAGCTTGACTTTCTTCTTTCCAGTCATCTCTACTACTACTTGAACTATTCTTCATACCTAATTTTTCTCCCGGACTAGAAATTAAATAACTGTTTGATTCAGTATCAGCACCAGATACAGATTTCACATCTACTGCAATAATCTCCTCTTTATCGCAGTATCTATCTTTAAAAGTAGTCTCAGCTGCTGACTCATTCATACCACCAGTCTCTAGCTTCTTGTCTCCTGAAAACTCTGTTTCATGGACTTGAACAGATTGCACCAATGCATCCTCCATGCCTATCAATTAAGAAACAAGAATATATTTAATTATAATGGATTTGTACTTGGTTTCCCGGACCCAGTTTATCTGAACAAATCACAACTAAAATACATTAGCAAATAAGTACCAAAGAATAAGAGGACAACCTACATCTTCCCTTGCTTGCAACAAAGATGCAGACTGTGAAGGCAATAGCTCTTCTTCCCTACAACCACCCCATACTTCAGCTATTCTTCCCTGCTGCTCCACAGAGGGAGAAGAAATTTGGGGAGAGGATTCGGTGGAAGACAAATTACAAATATGATTATCATTCTCTTCAGCATCAGTAGGAAGGGAAAGTCCAAACGGCATAAATCCAGCAGCCTCTGTATTTTGGATTGGATGTTCACAATCCTCCCTATACGCTATTTCCTGCATCGGAACCTCTGCCTGGTCAATGGCTGATGTTTCGGCTAAATCCATCTCTTGCTTAACAGAATCAGTGGAATGATCAATCTCTGCAGCCAAAGAATGTTCCATAGAAGGTGATGCTGAAGAATCTACAGTATCTGGATTACGATAAACACTAGGTGAAAGTGCTTCATCAGTGGAACAACTCCCAGATGGGGATTTAGCAGCAGCAGTCACAATGTCTGCATCTACATCATGCTGTTCTAGTTTACTAGTATTTTTTGATGAATTTCCTTGACTACCACCGCCTCGATTATCCTTCTTCTTGCGGAATTGCTGGAGCTGATAAATCGAGAAAAATAAAGGGGGAACATAAATTTCAGTCTTGTACAGTCAAGTGGTAAAGTGACTGGTGCACAAAAACCATTTTCCATCTAAGGAGACAAAGGTCCATTCCAGGTTAAAAATGATAAATCTCAGTCAAATCAATCTTTAGAGAGAGAGAGAGAACCCAAGTATCAGAATTTTTAAACCCAAGAATCTCCCAATCCATGTTTTTCGCCATTGAATTAGAAACTATAGCCCAAACCTAAAATAATTAATAATCTGGAACATTAAGGAGCCTACCAACTGAAAGTCACTGGAAACCCAAGAAAGGAAAAGAATGGGGTAAAGGAGAAAATAGAGCAAGCAGCAAAATTTTGCTTCCCAACTCAATTTACATTGAACACTTATGTGAAATTATGGGATACAGTAATGGAATACTATCACATCTTCCCATTCGACTTAATAAGGCGACACCTAACATTTAATTTAAAAAATGAAATAAAAGAAGCATGAACTTACCTTCTTCCTGCCTGCGGCGAGCAGATCGGAACGACTCTTGTTCTTGTCCATACGATCCACTCCGTTTTTTGCCCCCACACTTACTTAAATGTTAATCGTCAGTGAATCATTCATCTTTTCAAAGGCAGAGAAACTCTACAGAAACAATATTTCCTCATCAGAAACTCCCAGTTCATAAGCGCTGCATTCATGCTTCCACGCCAATAAAATAAAGCAAAGTGAAAGAAAAAAAAATTTAAAAATTTTAAAAAAACACGAACTAGTTTCAAACGCTAGATATCACCGCTTCGATTCAAACACAAATAACAGACCTCCTCCTAAACTATTCCACGAGTCGCACATCCCATTTCGCTTAATATTCTACACTATTCTCAACCAGAAACCACACAGAAGAAATCAGAAGCACCAATCCCACGGAATTGAAGCGCAAAACACGAAAAAATCAACAAAAGTAATAAGGAAAAAAACGAATTGGATGAAAGAAGGAACAGACCTTGATTGGAATCTCGCCAAGATCAACTCCAGAAGTTGGAGATGGCTTTGGATTGAAAAAAAATCGTCGTCTCCGTTCCACTCTCCCCTTCGTAATGCTTCGCTTTTTGCTTTCCAGATCTCACGCAAGCTTCGCTTTCGCGGGTGAAACGTAGAGCCGATGAACCAAATAAATTGTAATGAAAAAAAAAAAAAAAAAAAAAAAAAAAAAAAAAAAAAAAAAAAAAAAAAAAAAAAAAAAAAAAGAAAAAAGAAAAAAGAAAAAAGAAAGAAAAATATGTTGGTCTGTTTTTGCCTGTTTGGTATGCCTAATTCCTGTACTATACGACGTCGGATTTGCAGTATTGAGTCGTGATGAACCGGACCCGGCCGTCGGTGCGAACCCGTTTGTTTTGTATTTTAACAATTAAGTTTCCCAACCAGATACAAGATGCCCAAACTCTATTTTTTTCTATTTGTTGTTAATTGGGCCAAGACCACGATGACTAAAATCAGGCCTGTCTCGGCCCAATAAAGAGAACTGGCACACTAAGGAATTGGCCCAATTGGGCCGCTTGATTTTGCATCGGCCTTGAGATTATGGGCTCTGATTCCGTGGCCCAACTTGCACAAATCATTTTAAAATATTAAACTTTAACATTTTAAAGCTAAAAATTTATTTATTTTCTGATAAATATTATTATTGTTTTTTTTTTCTATGAAATTAAATCATAATTTAATTTTGTCTTAAATTCAGCTGAAAACTCGTCATAATTTATTGTCTTTTAATATCCAAATTCCAACGTATTTCACATTCCATATTTATATTTATTTTGTATTTTGGTGTGTGGTTATTTTATTCCTTTGTTTGTATTCACGCTTTGTTGGCACTGTGTAGGGGTATTTGTGACTTTTCACGCTCTTTTTGGCGGCTCATTTTGAGTTCTTTAATTATACTTGTTTTTATTTTTTATTTTTTAATAAAATATTCGAATTTATAATGAAATATTAAAATTAAAAACTTTGAATTTTAAAAAAATTATCTAAATTTACCAAATTTACCAAATATTTAATATATCTAAAAATCCACAGATGTTTTTTTTTTTTTTTTTTTTTCAGTACACAGATTTGAAAGTTGAACGTGTACCAAATATACACCAACTTTCAAATTTAACGACAAAAGTTTGAATCACTTTTAACTTGTTTTAAGGGAGCGTTTGTATTCTCAATTGGTAAGTTGTTCCGAGTTATTTCTTATAATTTCGAGATATCGCCTTTAATTTATTTACCTTGTCGTTTCTATATATATTTGACAATGGTATGATTTCACATATAGTCGGCATGTATTTCCTTTTGAAAGACGGTTACAACGGTTACTAAAATATCAATAAAAAATTAATGCCAAAAATTAAAAATATCTGTCAATACAGCGTTATCAACCAAAATATCTCCTCATGACATGCTTGTGACCCATAATAAAATTAACCTTAATATACGCTTAAAATCACAATTAAATTGAAAAGTATATATTATTATTCTCTAATTATATAATTAAAAAAAATTATAATTATTAAAAACATAAATTTTATAAGGACCTATAAGAAATTACAGCCTAAAATTTGGTCCATTTAAATTGTTTTAAAATAACGAAAAAGCCACGCAACTATTACATTTGTTGGTTTTGGCCCAAATCCCGTGCTTGCTTGACTATTTTATGACGAGTCAAACTTGGACACTTGTTGACCAAGTCCTCTCCGTTTCTCTTCTCCTCTCATTTATTATTTCGATTATTAAGTTACTTTTATTTTTATAAATTTAGTTATTTACTGATTAAAAAATATTTATTAGCATTTTTAATGTAATTTTGGAAATATATTCTATTTCACGATAAAAATCCTTATTATTTAATGAATTTGGATGAAAATTAACTTTAAAATTTTAATTTAACGTTTGTTGAAAATATTACATGCCAAAAAAAATTAAAATGTTAAGGATTAATGAAACAAATTAATTTTACTGTAAATGAATAAATAAATATATTCGAATTAATTAAATAAATATTATGATGATTAAGCTTAATCCCTCAATTAATTCAAAAGGTTTAGAGAAATTTATCACTTACTTTATTAAAAGTTGAGCTGCATCACAAAATAATTAATTATTAAATTAAAAAGAAAAAACCCGAAGTATTTTAGTTAATTAGCACCAGCTAATTTCCGGACATCTTTTAATGCTTTGTACACGTGGCAGAAAATCTTCAAATGCTTCACCAATTATTAAATAAGGGAATGGGAAAAAGTCGTCGTCAACTCTTTAGGAGAATCTCCACTGTCGGATCATCGCGAATAAATAAATATTCTAGTTCGATTTATGAATTTCTAAAATATTTATTTATTTTTATTTTAGTGCATTTTGTAGTAATTTTGCAATTTTAGATAAATAGTGTAATTAAATTTATAAATCTCATATTTAATTGTAAAAAAATAAATTAATTATCAAACTTTATTAAATTATTTGGTCTTAATAAATTTAAAAAGTTTAAATGTATAGTAAAATTAAATTATAAATCTTAATTTAATTTGTAAAAAAAGTAAATTAATTATTTTAAAAAAGTGGTTTGAATTTTTTTTAATCAAATCTAGAAAAATGTCTTCGGTGGACTCATGAACTTCAATCGGTCTCTTTTATTCTCTGTTCCGTTCTTATTTTCTTCCACGGTATGACCCACTGTTTATGTCTATGAACGGATCCCCACCGTTGGATCGTGAATCCACTTTCACTGCCAACCTGCTTAGCCGGTCACCTCTAGGGCTATTAAATCATCCCCAACCTCCACAATCATCTTACTTTCTCCGCAAACTAATCTCTTCTCTTCAATCTCAGTCTCGTAGTTCAGTCTTTTCGTCTCTGTTTCTATTATCGTTGCTTTAAGCTCTCAACCATGGCGGTCGATCTTGTGAGTTTTCCTAAGATTGATGATCAGATGGTTATACAGGAAGCTGCATCGCAAGGATTGAAGAGTATGGAGCATCTGATTCGTCTTCTTTCTCACAAGAAAACTTCAAACCATGGCGATTGCTCTGACCTAACCGATGCAACTGTTCTGAAGCTTAAGAAAGCGATCTCTCTCCTTAATCGGACTGGTCACGCTAGGTTCCGGCGAGGTCCGGTTTCTTCTGCCTTCTCATCGCCGATATCCGGTTCATTTCCTCATCTCTCTGTTCCTCAAGATCAGACGATGAATCTCGCTCCTTCTCTGTTTACTTCGCCGGCAACGATTTCTGCTCCGCCGCAGGCGAATATCATCTCGGCAGCGGCGAACTTGCCTCAGTCGCAGCCTCAGAGTTTGACTCTTGATTTCACCAGGCCGAATATTTTGAACCCTAACCCTAAGGGAACCGATTTGGAATTTTCTAAGGAAACCTTCAGCGTCTCTTCCAGTTCCTCTTTTAAGTCCTCTGCCATTACCGGAGACGGAAGCGTATCCAACGGAAAAGTAGGAACGGCCTTGTTTCTGGCACCGGCACCGACTGCTTCCGGTGGAAAACTGCCGCTCTCTGCGGAGGCGTGCAAGAAGAAGTGTCACGAACAAGATCATTCCGAAGATTTGTCCGGGATAATCTCTGGATCGAAATCTGGTTCCGGCAAGTGCCATTGCTCAAAGAAAAGGTAACGAACTGATTTCATCTTCTTCACACTTGATCTAACAAAATAATCGACGATTTCTGAGTGATATTAGGAAGAACAATGACCATAAGGTTTCTAACTAAGAACAGAGTCGATGGAGAACGAGTTGACTCGTCTGAGTCATTATAAGGAACGGTTAGCGAATTGGCACAGCACGCATGACACTGACACGATTAGGTTGTGGTTTAGTAATTTAGAAAAAAAATAATAATAATATTGAAAATCGATTTTGTTTTTGAACTTGGCAATAAAGCAATTTTGTCTCGTTCTTTTAGCCTTAATTGTTGACCGCTGACTTTTACTCACGTAGTGGGCCCTACCGCCGCTCTCATTTTACAACAGTTAAAAAAAAAAAAAAAAACTTAAATATTGACTGCCGTCTTTTTCTACAGAAAAAATCGTATGAAGAAGACGATTCAGATCCCGGCTATTAGTTCGAAAATCGCCGACATTCCAACGGACGAGTTCTCGTGGAGGAAATACGGCCAGAAGCCGATAAAGGGATCTCCATACCCGCGGTTAGTAGACGCTAAAAACTGCAACTCCACGCCGTGTCCGGCGGCGATTTATTGTAATTTACCGATTTTACTGAACGATTTTTCTTTTAATGATTTCAGAGCATATTATAAGTGTAGCACGATGAGGGGATGTCCGGCAAGGAAGCACGTGGAGAGAAATCCGAAGGATCCAGCGATGTTGATTATTACGTATGAAGGGGAGCACCGCCATACGCCGAGCTCGTTTCTGGAAAATAGGGCCGCCGGAGTGTCTTTAGCCTTGGACTCAACTTGAAGCTAGAAAAAAAAAAAAAAAAAAAAAAAAAAAAGGAAGGAAATGTTACTTTTGACTCTGTTATTATCTTTTCGTGGTGGTTGTACATTCAAAAAACTCAGAATGTAAAAAAAAAAATAAAAAAAAGTTTTTTTTTACACAGGGAAATTAGTAAAATGGCAAATTTGAGAGAATGAGTTTAATTTTTTTACCCATATATATATATTGATAGTTAAAATATTCTTAGTTTTTATTTAAAAAAAAAAAAAACTTCAAAATAAATATAATAACATTTCATAAAAATAATTTTTAATATTCAACTTAATTTTAAAAAATAATATTACATCATACTTTTTTTAATTTTAAAAATGGTTTAAATGTTTATATATTATTGAAGCAAAGGAATATAATCTCTATTTTCGTCAAATTCCTTTTTATTTTTTATTGAAACTAAGATTGTGTGTCGGGTTTGAGCGGATTGACGCATATCCCCCATGTTAATTGATTTATTTTAATAGGGTAGGAAATATAAATTGTTGGGGTGAAAATGGAAATATGAAAACATTGGGGGTTGATTTTTGAGGTATGAAAAGTCAAGAAAAAGGGGTTCTTTTGTGTTCTAGGATAATTAATTATAAACTAAGAATTAAATGATATATCTTTTTGATTGAATACTTTATTTCGCTTATTCCGAAATTGACTTTTTCTCCCAATTAAATATACCATTTTAGGCATATATTCAATATTTTAAAGACTATATATATATAATAAAAGAACCCTCCGATTTGTCTTTTCCACGTGGAGAGTTTGAATTAATTATTTTCCAACCGAGTTTTGGAATAAAAAAATTATAATTTATTTAAAAAATAAAAGCACATGAAGGGTAAATTGGGCTTTTGACTTAGTTGGACCATGGGCCATTTTTCTCGCCCAAGTGTTTGAATAAAAGGAGACCATAATTCCAAAACTAGCCGCAATTTTACTCTCTTGGGTTTCAATATTTGCACAATTTAACCTTTTTACCCTTGGTGGGGCAGAAACCAAAAGGAAATAATTATTATAAATAAATATGATTTAATTTAGTTAAAATATGGTAAAAATTATATTATAGATTTCATTAGTCACTAATTTGATGCAAATGGGGGCTTACATTTTTAGAGGGGGATTTAATTAAATAAAAGTATTTATAATAATATTTTTTGGGGCTTAGAATTGGACAAATTGATATTCTTTTATTTATTTATTTCCCATTAATAATTTTAGTATTGATTTTGTTATTAAATAATGTTCTAGTTGAGGGTAACCAGAAAATTCGATGATTTATTTTTGTTTTTATTGGATTTTGATTTGTTCACGCTACATCACTTGACTTTTATACCCCTCTTATTAATGTGTATTTTCCCCCCTTAAAATTCTTTTAGTGAGCTAATAGATTAAAGGTGGGAACCAAGTATTTGTATAAGAGTGTAGAAACCTCTCTCTAATAGACGCGTATCAAAATCGTGAGATTGATGGTGGTACGCAATGGACCAAAGCGGGCAATATTTTCTAATGGTGGGCTTGGGCTGTTACAAATGATATCATAGCTAGACATCGAGCGGTTTACCTACGAGGACACTGGGTCTCGAAGGGGTAGATTGTGAAATCCCATATTGATTGGAGAGGGGAATAAAACATGTCTTTTATAAGAGTGTGAAAACCTGAGAGTGATACGTAATAAACTAAATTGGACAATATTTACTAGCGGTGAACTTGGGTCGTTACATAAGGTGTATTAATTTGTATCATTAATCTTAAATTAGCGTTACCAACCTTTATATTAAAGAATTACCTTTTCAAAAGCATTCAGTTGAAAAACGGTAGAATAAAATTTCAGGCATATTTGACTGTACTTTAGAGAAAATGACAGTAAAATTAGTTTCTTTTATTAAAACTTTATTGACGTGTGGGAGTTTTTGAAACAAACTTTTTTGAACGGGTTACTTTCAATGTTTGTTAAGAGTAGTAGGTAAACTTGCACAAAAAAGGAAGCATTACTTTGAAGGTGTGAAAATCTCTCCCTAATAGACGCGTTTTAAAATCATGAGATTGACGACGTTATGTAATAGACCAAAATGAATACTATCTGCTAACGGTAGGATTGGGATGAGCTATTACAAATGATATCAAAGTCATACACCAGGCTGTGTGCCAACAAGAACGTTGGGCCCACAAGAAGGTAGATTATGAGATCCTTGTCGGAGAGTAGAGTTCTTATAAGGGTGTGAAAGCCTCCCCTTAAAGGAGATACATAACGGGTTAAAACGGACAATATTTACGATCGAAAAAACAATAAAAAATTACAAAAATGAACTAATTATTCTCTAGAGATTCTCAAAAGACATTTTGAAACCCAATCAAATTGAAAAGGAAACAAAGAAAGTAAAAGCAAATAATAGCAAAGTTTAAAGGAAAAAATTAATACATTGGTATATACCAACAAATATGCCTTGACCATTTAGGCAGTATCTCCAGAAAGGATAAGGAAATTTACATGGTGAATTTGGACTTCCTCGATTATTTATTTATTTTAAAAATAAATAAAACCACTTGATTATTAAATATTATCATACTATTTAATTACTCAATCATTATACTAACTTTAATCTGATTTAATTAAATATTATCATACTATTTAATAACGATTTAATCTACCAAATTTACAGCGGTAAAAGAAAATTACAGTTACGTACAAATACCATAATTTCAAAAAAGAAGGGGTAAAAGAGGAAAAGACAATCAGTAAGAAATGTTATTAATAGATTTTATTTTTAAATAGTTGAATTTCCACGTCATGGCGTAGATACCTAATAAACCGCAAGTGGACTCCACTATCCCGTCTCCCAAACACCACCCTTATTATTAGTTTTTTAATTTTAATTTATTTATTTTAAGGTTGCATTAATTTGTTATGTTTGAGGGTGCAAAATGTCTGCTCGTCCCTATCCATATTTTGTACCTATGTTTTATTTTGTTTAAGTTAAATTACAAAATAAATAATATTAGTAGAAATGTTGAGTCCCAAACAAAAAAATTGTGAACTTTAAAAAATGTAATTACATATGATCGTTAGACAATAAAATGTATTAGTTTTATTATTATTTTTTAATTATTGAGAAAAAAAAAAACTAATAAAATTATAATTAAAAATTTCGTTAATTTACGATTTTCTGGAGGAAAAAAAAAAAAAAAAAATCAAATTCCAAACGAAATCCTCCCTCAAAACTCTTAAAATATCCCTTTCTCTGAAAAGTTCACAGAGACCCCCTTATCCCCTACTAATCTCTCTCTCTCTACCAGAGAAGTCAGTACCAATCAGGCAACCGCCGCCGGTTGATGACAGCGAGCCCTAGTCCTTGGGCGTAGTCGGCGAGGAGAAGCAGAGCGGAGGAAGGTCGGAAGTCCGCCTCGCCTCACTAGTTAGACGGAGTCGATCTCCCGCTGTTAACTGATGGAGGTTATGTTCGGTCCTCCGACGTTCAACGTCGAGGTGGCGGCGGCCACGGCGTTTGACGGCGTCTCTCTTACGCCGGAGAATCCAGCCGCCGTAGTCGAGACTCAGAACCGAGGCCGGACGGGTTTTCGCGGCTCCGGATCTGATAGCTCGATTGGGGAAAATTCGTCGGGGAGTTCGTCGTCGATTGGAGTTCCTGACGGCGATTCTGATGACGACGGAGGCAGCGGTGAGGTTCAGAGCAAGTCGAAGGAAGGAGGATTATGCAGATTAGATTCTCTCGAAGACGCTCTTCCGATCAAGTGAGTTTCTCTATCTCTTAAATTTTTCCTCTCTTATAAACCAGAAACCAAAAATCGAAGTCGAGTCAGCGATTGAAATTTTAAACTTCCGATTAATCAAGTAATTTCGACGCTAATTAGCGATTTACAACTCTTTAATTTGATAAAATTTCTCCCGGAGGGGAAAATGGAATTGCAGAAGAGGATTATCGAGCCATTTCTCGGGGAAATCGAAGTCGTTTGCGAATCTATCAGAGGTGATTCAAGTGAAAGATTTAGAGAAGCCGGAGAATCCTTTCAACAAGAGGAAAAGGATTTTAATGGCGTCGAAATGGTCTAGAAAAGCTTCGTTCTACAACTGGCCAAACCCTAAATCGATGCCTCTGTTAGCCCTGGACGAAGACGAAGAAGAAAAGTATCACAAAGAAGCAGCTGCAGGTTCCGATTCAGAGGACAGAGATCGAGGAAGCGATGAAGAAGATGAAGAAGATGAAGAAGATGAAGAGAACGAACGACGAAGACGAACCCTAGGGCACAGGTTCCATGATCAGAAGCTCGTTAATGGCTTCAAATCCAAGAGCTGCTTTGATCTGCAGAATATGAACAGCGATAACTCGCTATGAAATGAAACCCTTAAGCCCTTGTTCTCGACTTTAAAAAATAATTCCTATGAACAAAATTAAATGAAAAAAAAAAAAAAAAACTTTTATTTTACTTTTTATTTTTATTTTATTTTAATGTTTCAGAAGTCCATGTAGATAAATTAATAAGTTAGGTTTTATCTAATTATCAGTAGTAATATATAATTATATTTAAGTGTCTGTAATTATCTTCTTCATGTTTTTTTTTTATTTTATTATTTTTGGGTGATATAAAATAATGGTCATTAAATTTTACCGACAAATTATTAAAATTTAAACTTTTAATTTCGTATTAAATAAATGTCTCTAATTAAATTAGCTAAACACGTTTAATATTATTAAATTTATTATTTTAATCTCTATTAATTTTGAGTAATCGTGTTTTTTTTATCGATTAAGTTTAATAATTTTACCAATTTTATTAAACTACTTCTATCTATATAGCTACCTATATATATTTGGGCTATTCTACTAACTCAATTAGCCATGTTATATGTATGCTTCCACGAGCCAATTCTATTGTTTACCAACCACAGGGGTATAATTGTAATTGTCCCCAAATTTCTACTAGACTAACAATTTCAATGTGGACGACTAAATTAAAAACAATCGATGCATTAAAAGCATACTTTTGGCCTAATATTTTACATAGGTCGATTGATAAGTAAATAGTTAGATTTGAGATCGTCTGAGGTGAATAGTAAAAAAAAAATAAAAATATACTAAAATAAAAAATTAATGCTAAATAGAGAGGGTCTAGCTTTACTTCGACAAAGTTTTGCACTGCCCAGTGACGGTTTATGGTACCATACTATTTGTAACAACCCAAGTTAACCACTAATTGATATTGTCCGCTTGGCTTGTTAAGTATCACGAACACGCGTCTATTAGAGAGAGATTTCCACATTTTTATAATGAATGTTTTGTAATTTTAAAAGACACATTTTAAAACCGTTATACTAGACAATACGTAACAGACTAAAGCAGACAATATCTACTACGATGGACTTAACTATTACACAATTATACCTATGACTAACAAAAAAAAAAAAAAAAAAAAAAAAAAAAAAAACTTAATTGACGAAGTGATATGAATTTGAAAAGGAAATTTTAAATTTTGTATTACCTATTTCTAAAAAAATCCGTAAATAATTAGAAATTTCTTCCTTTAAATTATGTTAAGTTACTAAATACTGTTTAAAATCGATCAATTTTAATATTTTAACATAAAATTAAAAACAAAAGCGATTGGGTTTTAATATTTTTTATTTATGGATTAAAACATGTATTTAGTAAAAAAAAAAAACGAACAATTTGTTTAGAATGTATGCTTTCCAATTGGGCTGGGCCTCGTATTACCCACAGAGTTGCTGTAAACCAGGCCCAGGGCTTATCCTACAAGATTCGGCCCAAGGGCCCAACCCAATGACACCGTACATTTACCGCCAAATTTTACATATCGTCGTTATCCACTTCCGTGCTCTCTCTCTCGCTCCATGGCCGATGGTTAGCTTCTCCTGTATCTTATCGGCACTTACAACCACCATTGGAGAAGATGCTATGGATCGTGTCATTCTCCTCTCGTCATTTGGTATGGAATCCATCCGACTCAATGAACGTATTTTCTTGTTCACTTCCTTCTCGCACGGCCGACGCTCGGCGTCGGATAGACTCTCCTCGGAGTCCCAATCTCAAACGGCTGACCTCTCGTGTCGTCAGACTCACCCGTCGGAAGCAGCTCCACCAGGTTTTGCTCGTTTCTGTTCTTTATTCACCTCAATCTACACTCATCTCGACTATTTGTTCGTAAGAATGTCAGAATAAATAAAAAAGGATTCCGAGTTTTGGTCATGTTATTGCTTGCTGTTGTATTCGAAGTTTCATTCTCACGCCGCTCCTTGATTAAGGCGAATTTGATAGTTTTCACTGTCATCTTCATTTTAAGTATCGGTAGTTCATGCGTTCTTATTGATTAAAACTATATAGTCTCACGTAACGGATTTGTGTGGAATAATATTTTCGACGTTAGAAATTAGTAGTTGCACGATAAGTGATGGTTTCCTTCGAAGTGTACATTCTCGGCATTTCGTGTTGGAGTTCATATTGTCATTTGCTTTCTTAGATATTTGAGGAAATCGAAATTGCCAAGAGACGTTATGGAAAGCTGAATACAATTGTTATGAATGCGGTCCTGGAAGCTTGTGTTCACTGCGGTGATATTGATTTAGCTCTGAGTACTTTTAATGAAATGTCAAAGCCAGGCAATTGTGGTTTAGACAACGTCAGTTATGGCACGCTATTAAAGGTACTTTATTGTAGCTAAACTATTATGAGTTTTGGATTCCTAATTGAGCTGTGTGGGAAATCCGTATTTGTGAGAATTATGTGGGAGAGTCGTGATTAGTTCTTGTTCCAGTTACGTCTTGGTCTTTTATTTGCCAGGGTTTGGGTGAAGCTCGCAAGATTGATGAAGCATTTCTATTACTTGAATCTGTGGAAGAAGGTACTGCTATTGGAAGTCCAACATTGTCCGCACCACTTATTTATGGTGTTCTAAATGCTTTAACCGAAGCAGGTCAGTTTCTACGATAGGTCACTTGTTAAACAGTTTTCTGTGCCGTTACTGTGCTTATCTAGGCTTCATGGATTAGAATAATGTCTTCAGTGTTTGAGGACTTAGTTTATGGTCAATTGATTTGTATTTACTTGAGATTAGTTAAGCTTTCTGGTGTAATATTTTTTCTTTTACTTATTTCGTCTACTGCTATTACTTATTCATTATCATTATAAATATGACCGTCCTCCACCTTAATTGATGGTAGTGAGCATTACACCTTCCTTTGTGTACTAGTTCTGATTCATTCATTCAAGTCTTGTTTTTTTAGTTAAGTCATTCAGCCTTAAATATTTGATACAAGTATATTAGTAGAATAAGTTTTATGTCAGCCACATTTTGTTGGAAATATGGAACACTTATAATCAGCATGCAATGAACGTAGCAGGTTGGGTTGGATGTCAGATTTGATCATGATATCTATGCCATTTATTCATATTTAAATATATTGCAGTGCAGTACAAAAGACTTCTAAATTCTTATAATTTTAATTTATGAGTTTGAACTGATCCCATATACATGGGCATGAATCAGACTAATATTCCTACTGTTTTTATTTTTAATTTTTAATTAAAACATATTGATTATCTCCAGAGGTCACTGTGTCGACTTGTGCAGATTTTTTTTAGGGTATATTTCTCTTTAACTTTTAATGATTGTATGATGCTTAATGATACCTTACAGAAGCTCAACTAGTTTTATCATAGTTTCTTTGATGATTGTTGAAGTTAAATGTTATGGAAGCAATGTTAGAATCAGATTTCGGGAATGGTTCAGCTCAAATGTTTATTATTATTATTATTATTATTTTGTTCGATGCATTTATTCTATCATGTTGATTTTTGTAGTGCAGGAGACATGCGCCGTGCCAATGGTCTAATAGCACGATATGGATTCTTACTTCATGAAGGAGGCAATCTCTCTATATCAGTTTACAACTTATTGATGAAGGTGTGCACACAGTTGTAGTTCTGCAAGATTATTACTAATGAGAAATAAAAATATTTGTTGCAATGTTTCAAATTATCAAAGTCTGACCTGGTGCTGCAATTGGAGATCCAGGATCCGGATTACACTGCTTAATAATTTTCTTCTCTTGGATTTTCAGGGGTACATAAGCTCAGGTGTTCCTCAAGCTGCTTTAGCTCTGTACAATGAGATGCTAAATCTGGAGTTGAAACCTGATAAGCTCACATATAATACATTAATCTCTGCTTGTGGGAAGATTAACAAACTGGACGCAGCAATGTATTTCTTTGAGGAAATGAAGGTCACGAACATGTGTTGAAAGGCCACTTTAGAGCCTCCAAATGTTTTTATTAGTTGGTTGAGGAATCAACCAGTGCTTATATTTTGTTCCTCACAATTTCATTCTTTACAGGAACGAGCTGGTAAGTATAATCAGGAAGATATTTTTCCTGATGTTGTGACGTACACTACTTTACTTAAGGTCGGTGAACTTTTCACCTGTTTTGCTTATCATGTAAATAGATTTATATTTTTCAAGTTGAATATGCTTAGGATTTATGGGTTTTGAATTATTTGAATAAAACTTTTAGGAGTGGACTCCTCTGAGTTAATTTTTTTGTGCCATATTTTTGCATCTCTGGGAAATGTTGTTGATTCTGGTAATATATAGTTTATGGGTGTATATATTGAAGTTTCCAGTCAAAGTGTCGGCTTGATGGATTTGGAAGCTTTTCTATGAACGATATTATTGATATGCAATCACTTTGACGAAGAGAAGCTCAGTCTTCGTAGAGGAAAATATAATCTCGAACAAGTTACTGCGAGAGTGATGCATAGACCTTCTTTGTTTTACCATATGACACTTTATCTGGAAATCTTCTTTAGTTACAATGGAAGCATGCAGTTCTTGTCCACGGAAAACATGCATCCAAATCAATTACTTTCTCATAGCCATAGGAGAATATTTACTCCCCCTCCCCCCATTCTGGTCTGACCCACAATAATTCTTGCATGTTCTAAAATTTCCTCGTGGGGTTCTAGGTTCTAGCTCATGTCAATAACTAGAGCTACAAGCTTGTGCATCTTGATTCACTTTTCTGACATAAACTTTCCACTCATTAATTAGTTTTTTTTTTTTTTTTTTTTTTTTTAGGGTTTTGGGATTCTGAAAGATGTCCGTCTTGTTCACAAAATTGTGCTGGAAATGAAGTCTTGTCATGATTTGTTGATTGATCGAACAGCATACACTGCAATGATTGATGCTTTGGTTAACTGTGGCTCTATAAACGGTATGATTTATACCCAACTAGTAATTGATGGGAAATTTTGGGATTGAATTGTACTGAGTAGACAATTTATCCATGGTAGCAGGTGCTCTTTCTTTATTTGGGGAATTATTGAAGCTTTCTGGATGGAATTTGGACTTGCGGCCAAAACCACATCTCTATCTCACTTTTATGAGATTTTTTTCCAGTAGAGGAGATTATAGGATGGTCAAATGTTTGCATAGACGCATGTGGCTGGACTCCTCTGGAAGTATTTCTCCTGGATTTCAAGAAGAGGCAGATCATCTTCTCATGGAGGCAGCTTTACATGACAATCAGGTACTACCGTTTACTTTTGAGTTTTAAATGTTTTTGGTGAACGTATGGTTTGTTGTTCCTTTTCTTCTTTTAGTGCTAAAAGTTTGCTACCTTTAAATTGTAGACCACAGCACATACATCCGAGTAGATAGAGATGGACTGTTGGTTGTTGTATAAGTTAATGAGCTAATACAATATTAGTTTGTCTAATTTACAATAGTTTATGCCACAATGAGATACAATATTAGTGTGTCTAATTTACAATAGTTTATGCCACAATGAGAGTCTGAATGGTAAAAAAAACAAGTACTTTACCTTATGTACTTGGTAAGATTTTAAGTGGCAAGTTATCAAAAGCCACCTGGAAGCAAAAATCTTCCTTTCATGAATTGTTTTTTGGTTGTTGGTGAATGCACAGTACATATATGGTCCTAATAAGAGTTTCCCTCTTGCCATTTCTCCAAATTGGTGTTTTATGTTCAGCTGTAAGGAAGAGTGGGAAAGTCTAGGCTGTCCGTCCGTTAATATTTTATGGAAGATCATAGACATTTTTGGTCCTTGTGCTTTCCATGGAATATAAGGAAGATTATTTGGAATCCTCTGGTGAGAACACGTTGGAGCTAACTAGTTCTTTGTGCTCTTTGTGGGCTTCTATTACCAACTTATTATTATTGTTATTATTTAGCATAATGGTTCCTTGCTTTAGTCAATCCAATTTGTTACTTTTTTGGTTGGCTCCATTGGATTTTCCATGAGTGGGAGGATATTTTATCTTTGCCACCTCTGAAATGTTTCTTTACAATCTTGATAAGATCCTGTTATTTTTAGAATCTGCAAACTTCCAAAATTGGTTAAATCTTCTTTCTTTTCTATAAAAATTTTATGGACTTTGTGATCTATGCTTGTCCTTTTCAGATTGATGTGGCAACAGAGAAATTATCAACAATTATTAAGAGATGGAAGGGAATCTCGTGGTCTAGCAGAGGAGGCAGTGTAAGTAGATATACCCTACTATCCTTAATTGTTGGGATAAAAAGTTTGCAATTTTGCAGCATGTACTTCCATTGTGAATGAATTTGAGGATATTTTCTCAATTCACCGTTTTTTCCACTCTCCGGAAAAAAATTATTTTATTTTATTTAGATCTGTGTGAACAATTATTACAAACTTCATTCTGGTTCTATTTTTTCATGTTTTGTTGGTGATAATCCCAAGGCCTTCTAAAGGCGTGACTCAGGGTAATTTATTTGGTCTCTCATAAACAAAAGAAGCCTAAGTTTCTTTTTAGTTCACCAGTTCAAAATTCATTTATGCACTTCTTCGGCTCTTCTATGCATATTAGCTTCTTGATGGACTTGACTTGAAGCTGATTATATGCTGTCTTAGAATTCAGACAATTTATAATACTATCTTATACTTTTAGAACTTCCAAGACGTCTATGGCCATGAGAAAATTTGCTTTTGAGCGGTCCAATGCTTGAAATGCTCGAACCTTTTTCCCTTCTCTGCATTTAAGCTTTGAAGCGCTAGTGTCTTTTATGAAACCCATTTTTATTCTATTAAGATAATATCTAATATTTATGTTTATTCTGACCCAGGTTGCTCTGCGTATTGAAGCATTGCTTGGACTCACCAAATCTTTCTTTAGTCCTTGCATATTTCCTCGGGTTTGAATTCTCTGATTTTACAGTGGTCTAGTTTATTTCATATCTTAAAGATGTCAAAGAAATGGATGCCGGTGATATAAATGCTAGGAATATTATTAGGGTATAGGGTTATTAGTAATTAGTTGGGAAGTTGTTATGGTGATTTGTTATAAATAGAGTGGGTAGGAAAGGTTGAAGGCATGCTTTGGTTTAGATGGTTTAGGCTTATGCGAACACGAGAGAGAGAGGATCAAACTACCTCGAATTACTTGGGTTATCTTTGGGATCTTTATCTTTCATATTTCAATACCATTTCAACTGTTTGGGTACTATCAGTGTTCTTATGCTAGTAAAGATGTTTGCATGCTTAACTGTGGACATTGTAAATGCTTAGCAGAAGCGTTTAATCATTCACTTCTGTAACTGTTAATGGATGTATTTAAACTTATAGTGGCAGGATGAGTTTTATTATGAAATTTCTAAATTGTAGAAAAGAGTAAACATGTTTTAGGACTTGAGTCCTAGATGTCTGCTATTACCATACATTTCAGTTAATTATTTAATCATATGGTAGTCTTCTCTTTAGTTTAATTGTACACATTCGTTCCAGGTAAATCCGGGTGCTCCTATTGAGAGTGTCATGATGCCATTTAAAGCCGTTCAGCCATTAAATGGAAGCTTACAGTTGAAGGAAGTGGTCATGCGTTTCTTTGACAAATCAGTTGTGCCTATCATAGACGACTGGGGTAGATGCATTGGACTATTGCACCGAGAAGACTGCTCTGAGGTGAGTGAGAATTTTTGTTGTCCATGTCGTTGGAGACAAATTACACCGTAGTGATAAAACTTTCTCTATAACTACACATGTTATGCTTATGTAATGACTATGTAATGACCCAAACTCACCGCTGGCAGATATTGTTCTCTTTGGGGTTTTCCTTTCAAGCTTCATCTAAAGGTTAATAAAACGTGTCTGCTAGGGAGAAGTTTCCACACCCTTATAAAAATTGTTTCGTTCCCTCCCCAACCAATGTGGAATCTCACAATCCCACCCCCTTTGGGGTCCAGCATCCTCGTTGCCACTCATTCCCTTCTCCAATCGATGTGGGATCTCCCAATCCACACCCCTTTAGAGCCCATCATCCTTGCTGGCACACCGCCTCGTGTCCACCCCCTTCAGGGCTTAACCTCCTCATTGGTACATCACCCGATGTCTGACTCTAATACCATTTGTAACGACCCAAACCCACCATTAATAGATATTGTCCTCTCTTCGGGCTTTCCCTCAAGGTTTTTAAAACGCATCTGCTAGGGAGAAATTTCCACACCCTTCCAAAGAAGGCTTCGTTGTCCTCCCCAACCGATGTGGAATCTCACGTTATAAATCAAAATGGCAGGAAAATTATACTCATTGTTTGACATGAAATCTTACAACATCTGTGTGCAATCACAATGGATGCTTGATTGAATAAGGCAGGCTTCCCAAGGAATATTTATGGATCATAGATCCTGTTTTTCACTCTCCGAAAATTCCTACAAATTGTAAAATTTTGTCAAAAAACCTTGTTAGTTAAGTTTATGAAGCTTATAACAAAACCTTCCGTGATAATGAAACCCAAGCTTTGATGGGCATGTGCAGCCTTCTAGTTATTGTGATCACGGGCTATTTGTTTGATTTTGATTAAGTGAAAGGCAAAGTTTTATACCATATACTACCTTGTATCTATTCTACGATCATTTAGCTGAATGATTGTGGATGTATATAAAAATTAGATACTTAATATTTGTTTATGGTGCAGTTGGAGGCTCCCCTTTGGACAATGATGAGAAGCCCTCCTCCCGGTGTTACGACTACAACATCGATCGGACATGTTGTGAATCTAATTCTACGAAAGAGGTACAAAATGATTATTATTGTAAGACATAGCAAGTTTAGCACATACGATAGCTCGAGTTCAAGGGCTGTAGGTGTTTTTACTATCGAGCAATTGTATGGCTTTATTTCTCCCATTCCCATGCAGCTTCAGCCAAACATTCCACATAGGACGTAGATGACAATAACACTCCACTTTTTAACTTAGCTTTACAGTAAATGTCTTTATGCGTATCTCTCCTTAGTTTTAGGTGCTGTGAGATAGTTTGAATGAACTTTTGAGCATTGTGTCTATTTTTTTCTTACCTTTAAAATGCTTCGACTTTGATGATAATATCCGTCCGTAACGGGCTAAAATAGACAATATCTACTAGTAGTGGGCTTGAGCTGTTACAAATGGTATCTAAGCTAGATTTCGAGCGGGGTGCTAGTGAGAACACTGGGCTCCTAAGGGGGTGGATTGTGAGATCCCACATCGGTTGGGGAGGGGAACGAAGCATCTTTATAAGAGTGTGGAAACCTCTCTCTAGTAGACTTGTTTTAAAACTGTGAGGCTGATTGACGGTAATACGTAACGGGCCAAAACGGACAATATCTACTAGCGGTGAGCTTGGGCTATTAGAGTAACCCCATACCATAGGGATGGACATCGGTTGCGTATAAATTTGATCATTCTTTTCAATCATGCCCGATCTCCATTTCCTCATCCTCGGTCTCATTTTCCTTTAGTGATTAGATCAATCAAAATCTCCCTTCTGCCTCGGTCTCATTCCTTTAGTGATTAGATCAATCAAAATCTCCCTTCTGCCTAATTCCATCTCTCTGATTATCATTTCAAGATGTTCAACTTTCATCTTCCTCACCTTCGATTTTCAAAAGTTACATTTTTGGAACTTATCACCCTAATTGTCATCAGATTTCGATAAACTCGATCTCGGTTTCTATTAATGGGATCTTGCAACTTACCTCATGTCTACCCATTCCTTCTCATAACTTCTTTGGTTTCAAGAATTAAACCCTCTGTGGGCTTCAGTTCTTGAAATGGTGACCTTTTCTTCACTTTCTTCTAGTCTTGCATTTGCTTTGGCAGGTTTAGGTCCACTTGCAGGCCACATTATTTACAACCAATAAATAATGTTGGTTGCCCCACCAACTGAAACCTTCAAACTTAATGAGCCATACAACCCAATCGAGAAAAAAAAAAAAAAAAAAAAAACTATAAACCCCAAAAGTCAACAAAAAAAATTGTTTAAATTCAAAAGTTATTAATGAGATAAATTACCAAATTTGGAAGTAAGTTAAAGCTCAATGGAAAGAGCTAAGCTTGGTGTTGAAGGGCATATAATATTGGACATCACTTTCCTCAAAGATAGTGGCAAAAAAATTATTGTGTTTTGAGAAATTCATTGTGAACATCTTTCCTCTCCTAACCCTTTCCCTCTCCATTGGGTAATATAAATCATGCTCAAGTGGACCATCACCCCTCCAAAAAAATTATGAATAAATGCTTTAAAATGGCAACAAAGTATGGTACAAGTAAGGTTGACATGTTCTTTGGTTCCATTTCCTTTATTTAATTAATGATATATTGTTTGTACAATTGTTTTACTTATTATGTTTCTTACCAAAAAAAAAAAAAAAAAAAAAAAAAAAAAAAAAAAAAAAAAAAAAAAAAAAAAAAAAGAAAAAAAAAGAAAAAAAAGTGAGTTTTAAAATCCAACCTTTCCTTACATACAGAGTTATATTACTCTTACTTACTAGTACGAGCATAGTCGAATTATAATTGATATGTTTTTTTTTTCCTTGAGATTTGAGGTTTAAATTATCATTCGTTGAATTAAACCATCTTTTTAAAAAAACTATAGTTTATATTAAGACATAAAAAGAGAAAACAAAACGAAAACTCCCTATGAGGGATTATATTAAAATCAAATGCTATTTAATCCAAAAATTTAAAGGGCCAGATGTGTTTTTTAAACCATTAAAAAAATATTAACATGTGGGATTCTCTATAAGCCATATTTTTTAATTTTAACAATATCCAAATTCCTAATAAAATATGGCCCACACGGAGCGGGATACTGGGCCCTCTAGACCACTCGCTAAACGGGCCGCTGGGAGCCCATTATCGAGGCACCGAAATGACGCTTATGCCCCCAGTGGTGACAAAAACATCCTTCCGTTTCGTACACCTTTAAATTCCTACAATAATTCAACTGACACTGATACTGACACCGTACTGGAATCGCGTAATCAATGATGGTTGAAACTTGAACAACGTTCCTCAGCCGTCGATCATCAACTGTACAGAACACTCCGATCCGACGGCCGATATCGCAGAAGCCGCCATTTTCTTTGTTCTTGCTGCTGCAGAACGGCAACATTCCCGAGTCTTCCGCTGAGCTTCCAAGTATCCCTCAGTATATTTACACACTCGAAGTCTCCACCTGTTTTCCATTTCGGATCTTCTGTTCTTCCTTTCCTTCTCTCTTTCACCGCCATTCTTGCTCCGAAGTTGAAGAAAAGCGTCTTCAAAAAGATATCATTCGTTCTTTTGTCCCTAATTTTCTCGGAAGAAGGTGAAGTTCTTCTATTCTTCTTTACTTCTTTCGGTTTATTCTAATGTTCAATCTGGTTTGGTTTCTGAAGTTTTTCGAATTTTGTGAAGTTCTTTTGGTGTCTTCCTGATGGATTCTGTTATGCACTCTTCATTTTCCTTAAGAAGCCAACTACGAAAGATCCGAATGCTTTTTAGACGTCTAAATGAATTTTGGCTACTTCCTTTTGTTTGGTTTAATCATTTTAACTTTTTCCCGCCCTTCCATTTCTGTTGATTGAGATACATTGTAACTGGATTGCTGTTCATGTCTTTAGCTTGGAACAGGAACATTTCGTAGAAAACAATCGAGCAAAACAATACACTGAGATCCACCTATGAGGATCGATTATTGCGTATGTCCTTTGGATTCTTTTGCTCTATTCTTTTAATGGTCCTCTTTTCAGAAATGTTCCTTGAAGATCAGATATTCGGTTCCTTTTGTGCATTATTGATTTTGTATCTGAGATATTCAATTGTGCGTTCTTTACATTTACTTGTCCTAAATGATTCAGGGTTTCTTCCTTTTTTTCTTTCTTTTTGTAGTATTTTGATTGTTTATCTTCTTTGGAGTATTATCCAATATCCATTTTGTACTGTTAGATACAATGTTTTGGTGTTAATCAGCTAATTATTCTTTCTTACTCAATAATTCCAAAAGCCTGCAGTTCTAGATTGTGACACAAGTACTGTAGGATCTTTTAAAATGTTGATTTTCTCTAGTTTACGGTGTATTATCCAATATCCATCTTGTTTATGTTTGTTTAACATCAAAAGAATTCATGTTAAACTAGGACGAGTCGATATCATGAACAGAAAACAGAAAAGGAAATAAGGAAGACAAAGAAGATTTGTGTTCTAAACTGATTAACGAGTGATACTTACCTTGTGTAATCACTGCTTTGTTCCCCTTGAGACAGAGCGTTTGAACACGATTCATCAGGAGGGTTCTAATATATAAATGTAATCATGGGTGCAGATTTGATCAAGTGCCAAAGTAAAAGCGCTTCTTGCAAATTTCCAAGTTGAGATCAACAGTTGTTTGGTTCAGTGCTGAAGATATTTCAGGTAATCTTTATATCTTCTCCACAAGTTTTTTTTGGATGTGAATTTGTGGTTTTTAGAGGTTGCTTTTCTTTTATCTCTTCATTTGGTATCTTCACTGTATTCTGTTTTTGTTAGTAGGGGCACTGATGACTGACCATTGGTCCAATGGAAGTTTTTCCACTTATAGAAACTCCTCATATGTTTCTTAATTGTTGCAGATTGGTTTATAGGTTGCGAAGAGTTTCTGATGGATGAGTATTGTAGTAAAAGAGTTCATGTGGGAATTGTTTCTAGGAAGGGACCTGGTGTAGTTTTGAGGGATAACACGAAGCAGAGGGATCAAAGTAATCGACACGGCGACCGACTTGGCTGCACTGGCAGGATATGCTCCAGTAGTGGTGCACAAGTTGGCTGTTCGAGTAAAGCCAGCTCAAAAGGACTATTCTGCAGCTCAAGTGGTAAAGAAGTTGTTGGAAGTTCCAGGAAATCTTTTCCAGAGCGTTTCGGAAGGCTATCATCTAAGCTTGAAACAGATTCATCTGAAAATGATAGCATTCAAGATGAGTTGGAAGAACTGGAATTCACCTCACCTCCTGGATTGCTCCATACAGGGGTTCATGTAAAATCCAACCGTTCGGTGCCTGCTGATGCCATGTTGATGGAAAGGGGAAGCTGCAGTATGAACTCTAACAATAAATCTAAGAGAAACACCATTCAAAGATATAAAGTGGACAATCAAGAAACTCATGCATCAATGTGGCCTAGAAGTCTTTGCCAGATATCAAACGGTGGTTCCAGTAGGTTCAATTCGAGAAACCTCGCATGTGATTCAGTATCTGAAGTAGTTTCATTAGATAGTTCTTTGCTGGATCAAAACCTTGTGAGAAGGAAGAATGTAACAAAGAAAATGATATATGATGGTGAGAACAGTTCCAATTCTAAAGAAAAGATAGTGAGTGGAACTTACCGAGGACAGAAGTGTAGTTATAGGCATGGCATCTCTATTTCTGATCAAAGACCGGGTCGAAATGTGTTTCACAAGCGAAATGTTCTTTCATCACATGGGACTCGAAGTTGGACGAGTGGATGTGGTGGGGCGAGGCATTCTCAAGGCATTAGTGATAATCTGTTGGTGCACGATTCACTAACGATGACTTCATGGACGCCTCGGACTAGTGTCTCCAGTTCCTCAAATGCTTATAGTTCACTTCAGTTATCTTCAGAATCACACTCCAGACACCGCATGACTTACCCTGAACCAGAGGGCTATGGTCAAAGTCTACATGCTGCAGAAGCTGGTATTTCGAGCACTTCAACAAATGTAAACAGTTTTCGATGTCGCAATGTCAATGGCATTGCCGAGGTATTCGACTTGTTTAGACTCCGCATCACTTTTTTATGGTCTGGGGAAAGAGTTATCACTGAATTATAAAAATTGCAGGTATTATTGGCATTGGAGAGAATCGAGCGGGAGGAGCGAACTTACGAGGCGTGTAATCTATTGCTTCCTTACGTTTTTTTTTTTTTTTTTTTTTTTTATCTCCTTAAGAAAGAAACGAGTTGTTGACATGTCTTCATTTTTGTCTTGCAGCAGGCCATTCTTCTCGAGATGAGTACGTTCCTTAATCGCCTGAACATCTATGATCAGCACAGAGACATGAGACTTGACATTGACAACATGACATATGAGGTAAGCTGAATACTTCTGCAATCTGCACTTATCATATGCAATAGTTTTGACAGCAACTTTTCTCTTAAACAGCAACTTTTAGATTTAGAAGAGGGAATGGGGACAGTAAGCACAGCACTGTCTGAAAAAGAACTGACTGAATGCCTTCATAGAAGCATCTATCAGTCTGAACCTGAAGGAGGAGGAATGGCCACGGGTTCGGTCGAGGATTTGAGCGACGTCAAATGTTGTATTTGTCAGGTTACCTTTCCGATCCTTCCTTTACTACTATTAACTCAGTCGATTCTAGCACCAGGATGCCGGTTGAGTTTCTAGATTGAATGAAGGTGAATAAAATTTCATTCTGGATTGAGAATAGCTTAGGCAACATATATATGCATATTCAACAAGGTTCAAGAAACTCAAATTATAGCTTTGGTCTCTATTTTCTTTGATCTTTACTGGAACAATCGGTCGAATCACCTGGTTTTCGGTCAAGCTACCGACCCGGGCGAGATTATTAACCATGGAACATACCCATAAGTCATATTTTTCAACTTTTTTTTCAGGATAATTTCTCTCATAGGAACTTGGGTAGTTTTTTTTGGTTTCTCAATTATAATTTAGATGTTTCTGTCAAAAAAAAAAAAAAAAAACATTTTGCAGGAAGAATATGTGAGGGGAGATGAAGTTGGAAGACTGCAATGTGAGCACAAGTATCATGTAGCATGCATTCAACAGTGGTTGAGGATGAAGAACTGGTGCCCCATTTGCAAATCAACAGCTTCATCACCCTTTCAGATGAATTAAAGCCATTTAACTTTATGTTTCTTTGTTCAAATTACATCTGTTTATTGGAAATTACTGATTTTATTATTCATATTAATTAATAAAATTAATGTAGTTAAAACTATTGTAAACTTTTATACCTTGTTTCAATTTTCATCGAAATTAGTTGATTACTCCATTTTAAAATACAATATCACGTATTGAGATTTCCGTTTAGATGGAGAATGGAAGAGAGAGTGGAGAGAAATTTCTCTCCGCTAGATGAACAAGACTGGAATAGGAATTATAACTGATGTGAGATCTCACAATCCCTTTGATTGGAGAAGAGAACGGAGAAGGGAACGAGTGTCAGCGAGGATATTAGACTCCAAAGGGAGTTGGATTGCAAGATCCCACATTGGTTGGAAAGGAGAACAAAATATTCTTTATAAGGGTGTGGAAACCTCTCTATAGTAGAGACGTTTTAAAAACCTTGAAGGGAAGCCCAAAAAGGACAATATCTGCTAGCGGCAGACTTGAGCCGTTACATTATAGCTGTTGAACTCGAGAAAACTATTAACTACCTCATTTGTACTTCATTGATGCATCAAAGTCTAAGCCTAAAACACCGGATTTGCTTATAGAATAAATGTGTACTCCTTCCTTTGACTAGCTCACAAACAAAAGGAGACACATTGACATCAGATATTGCCTTACATGAAGCAGAAAGAGAAAGTCTAGACACAGCTGAGTGAGTAAAATGAAACCAGAATTAGTTGACCATGCTGAACAACAAAAACGAACAATAAATATAAATGGAAACTAAGAATAGGATAGCACAGCACAGCAGGTCAATATCGGAATTTTCAAAGAATTCTGCATGCCACTGTTGGTATGGACAACATGGAACAAAGACTGCAGTT
Source organism: Cucurbita maxima (assembly GCF_002738345.1). NCBI lineage: Eukaryota > Viridiplantae > Streptophyta > Magnoliopsida > Cucurbitales > Cucurbitaceae > Cucurbita > Cucurbita maxima. Next base: position 4,803,896 of record NW_019272019.1, read on the forward strand.
TGATCATCTCTAAGCTCAGGATAACAAAGTTTTCAAACATATTATACCAAATATAGGATCATTCGGCACGATAATAGAAATTCGATTTAAGAAGATATAAATTAGATGAGAGAACCATCTCGTCAAAACCCGAAAGTATGTTCTTCCTCGATCAGAAGTGTTCCTAAGCCAACGGAAGATTAAGGCTTTCTTTTTTCTTGTTCAACATCATGTAAATAATGTAGTTTCAGAAGTATTGACAGAAATAGAATACTTTTAATCAATAACTTGATTTTTTTTTTTTTCAAAAACAAACCTTACATCAAAGATAGGAGCCAAAATAAAACTTGTGACGTGATATGTAAGAAGAAAAGATAGTGTGTCATGTTGACATGCTGTAATAGCTCAAGCCCACTGCTAGCAAATATTTTCTTCTTTGGGCTTTCCCTTCTAGGCTTCCCCTCAAGGTTTTAAAACGCGTCTGCTTGAGAGAGGCTTCCATTCCCTTATAAAGAATGCGTTGTTCCTCTCTTCAACTGATATGGGATCTCACAATCCACCTCCCTTGGGAGCCCAACGTCCTCGTTGGCACACTTCTCGGTGTCTGGCTCTTATACCATTTGTAACAGCTCAAGCCTACCGCTAGCAGATATTGCCCTATTTGGGTTTTCCCTTCTAGGCTTCCCCTCAAGGTTTTAAAACATGTCTGCTAGAGAGAGATTTCCACACCCTTATAAGGAATGCTTCGTTCCCCTCTCCAACAGACGTGGAATGTCACACATGTACTTTGCCACTTCACCTGGATTGCTTCATAAATTCCTTCCTTTGTACATTACAGACTCTGAAGTTCATATTGTTCAAAGCAATAGATACTTTTCATAACATGACTACAATACAGCTAAAAATGAAGAAATTTTTTTTACTGACAAGCAAGCTATATATCATAAGAAAAAAAATGGCAAACCTCTTAGAAGAAAACTAAATCAATAGTATGATGATAAAACAGCAGACATCACAAGAACAGATTAGTACAATGCTTAATAGTACTTTAGATGCAAATATGCTTTGCAATCAACGCACTAGAGCCCACAGAAGTTTAAATTATTTGAGCAGGAAAGAAAAATAGTTATTTCTAGAAGGAGAAGATACCTTTCCGTGGTATTATGACCTTGAGCCTTGTCTACTCCAAACTTCAATCATTACGTTAGCTTTTAGTAAGAATTATCTGCATCCAATTGGGCATAGTATCTGTAGAACATTGATTTGTTCAGTAGCAAGCTGGATATCGATCTCGTTGCAAACATCTTGAAATCAGGCTGTGCTGCTCCTGAGATGAACTTCTCACACGCATACGTTCACATTTATCTGGAGGGGGCAGCTGGCACTATTCACATCGTGAAAGTGGGATTAAAGACAAGAGCAACATGATTATATATTGGATAATCATATAGTTGAACAGGGGACCAAACTACAAAGCGCATTGAAATGGATGTTAATTTGTTATTGATATTGAAATTCCAATAAATTCTCAGATTCTAAAGATACATACAGAGCACCTGAAGCTCTCACCCAGGTGATTCATCTTTCACCAAGCTAAACGACAGTATTCCTGCAAAACTTTTTTGATTCTCTCAAAAATAAGTTACATGAAAAGCTAAGTTACATGGTAGTGGCAAATGGGGCCAATATGAATGCTAAAAATGCAACAGAACAACCTTTTACGGGCATTCTGGCTGAAAGCTCCCCCTTTCTTAGTCGAGTTAATTCAACTTCCTCGATGCAGCAGGCAATGATGTCACAATATTTTAGCATGAAAGCTTGGAGCCTGAACCAAATGGGAGCGATCAAGTACACCCCAGGAAGAAGGGAAGAACGGGAAGACATCCCAGGTGCGTTTAAAAGCCCGAAGGAACAGAGATCAGCCTTGGATGGCAGAAGAATAAATAAAACCTTTGCAACCGCTTATTCCTCAAAGGCACGCATACTAATTTTCTCCAACAGCAAAGGCCAATCTTCCCCAAGCTGCTTTGGATTGAGCTCCATAGCAACTTTGAAATCCAGCAATGACACTGAGCATTCAAAACTCTTTTCCTCCAAAACTTCAGATCGCCCGTTGCTATTCTGTACACGTAGGTGGTTAGTAGGCCACATACCATTTATAACCTTCCCTTGATTTTGTTGCTTCTGGATCGGGTGCCCTGTATGTTCAAATGTAGACCTTGTTCTCACCAACTCAAGGCAAGACTTTATCAATTGCTTCAGGTACACATCAAGAGTATTATTCAGGATGTTAGGACATTCCAAAGAAACACCTTCAAGCCCTTGTGCAGTTGCAATTTGTTCCATGCGTTTTCTCACTGTCTCTGAATCAGACAATCCAATACTGTCATAACAACTCAGAAAATCGACACAACTGCCACTACTGCTGACTGGCAAGGCCTTGCGTGCCCCACCCACACTCGCTGAACAAAATGGAATACCAAGAGGTGGAAGTAGAGGACCTCTAAGGAAGCTTAAGGGATCTGATTGTTCCACCTCCTCTCCTTCTTCAAGAATGGATGCTTCTGTTGGACGTATTCTTGGTTTTCCTGACGGCCGCTGAACTGATCCATCTATGTCATTCTCAGGTAGCTCAGCTACTGCTTGAAGTTGCTGTACAGGCCTCTGATAGTCACACATGGTTACATTACCATTCTCTGTAATAACTTTCCTATCTTCAGTACCAGTTGATTGATACGAAAGACATGCTGTTTTTCCATTTGGACCAAGCGGACTCGGCCTATCCCTAAACTTCCCGCGTAAGACAGATCTACCCTTCCGTGGGGACACAGGCAGAACCCCATTTGTCCAAATTGGTATACTCTGATTCTGATTTGGAAAGGCAGATCCAGTTTGTTCAGGGGCATCTTCTCTGCAAGGAGTATTGTTCGAAGCTTGTAGCACAGATTGTGCATGTCCTGATACATTTATAAGTGGTGGGGTCTTGGCTACACATGCATTCTTCAAAATTGACCTTATCAATTGATTGTGGAGCTGAATATTCTCCCTTCCAAGCACACGAACGCACAGCTTATCAAACTCAACCTTGCTCAGCTTCTGACCCAAGAATTTACTCAAGTAGAAGAAGTACCGCTTGGACTTGTCATTTCCAAGTTTTTTAACTATCTGAGCTTTCAAGTCGCCTAAATCAATTCTGGAGCTTTGCTGAGATTGCATTTCTCCAGAGGCCGGTTGGGTTCATACACCGTAAACTGCAGCTCCAACCCCAGAATTGTCACTCGAATTGAAGCTGAATTGCGGTACTGTACCAATACAAAATCCCCCAGAATTTATACTTCCTCGTCATTCAGGACAAATCAAGTCTGAAAGGCCGCACCATTTGGTAAAAAACAAAATATACACAAACATATATATAGTACGTGCACCAAGCAAAAAAGAGCGGGTTTACAGCAGCCTGAAATCATAATTCCAGCAATGACTGAGTAACATTTAATTCGGAAGGATTCCGCAATCAACAACAGAAGCAACAAGCAGTAGAATGCAAACCCAGATCTATACTCCCAAAACCAAAACCCTAAAGATCAAAGCAGCTAAAGTCACTAAACCCCACAGCGAAACACGAGAAAAATCAAGGCAAGAAACTTGTATTTATCATGGCGCAAAATCAAAGCCCTAAGTTGAAATTGAAAAAAGAAAACCAAAACCCGGATCGGTCGAAAAACAAAAAGAAACACCACCTACCTCGAAGGCGAACGCAAGAGGCGCGAATTGCAGCAGAGCAGCAATAGAGGAAACCCTCGTCCGTTAGGCGCAATTGAGGATGTGAGGAAGTTGGAAGTAGGAAATTGGAAGTATAATGATGGAGATCAGTAAAGTGTATGAGAAAAAGCGGAAGTTGGGGGTTCGAAAACGAGATTGAAGAACAAGAACACGGATGAATGATGAAGAACAAGAAGAAGAAGCAGAAAGGAAGCTGAAAATCATGGAAATGGAAGGATGGTTTGTGGGTTTAGAAGGAGATTGTATGAACAAGCTCTGACCTCAACGAAAAAAACTATGAAAGATTTGCAGCGAAAAACCAAACTTCACTCACTGGGTCCCAATCCCCCCCTCCTACCTTCGCCTTCTTGCCTCTCTCTCTCTCTCTCTCTCTCTCTCTCTCTCTCTCTCTTTTTTTTTTCTTTTCAATTTTACTAAACAAAATACCCTAATTTTCCTTTATTTTTGGATTTTCATCAAATTTCTTCCAACAATTTAATTTCCCTAACTTTTAAATTTACAATAATTAATCTTATTATTTTAACATTTATTACACTTTAATTTTTACTCGGTGGAAGTCTGAGTTGTATCGTAGTCCCAATGTTGGCTGATTATTCGAAAAACCGATGAAATATCATTGGCTTATCGAGCACTTATCTTATCGACGCATAAATTATTTATTTATTTATTAAAATTAAACATCAATTTTTACATATATAACTTATAAAATACTATAATAAAATTTAAAGGAAAAGAAATATTTTTTTACCTATTATTTGTTTCTTTCACTTAATTTGTTTTAAAATTTGTAATTAATATTTTTAAAAGTCTAATTTTGTGTCATGAATTAATTTTTTTTAATATAGATTTTTTTGGAAATAAAATTAAAATTTTAAAATACTATTACTCCAAAATTTTAGAGATTATGAGACAATTTAAAATAAAATTTTGAGATAATATTGAAGTAGAAATCATTGAAAGACGTCGAATGAAAATTAGGATTTAAATCGATGTGATGGTGACTCAAAAGAAAAAATTTATGTCATAGCGTTTTAGGTCATCCCCACACCGACCTTTTAACAAAATTTTCCTGACTTTAAAGGTACTTTTTAAGGGACGTTATTTAATTATTTTATATTATGATCTAATTTAAGCATATTGTAATTGGTTCAAAAATATATATTATGGAGCGGAATGTCACACGCCACGTAATAATTTTTAAGTTAGGATTGATGCAATATCATTCTAACCAAAATAATAATAATGATAATAATAATAATTATAATGATTTAAATTTATCACATGTATTCAATGGATCTATCTTTATTAATTAATCACTCTTCCCAACCGTAATAACTGCCGAGCTGCAAAAGGGACAAAAAAAAACTGTCCCATTTTGGTAGTTAATTTCTTTATTTCTCATTTATAGTTTATTTTCTCACACTGTTTTTCACGTAAGAGTAAGGAAGGTAGTTGATTGATTGGATTTTAATTAGTTTTGTTAGTTATTGCTTTGCTTTTTTAACTTCATTTGGTTGGAGATCGTCGAACAGAAACCAAATTAGCTGGTTTAATAGTCTTTCTATATTTTATCGAACAACACTTTATTTTTTAACTATCCTTGCTGGCACACCGCCCGGTATCCATTCCCTTTGGGACTCAGCGTCCTCACTGGCACACCACTTGGTATTTAGTTTTGATACTATTTATAATAGCTCAAACTCACCACTAACAGATATTGTCATCTTGGTGCTTTCCCTTTTAGACTTCCCCTCGAGATTTTAATACGCGTCTGCTAGTAAGAAGTTTCCACTTTTAACGATCTTAAAATGAAATTCTAACGAACGGTCTAAATTGATACCACGATATAACCCATAAACGAAAAGCCTTGATTTTAAACATTCCTCTCAGAAATTTTCCATAACTTTAATACACAAAGCATCTTCGGTGTGGCTTATTCAAGCTGATTCTATGATCTAGCTCTATACAAAATCCATACAACTAATCAAACTACTAATGATACAACAACCTTGCTTTTTAGCTATGGTCAAAAGTTTTATGTTCAATGTTTGGTTCCACACAAAAATTCAACACAAACTACACTCTCGTTTCCTCCCACGTCAGTTTCTTCGTCTTCCTCGTCGTTGATGCGTCATTCTGCCGCCCGTCTTCCCTGCTGCTACGCTGCTTTGTGAACTCGGCTTCTCTACTGTATTAACATTACCAGCACCATTTTTTCCCTCGCTAGAGGAGATTTTACAGTTCTCATTGCCTTCTGATACAACTTCACCGATATCACTTCCACCCGATAGAGCTTTATCGCTATCATTTTCGTTCACGTCTGGGACCTCCATGGACACTTCACTTAATAGTTTGCATCGTATCTCTACAGACGACCCTTTCATCTCATGGTCGCAACCTGATGAATTGTTTTCTTCCACTACATTGTCGATATCGTTCTGTTCTACAACAAGCTCCCGCGAAGAACTGCAACGCAAGAAAAGAAACTCAGCTATTGCATAATATTTACTTGGATAGAGCGTCAGGAGAGACGAGATGCACGGGTACCTAGGTACCGAAGGAGAACCATTGGGCAGCCCTGCAACTTCGTGCAACGCAGAGCGTTCTCTCTCATTTAAACTTGAACTTGATGCTGCACGGAAAAACAAATACAGTTCACCACCTAATTGTTAGCGAAGCATATTCTGCAGTAGGAGCTGATCAAAGGTTCATTTTTTCAATTTTCGTTATAATTTTTTCTCTCTTACCAACGGGAAAACAATAAACATTACAGTTTGACAATCATGTAAACCAGCTTGTTAGCACTCTGATAAATCCAGTGCAACTACTGCTTAATCCTACAACTGTCAGAAAAACGAAGAATGTAAAACATTTCGATAAATTTATCACGTACCTTTTCTCTCGGCGGGAGGATCAGTTTCCAAATCCTGCAAGCAAAGGAAACAATTGAACTGTATCAAATATCTAGTGGGATCGATACCACTCCACTAAGAGATGAGGTGATACCAAAATTTTCATAGAACAGACACTAAGTTCATTTGCAAAAGTCTGATAGATATCTAGTCTTATTTACGTATATCGATATCGAAAAGGGGTGAAGATCACCCGACAAAAAACCCGGGCAATTTAAGAGGACGGGTCACTCAAACTCACGTCACTGCTCATAGATACCAAATACAAAATTTAACTGTCAGATATGCAATTTTTCCATTTTGCTCCTCCTAGAATATAGGTTCAGTGTTGGAGATCCAACAAGGCCCTTCAGGGAGTCTGTTACCTTATCCTGTTGCAGAACGATGCTGGTTGTACCAAGTAGGCAAGTTTTGTTTTCCGACACATCTCGAGTGGTCTTTGACTCTGTGAGGGTGCGAATAAGGTTCACGATGTTTATGGAGTTCCAAATTACAGATAGAGAATTAAGACATTTTTCATTATTTTTTGACAAATGTAAGTACATTGTTGGACTCATAGAAATGCGTACCTAATAAGTTTTGAATGACAGTATTGTCGGGCGACCGATTCATTGATTTATCTATCGACCTTACAGCATGCTGCATTTTATCTCCACTAGCAATTTTCGGGTAGTCATAACGTGCAGAACTCGAATTACTTTTGTGGTCTGAGGCAAATGAAGACCAATCAAGCTTGGCAGATGGAGTTCTTAGCAGTTCCTCAGTTGCTTTTAATCGTATGCGTCGTATTTCCTCCTGGATTTTCCATGATCCACTGGCAGGAGATTCCCTTTTCACCTGCACTCCAATATCGACAAACAAAATGACGAGTTGTGTTGTAGAAAATTACATGATCATGTTCCTACAAGCATACACAAATTATACTACCAGCCAATGTTGGTCGGTCCTCTAGGTGCTATATTTACTACACGATTTCGAAAAACTTGAAAAAGTATCTATCAATTGAACTTTCAACTGGTAGTGACTCGAAATGACAACCATACTAAAAAGTTGTAGCATAGAGAAATGTTCTGGAGAAGCATAGTGAGTGTAGTTTAATAGATAAAATGGTACCTTAGACGAAGATAGTGGATTTCCACTAATTAAATATGATGTTTCTTCTTTGAAAAGTTGTAACCCTAATGGTGAAGGAGACTTGAAGTCAAAATTATTCGTCGAGGGAGATGCCCATGGAGGACGTGCCCGCATGTATGATTTGGCTACATCTACAGGTGAGCCCATCTCTTCATCATTAACCTGTAGTTACATAAAAAAAATATCTCTTCATCATTAACCTGTAGTTACATAAAAAAAAATATCCAGTTTACATCAAGTACTAAATAAACTATATGATCCCGCAAAAAAATGACTAGTAGAATAACTATTATACACAAGTTAATAAACACGTGCAATGTGATCGAATCGAGAACAAAGTGTAATTAAAAAATTTATTCTCTCTACCCTCATTCACACTTTAGAAGCAAGTCGTTCCTAGGAAAATTTTGATATTCCAACCACAAGGACACTATTATGTTTTCTTTCACTTGTTCTATTTACTTTCATATCAGTCTAACCTAATTTTCAATTGATTGAAAATATCGGCTGAAATTTAGCTCGATCAGCCAAAAGCAAATCCAATGTAAGAAACCATTGAAAAGACATTGAGTAACAACTAGAAAGAAATATGCCACATTCAAGAATAACAAAAGAAAGAATCACCAACCACTGGCAAATTTGTGGAATTCAAGGTGCATGACCTGTGATCCAATTTCAACGTCGAAGTAGACCCCAGTCCTAATCGTTTTTCGTTCAACCATTTTTTTGCCTCGAGAATCGCTGTGCTGCAGATTGCAGGCCTGCCATCATCTGTGTTTATTTTTACACATCTTAGTCTGGTAATAAAGTTTAAATTTCTCATTAGGAAAATATACTCCCTAACATTTTTTTTTTTCTAAATGTTGACACAACTAATTATTTGTATAAAATTAAAATTCTGGTTCAAAGGAGATTGGAAGATAAGTACCACTATCAACGGCTCTGTTTGATATCTCAGTCACCCTCCCTGCAGCCTCACCTTTGATGGTTTGACATTCTACAACCCTTGATTCAATTATCTGAAATAACTTGTCACGCTCCGCCCTGCTTGAATGAAAGTGAGAATGATATGATCCAAAAGGCACAAGTAACAAATAATCGAAGTGTATCATAAAGTGGTAGTTGAAAAAACCAAGCTCATTATACTGTCATTTGTCAAGCATGACCTAAACTATTTAACAACGAGACCATCATCACCGAACATATAGGACTATAGTTTCCTGAGAGCCAGAAGGATTAAAGGAATGGCCACAGGGAACGAGTGCATAACTTATTTCAGTATTGTTGATCACAAAAACAAAATGGAGATTGTTTTTTTCAGATTTCAGACAATTACATAAGAGATGTTGAGAGCAATTTATATGTCGAACCAACAGTATGGCTTGATGATAGTGAAAAAATGGATAGAACTACGGCATGAAACAATGAACAAGTTCATACAAAACTCCTCGAAAAAATTATTATCGTACCTAGAGAAGGTCTCCTGCATCAGTAGCTGTTCAATTATATGTTTGCTATCTTTCTTCTCTGGTGGGAAGTCCTTTCTTAATAAATTGTCCATCGCCAATGTCTCATTCTTCCAACATAAAAATGTCAATCAGACACAATGCTGAAGTCTATAAATCAAATACCAAATAATCCATTGTCTTACACTTCAATTTTTTCACATATATTTTATTCATATAGCTATCGTGTTGACTTAAGAATCTATTTCCCATTCATATATTATGTTAAGTTATATACCCACATAGCACTAGCTGACCCTCAAACCATAAGCTCCAGTATAATGTTGCATCACTTAATCATGAAAATTCTTTCTTCCAACATAAAAAAGTGTTAAAAGAATATAATACTGCAACACTCAAATCACGTATCAAATTCGATAGCAGGGTCTGCTAGAAAAATATTGAGATATTTGTTATATTGGCCAATAGTGAGACAAACACCCATGCAAGTTCATGATTTAAGGTCTATATTTTTTACCTTCTTCACTCTTTCAGCTCGATTTTCATCATGAACATCATCTTCAACATCATCCCCTGTTAAAATAGGATATAATAAGTCTTTAAAAGAGCCACATAAGCAAAACTAAAAGCTGAGACCTTGCCACTCAAATGAATAATCAAACAATACAACTCCTATTCATAGAACCATGCAAGGCCCATATGAATGTAATATACAACATAAAAGATGTATGATTAGTCATCAATTTAGTCCAAGTTTCAATTGCAAATGAAATCACATATTTTCTGAACGTCCTAAGCAGAAATATGTCTATGATAAACGATATCACTGAAGAAATAAGTCTGAATGTAGATGGCTAACATGTATGGGTGATGTATTTCACTTTCTAACTTTTCAACATTTTTCAACGGAAAATCAAGAGAAATAGTGGTGGCAGCAAGGAGTTTAAGATAAGGGAACCAAATTCCTCCCTTCCTCTTTGTCATTGTAAGAGCCGTTCTTCGTAGCATGATCAGTCAAAGAATGAAACGGAATTCTGGGAAGATTTTTGAGTCGGTAATAAAAGGGTTCGTACAATTCACTTATAAGTCAATGATGATATAATTATCTTTTAGGAAGATGGCCGTCAGGTATATATTTAATGTAAAGTGATTTGAGATGGCCTCGGTGCTAAACACCAAATTGAAAAGGTCATGCCTGAGAATCTTGAGTATGCAGCTTCACCGGTGTTTGCTCCTACATGCCTAAATGTCATGGCTTGCTCGGAAAATGAAGAAAGACTTGTCAAAAATCGCCGGTTGGGTTGACTTCTGTATTTATTATTGCCTTCATTGCTGCTCCTCTGGTAGATATTGATAGTATTCGCGAACCTGTTTCTAGATCTCTACTTTACGAAAACAATATTATCTAATGCCATTATCCCTACTTCTGCAGCTATCGGTCGTTAGTTATTCTTTCAGGTCTGTAACTTGTCACATGAGTTTGAATTTCATATTTCCGTACGTAGAAAGAAGTACAAATATCTTCATATTGGTCAACCCACGGTACATCTTCCTTTCCAGGACTTCGAAAAGGTACTTTTAGAATACCAACAACAATATTGATCCAGGCTCTAATATCGGCCTTATTACTTTTAAGGAAAAAATGCAGCATTCTCCAATCAAACCAATGGAAAAATGGTTCTAGCCAAGCAAACTAGGAGTTAAGGACTCCTTCAGATCGTCTTGGACTTCCAAATTTGTGCCCTGAAGTAAACCCTAATTGAATCTCACCAACTCTTACAAATGCCAGGGCACTAGAAAGTTTCACTGCTCTTCAGTCATCAAAAGATTTCCTAAGGCATTTTCTATACTTTTTCGTAGCTGGTTCTAATTGTGGTGTATTCAAATAAGCTCCCAGAAGAGAATCTAGATCCTTGATTGTAACTTGTCTCAAAAACAATGAAAATGCTGTTTCTTGTTCTAAAATAGATCAAACTGAGTTCAATTCCCCTTTTACTTTTCATTTCCTTAAAATGAGCTTACAGTTCGAAGCACATCATCAGCCACTCCTAACCCTAAATACGACAACTAATCCATCAGCATAGTTCGAAAGAAAATACACCAAAATTCGGTTTAAATTAAGCCAACCTGAATCACTGTCCGAAGAGGAGGACGAGGAGTCGGAAACGAAGGCGGAAGATAGCAACTTTCCGGCGCCGGAAGCAACGGTACGAGTAGGCGATAAAATGAACTTGGAGATCCAACTAGGGTTTCCTCCAGAGCCCAAATTCGAAAGCCCCGGACGCTCATAAGGAGTCTTTCTAGTTCCAGCTCGCCTAGCTCGAACAATTTTCCCGCCGGATCTTGACCCTGCTGCTTCGCTATATCCACGAAAAGACGCCATGGAAGTTCACAGTGAGGAATACCTTGCTCGCTCAGGCGAGAATGGGACTTTTCCAGTTACGGAGGGAGAAATGGCCAAACCCGGGAGAGTAATTGAAATTTGACAATAATAACCTTTGTTAAATTACGATCTTGTGCTACACGAAGGGGCTATATGGTAAATTACATTTTGACCAATGAATTTTTTCGAACATTCAACCGCCTTCCTTTTTTTTTTTTTTTTTTTTTTTTTTTTTTTTGTTTCTCTGCGTCGCCGTGAATGGTAACATGATAATATTTGCAAAAGGGGCTTAACGTTCGACGTTTTTACAATAATTTCTAAATGAGGGAGTGAATAATAAATTTTAGGTTAAATTAATTTTAAAAAATATTTTTATTATTATAGTTTTAATGGAAATAATTGATTTCAAAAATATATTTAAAATTTTAAAATGGTTTAAAAAATACATTTTGATTTTTAAAAATATTTTAAAAATACTTCTAAATTTCAATAATACTATTGAGCATTATTAAAAGAAAAAAAAAATTAAAAACACCTTTAACCATTTTTAAAAACTTTTTAAAAAATATATTTACGTTAATACCACATTTTAAAAATAATCATCAAATTTGTAAAATAATATTAAAATATTTATAGATAATAGTTTTAAATAATTTAAATTTGGCGATAAAGAGTTGTAATTAAATAATTGTTTAGGGCAGTTAATGTACTTTGTGGTCTCTTTGAGGACTAGTTGCAATAAATCCTAAATTTTAGGGTTCTTTTTGCAAAATTTTATTTACTTTAATAAACTAATGATAATCTTTTTTTTTCAAGTTCTCAAAATAGGGACAGAGCCCTTGTACCAAATCGGACTCGAACTCGAACCAGAGCTCATTTGCTCGGAATCCATGGCGACGGTGACGGCGGTGACGGCGCTTGTATCTGTGGAAATCGGATACATATATTGAAACGGCTTCGGCGGCGGCATTATTTCAGCGCTCCCTTCCAACATCTTTACGACCGCCGACATTGGAGGTCGATCCTCCGGCGTGTCCTGTACGCACCAGAGAGCCACCATACACATTCTTTCAATCGCCATTTTCCTCTCTCCATCCTCTTCAACATTACATTCACCGCTCATATTCACTAGTTCGCCCTTATCAAACCGCTCCCATATCTGAATCGGAAACCAATCGATGCTCCCGGACGGACTGACTTCGGCGTTCTTCCTCCTTCCGATCATCTCAAACAGCACCATTCCGAAACTGTATACATCGCACTTGAAAGTCACCGGAAAATTGAATCTCAAGAGCTCCGGTGCTGAATATCCCGGAGTTCCTCGATATTCTGTGAGAGATACGTGTGTGTTGTCTCTGTTGCAGAGATTCGAAAGTCCGAAATCGCCGATTTTCGGTGAGAAATCCACATCTAATAGAATGTTCGCAGGTTTGATATCGTAATGGATGATTCTTCTATGGCATTCTTCATGCAAATACGCGATTCCTCTAGCGGTTCCGGTCGCGATTTCCTGCAATTTCTCCCAATCGATTTCGTTCCTGGTTTTTCCGTACAAGAATCTGTCGAGCGATCCGTTCTCCATGTACTCCAAAACCAGCGCGCTCATGAATTCGTCGTAACAGAATCCGTACATCCTGAGAAGATTTCGATGCCGCGTTCTGCCGATTGTTCCGATTTCCGCCATGAACTGATTTTCAGCTTTTTTGTCGGAGTTTCTCTTGAGAATCTTCACTGCGATCTTCAATCCGTTAGGGAACTGGCCTTTGTAAACATCACCGAAGCCGCCGGATCCTAGCCGCGTTGCGTAGTTGTTCGTGAAGACGTTGAGTTGCTGAGCGGTGAATCTAATCGGATATTCGTCGGCGATTTCTCGGAGGAATTTATCCATTTCCGGTGCATCTTTTTCCAAAATCTCTTCCGGCGCCGATTCCAGATCCGTCGGTGGAGTCGATGTGTTTCTCCATTCTCTTACAACTTTCTTGGCAAATTTGTAAGAGAATATGCCAATCACCACGAGAATGAGCAATCCAACCACAGAGCCAACCACCGCTGCAGGCCAAACAATTAACCTCGGCTTTTAATCTCAGGAGTATATCGATATTCTGGCAAGAAAGACGACGATTACAGAGTACTCACAGAAAGCGATTACGATGGACATTGGATTTCCGCCGCCGCCGCCCTGCGCCGATGGCGTGGAGACTCTGAGATACATCAAACAAATCCATAAAACCTAATTAGCTAAAGCATTGTTTCATCAAGCTTTCCAGTAAGATCGAAAAATTGAAGTGAAAAAGATGAAGAGATTATTGCAGAGTACTCACTGGCAGACTACGATTATTATTCCGATCAACCACGCCGCCATTGAAGCCATGGAGGGAGAATTTTGAAGATGAACTTACGGAAAGAGAACAGATAAAAGAAGAAATAAGTACACGCGGCTTGGACTAATTCTCACAGATTGAAGAACTTGGAAGGCGTAGATTATTCTCCGGTGGATTTTTCCACTGCAACCGAAAGATCGGACGCCGCCATTCAATAATTCTTCGGGAAAAGAGTTTCCGGGAAGGTACCTTAAAAATTGAGGGACTAAAATGTCTTTTTCTTAAATCTGACGGGTACATGAATGCAATTTCAAAAACTTAGGGGCTAGAAATGTAATTATAACTAAATTTTATAACTAAAATGTAATTATAACTAAATTTTATTTATTTACATGTTATACGAAATTTAGCAAATGAATTTGGCTGAGAAATTAAGAAGTCCAAATTGTCGTTTTTTAAAAGTACAAGGATCAAAACATAAATTTTCAAATGTATATATACTAAAATGAATAAAATTAAAAGTATATGGATCAAAATATAAAATATCAGGTTAGGAACTTTTAAAGAGAGTTTGTGATTTTTTGAATCGAGTTATATTGAACCGTGTTTAAATGAGACCTCGAGAAGTCAAAAACGTACCTTAAACGAGCCAAGAGAAGAAAATGAGATACCCATTTACCTCGTGCAAAATAATTAATATAAAAAATAGTTTAAATGATAAAAATCATATATAATTTAATTAGAGGAGACTTTTTCCTACAATGTATAGTTTAATTTTAGCTATATACTCCAAAATTTAAAAATAGTAAAAATAAAAATAATATATATATATATATATATATAAGGACTGCAATGTTCTGGAAGAAGGCCCATTAGCACAATCTACGGCCCAATGAAGGCCCAAAATGATGGCCCATAATTGCCAATTGGTCACACTAGAGCATTCGTCTGTTTAGAGTCGCGAGCCGTCGGCAGTCGGCGCCATATTACTTCTCTTTGATTTTTCTCCCTCTCTTCATCGGTTGCTTCGTTTCTCAGAATCGGGTGATTGAAGTTCGAATCAGAACTGCAGAGAGGAGTTAGCGTCAGAGATTGGGAAGAGAAAAGATGACGGGGCTAACATGTAATGCTTGTAACAAAGAATTTCTAGACGCCGAGGAGCAAAAGCTTCACTACAAGTCCGAATGGCATCGATACAATCTTAAGCGCAAGGTCCTCTTTCTATCTCTATCTGTAAGACTTGTGTTATGCTGATAATTGAGCGCAATCGGTTTGGCTTTCTGTTGGCGCAGGGGGTTTATGTCTTTTGTTCTTGAGATAGAATCGTTTTTTTCTTTTGTTGCTGATTTCATGTTCCTTTCTGTTCGGGTGTTGGTATTGGCTTCCGGCGCATCGTTGCCGGATTCTTCTGAGTCGGACGTCAGTATTTGCTTTCTTTGTTAAAAATCTTGGTGTGAATGTTTGATATCTTGGTATGAATATATAGAAATGCCGATGATTACGCGTTTTAAAATTTTTTATAATAAGATCAACTCAAGCGATTGTTCTAAAGCATTATTCGTATTGTGAGATGGTTAGTCTTCGAATTCTAGTGACTCTAGTTGCTGTCTTAATCAGTTTTAGGGAATTGGTCTAAATATGGCGTGCATTCAAGGGGTTAATTATCCTTTGCTACTTACCATAGTATGTACTTGTTCATATGGAGCATAATATTCTTTCCAGACTTGCAATATATCCAATAGATACCCGAAGTTTTTAGGGACTCTAATTTGTCTCCTTGGTGGTTGTTAAGCAGTAACATTCATTAGATTTCATCTTGTTGTAGATACTTATAAGGCCATAGGCGTTCCAAGGGATAACGGTTTTGTTGATAATTGATGTTTCTGTAGTATTTCAGTGTTTTGGAATATACAGGATGTATAGCATTTCTTTGAAAATTTACCCTTTCTTATATCATTTATCTGATGAATAAATCAGGTAGCTAATGTTCCTGGGGTGACAGAGGCATTATTTTTAGCTAGACAATCTGCTGCTGCTGCACAAGAGAATGCCAAATCAAGAGAGACCTCGATGTTATACTCTTGTGGTCTTTGTAGCAAAGCTTATAGGAGTGCGCAGGCTCATGCCCAACATCTTAAATCTAGGAGTCACATTACCCGGGTTTCGCAAGGAAGACATGATCAAGAAGTTGAAAAACCAATAATTAAGCCCCTTCCTCAGCGGATTTCCAATAAGGAACCCCAACAGAGTGAGGAGGAAGAGAGTGAGGAGGAGGAGTGGGAAGAAGTTAATCCTGACGAAGACATGATCGATGAGGGTGAGGGTGAGGATGAGGACGATGATATTGATGCCATTGAAGTGGACTTCGATCCATCATGCTGCTTCATGTGTGATCTAAAGCACGACACCATTGATAATTGCATGGTCCACATGCATAAGCAACATGGATTCTTTATTCCTGATGTTGAATATTTGAAGGATCCGAAAGGCTTCCTTACATACCTCGGGCTGAAGGTGTCGAATTGAGTTGCCTTTTTCATTGGTTCTTTTTTGCTCAATAAAAACCAGAAGTTGATGTACTACTTTGCATTTTTCCAGGTGATGAGGGATTTCAGGTGTCTGTACTGCAATGATAATCGTCTTCCTTTTAGCTGCTTGGAAGCTGTTAGGAAGCACATGGAAGCAAAAAGCCATTGCAAAGTGCATTATGGCGATGGAGACGAGAACGAAGAAGTAGAATTGGAGGAATTTTATGATTACAGCAGCAGGTGCTGCTTATCCTTCTATTTATTGAATTTGCAGTTCTTACAGCTCTAAATAAAACATGATTTCTGAATTGCTGCTTTTCATTTTCTATGGTTTGCATGTAGTTATGTGGATGGAAGCAACCAGCTGGTACCATCAGGGGCTGGGGACAATTCTGTAAAACTTGGTAGTGGTGGAGCTGAGCTCATCTTAGTTCAAAGAACTAACGACCGACAATCGACCAAAACACTTGGTTCTAGACAATTTCTACGTTATTATCGTCAAAAGCCACGACCGTCTCCTGCAAATGATGCGCTCTTAACTGCTGTATTGGCAGCAAGGTATGTTCTGCTCTTTTACCATGAGGGCCTGTAGCTATTATAAATTATATTTGTTTTAAAACCAACCGAAGGATTTCAAATGAGGCTATGAAAAGAAAATCACCGAGGGCAATTACAAAAATCCTTAGAAATTAACTACTTGACACCCTTAAAAAGGCTCTACAAAACAAGGAAAAAAATAGTACCTGCCATCCAAAGAGATCTTCCCTTGTCTCAATCATGGTGGGTGAAGTGAAAAAAGACTTCCTCAATCATCGAGGAGCTCGAAACAATACGTTCTTTTTACTGAATCAAGTAAGTTAATGGGCGAACAAAATATTGACGAGAGATCGTCGTTTGAGTTGCAGGTACAGGAGCATGGGATTGGCAACTGTCCAGTCAAGAGAAACGATGATCAGGATGAAGGTGATGAAAGAAATGAATCGAACCGGGTTGGAAGCTATGCGTACCAAGATCGGTTTGAAGAACAACGTAATCCGAAACCTGCCAAAGAATGTACCACACTAGAGTGTGGTATTTTAGTAGCCTTACATTACATCTTTTTAATTTAAAATGCTTATGATAGAAAGAACAGTCTGCTGTGCAGCTTAAGTGTGCTGAAATCTTGGGATTTTTTGTGCTTGTATTCTCTTGACACCACAAAATTTTGATGATCTGCCATTTTTTTTTTATATTTTGCAAATTAAGAATTGTTTTTTCCTACACGTTTGGAAGAAGGATCAGGTAGGTTGTATTTGCTTCATAATAGCGAATCTGTAATGAATTTATTCTGAAGGCCATCAGTGGAAAATTTCAAATCTGTGTAGAAAATTTTATTTAGTATCTCAAATCTGTTAAATTTGTAATTTAACTAACTTATTCAACTAAAATTTTAACCTCGATTCCTTTTTAAAGTGAATCAATTTAAACTCCCAACTTTTTATAACTTTTTATAATTGAATCAATCGTCCTCCTCTCCTCTAAACTTTTTATAACTTTTTATAATTGAATCAATCGTCCTCCTCTCCTGCCATTGTTGGGCATTGGCCAGAAATGTCATGTATTAGTGAAAATGATATACGGACAATGGGTATCTTACCATCAGATAACGATACTCATCTTCTAACATTATCGACCTTAATAAAAGGGTTTGAATCAATATGACTTCTGGACTAATAAAAACTTATTCCAACTAAATAAGCACGTTGCAATCTAAAACAATCTAAAATTCCTCAAAAGCGCTATTTTAAGAAAGTCGTTCTAAAACACTGAAGGTAAGTAACCAATAATTTGATATGCATACACGCAAAATCCCTTAGAAATTATTATTATATGTACTCCAACTCTAATTTCCACTACTATAGATGCTCATACGGCACCATCTTCTGCAGTGAAGCTACTCTACTACGAATAGCACATAACTCATTCAAAATTATGCCAAGAAGTTTACCTCAAATACAACACATGATCATTCAGGGTCTCCAATTAGTTGGGTTACAATGCCGACAGCTATGGTTCTGCCCATTGCTCTCAGAAATACTCGCCCGAGAGCTCGACTAGTTGAGAATGTTTCAACACAAACTGGGCTTTGTAAAATAACCTAATAACAAAGAAAATCGAAAACGTGTTGCTGCAAGTGTAATGGAGAAAACAATCTGGCAAGTTTTGATAGAAACAGAAAGTGATACGTAAACTTGGTTTTCACCTCAATCACTGCACTCTGTTTAGCACTTAGAACACGCGGTGCCTTCTTCGTGACCTTTCCCGTCTTCGAATCAAGCAACGACACTATCCTTGCAACTCTAGCAGCCTCCTTTACATGTTGTATATGAACTTCCAACTGTTGATTGAAAGAACTGGGATCAATACCCAATAATAAAAGGGAAAAAACAGTATCGAAAAAGAATCCAAGAATATGCACCTGAGATCCTATTAATATTGGAGTTGCAAGTTCCAAGGTTAGAATCTTCAATTCCAAATGTTTTGCAATAGCAACAGGAAAATCAGGATGACATAGGACACCCCCAGCCATCACGCTACTTGCATCAACTCCTTGTAGACTAACAGTCACATTGTCCCCCGCTCTTGCAATTTTGCAAGCCTGAGAATTGCGTTCTAAAGTGCGCACAGTGCCTTTATCTCCAGATGGCATGATTAGAACCTACACGACACCGAAAAACAGACAAACATGACATTTGAACTTCTAGAAGTTTGAAAAATGTTAAAAGGAAATTACTATTGTATTAATAACAGCCAACTTTGGACCTTGCAGGTAACAACTGGAAAATTTTACTTCTCCATAAACTCAGCTTAGAAGTAGAAGCATGTACCTTAGATCCAGACTGGAGAGCTCCAGCTTCCAGCTTGCCAATGGCAGACACTTGTCCTAGTGAAAGCGATCTAACTACATCACATATCGGCATAAGCAGCGGCTTAGAGAAATCTCTAGCGGGTGGTTGAAGGGAATCGATTGCCTCCAATAGATTAGGTCCACGATACCTGCATACAAATTATTGTTTGTGAAACCAATAGAACAAGCAAAGACATCTGAAACGTAGGAATGTAGTTTAACCCCCGAACCAACCGGAGCAACAAGATAGATTGGTTCAGTTACTTCCCAATAGCCTTCAGTTAGAGTGTCAGTTTTACTCGTTTGGTAATTAGCACATTGGTTGGTCAGGAAACCAAACTGACCAACCGAGTATTTCACCTAGTATTTGGCAATAGTAGTGACCGACTGTTATTGAAGGAAGCTAGGTTTAGGGGAGCTCTAGAATAAAAAAAGGATAATCTTCCTCCAGATAGCATAGAGTAGAAAAAGCTCCCCAATTTGTTTTTATCAAAATAAATGGAAGAAACGTCCTTTTAAGAAAATTATAGGGTAAATAAATGATGAAATATCACAGACTCCATTATTCAATCAATCTTGCTTCAATGGGCTGAAAGGAAGGAAGAATGCATGCGCACTCACCAGGACAACAATTGAGCATCAGAAGGGGCATTCACCAGATTCTGATTTGCCATGGCACTCAACGGAATCCAAGTCAACGATGAATCTTTAAAACCACAAGAACGAAAAAAGGTTCCAAGTTGCAGTTTAATGAAGTTGTAGCGATCTTTGGAATACTCCACCACATCCATTTTGTTAACGGCAACAATTATCTGATCTACGCCAAAGCTCCTGATTAACTGCACATGTTCTCTTGTTTGCCCCTTCGAGCTGTCCATACCGGCTTCAAATGCACCAACAGATGCATCTATAACAAGAACTGCGGCATCAGCTTGTGTTGCCCCAGATATCATGTTTGGAACAAAATCTTTATGGCCTGGGGAATCGAGTACAACTACATGATATCTTTTAGAATCAAAATAAGCGACACCAACAGTCATAGTTATTCCTCTCTCTCTTTCTTCTGCACTCTCATCCAGTGCCCAGGCATAAGCAAAGGACCCCTTGCCCTGAGACAAAATATCATTAGTCAGTCATTAAGTAGAGGATGACTGAAAAAATGCATAAGTTTTTTTTTTTTTTTTTTTTTTTACCAAGGACTTTGCTTNTTTTTTTTTTTTTTTTTTTTTTTTTACCAAGGACTTTGCTTCTTTTTCATATTTGTGCATTTCTTTCTGGGATACACGTCCCAATAAGTGCAAAAGTCTTCCTGAGAGAGTAGATTTTCCAGAATCAACATGACCAACCTACAAAATGTTAAATAAAATAGTATTCATATGCCTTTCTATAAATTGATAAAAGGCTTAAAAAGATACTTCAAAATAATTCACGAGACTGCACACTTATATGTAGACTTACTATAGCAAGATTCAGCTGAGTCAAAGTATCTACAGCTTTATCAGGTAGCATCCATTTATCAACCTTGTAAGGCACATTTGATGTTTTTCCTAGCCCACTAATATAATTTGCATAGGCAGATTTGACATTTAGAACCATGTTGTTCAAACTACCGGCAAGACTTTGGGGCTTTTCCTGCTCCACAGAACGGTTACTGCTCTCATCCATGCTTTCAAATTTGCCTGCTGATTTTGATGTGGAAGTGCTTGATGACCTGTTATCACGTGATCGTGAATTTTTCGTTATACTAATTGACGTATTATGCTCTTCAGTGACCACTGTACTTTTTCCAATTGTTGTGCTCCAGTTGTCTGAACTTTTGGTACTCAGCTGTGTATTTCCTACACTGCCTAATTTGCCCGTCGGCAATACAGCAGACGATCTATGTGCACCTTTTGAAGCCAATACTTCATTATTTGCACACTTCTTAGTGACGTCTGAAGATAATATTGAAGAGTTGAAGTCGTTGTGGCTGACTGCTAGAAAATGGTGAATCATCAGAAAGCAGACTTTTTTCAGATGGTAACATTAGGAGCAGAAATTCCAAAGATATCTATTACTTAATCGAGATACAGGTAGACTGAATAACCAACCACGGAAATAGAAACATTGGAACAGAAAATTCATCCTTCTAACTGAAACCAAGTTCAAGTTGGCAGCCAAAACCAACCACTAGATGACACATTTTAAAGCCTAATTTTACCATTGATTGATCGATGTACTCCTAATATAACATGAATAACAAAAGATGTCAAAATATTGTGGTACATTGGATATCAGCAAGTATATTGTGATGATTGAGTAATGGAAATGATCAAACAAAATTGACAACAATGGTATTTTAGTTCCACTTTCATCATCTCCAAAATAAGTTAAATAATAAATAATCCAGATCTATCAATCGCAGAAGGGAATGAACTGCTTTTGAACTTGAAAATAAAGGATCCAGAAAGACTTTAGAACAGAACCAAATTGAAGCGCAGTGGGGAGTAATCAATCATCTAAGAGAACGGAAGAAGAATTGCTTTGGAGAATGCATACTAGAGGTAAATTTGTCCTAGTCATTCAAGAAGACTGTAGGAAAACAGCCAAACAGTTACAACTAGACTCACAATAAAGTATCACAAAACACAGTAAAAGCATTGCTTTACTACATACAAAACCACAGAAAATAAAATTTTCCCCTGCGAATGAATGTGGGATAAAGATGCAATAATAGAGCTTTTTGACATATAGGCAGGTAAACCCACCCCCGGCAGTACGTTTTTGATAAAGGGGTCTTAAACTATCACTCACTTCCCTGACACCCAATTACTTCGGGGACTGGACACTAAGAAAAGATGCTTAAAGTAATTAACTTGAACCCTTAAACCAATAGATGCAAGCTATCCCTCATGTTCTTCAAAGTAAAAAGATTTTCACATCTATCAGATGTTTTGACAGATGCACACACATCAAATCTTTCAAGTGTAGGTCCATGGTTTTGTTGCTTTCTCTTGGTTAAATAGCAATTTAATTTTTGCTTCTCAACTATTACTAAAGCAACAACAAAATCTGCAGCCACCAAAGTATACCTTTTAAATCAACTTTGGAGGAACGCAATCCCTTAGAAACCACATCATCTGGGGATGGAATATCAAACTTGAAAGGGACTGTATAATTCCACATGAATGAGGTTAGATATCTAATGCAGTCATGAACTGAAGATGTTGTTTAGCAAAGAAAAGATATCTTTGAATAGTTACTTGAAGATATCTTAGAGTGATTACTTGTAGATCAGAAGTATTTTGCAATTATTTTTTGGATGTCTTCAAGGGAGCAATAGATATCGTTTTGGATTTCATTATTGCTTAGAAATACTAAACAACATCATTCTGGCTCTAGATAGTGAAGAAGCAGACCACAAAACAACTTGCTCTAATTTTGTGGATCCACATCTTACTGAAACAATGGGTAAAGTGCAAACCTATATTAGTACGGACATGACTATAGGTACTAGAAGCATTATGGACTTCATGCAAATGGCCCCGGATATTCCCAATCTTGAGGATGTTATCTTCTCTTTCCTCCAAAAATTTATCGTTCTGCTCTTGAAATTTTACTTCCCTTTTGGGTATCTGATTTGGTGACGATGCAAAGAGAGACTTGGCCATTTTGGATACTCCAGAGTCTTTGCAAATGTTCTCAACTGCATTGAAAGAGATCTAATCTATGAAAGGTGAATGAGCTAGGCAAGGGAAGTTTTTAACAATCCAAAAAATTAAAAGAAGTAATATTCAAGTTCTCTTGGAGCTTCCAAAATCAAACCAAATGCTGATTCCTTTGCCTAATACGACAAATCTTAATTCTGAAAAGTGGAATACTGAATGCAAAGAGGGAAAAAAAGGAGAATAATGAATGAAAGAACGACCATAAGCGAAATAGCACAAAACTCAGCCATAACAAAAGCAGTTGAATCCATTTATATAGCACTTGTTTCCCTTTAAATAGTGAACAAAATCATGTTAACAATGTGTGATTAAGTACCTGTTCCATCATCGTGATTATTTCTGTCGTTGACCAAAGGGATGCGCAGAACTCCACATATATCACAAGCAGTAAAACTGTCTTCATTGTCGTAAGTGCAGATCGTGCATCGCCAAAGCTTGTGCCCCTTTGTTCCTTCCTTAGCCTCAGGTGTCTTCTCTGTTATCGTAAACAAAACCCAAACATTTGGTAAGACAGAAAAGCAACAAAATATCACCATATGATCGTATTGCAAAAACGACAATTCAGAACTGGACCAACACCGGTGTACTCCAAATTTATTGCAGGCTGTGCTTACTATAGCCCGTCCAAATAACGGGCCAAGAGTTAAACTACTGTTCATCACCAAATCACTGCTCGCCAATCATCTTTCCACCCTTCATTTTAATTGATTACATGGCGACAATGCTCCACAAGTCATTTAGTCTATATTATTACTTCAAATAGCTAAATTCAAAAAAAAAAAAAAAAAAAAAAAAGTAAAAGGAGTCGTGGAAGATACTAAAATGAAATGTTATCAGAGAGAGAAGTTCCCTGCCTTTTTCTTCTACGTCGAAGTCATTGTCGTAATAATCATAATCGTCGTACTCGTCGTAATCTTCATCGAAATCCAACCCGTAGCTCACCTTACGAGGCATTGTTCTAGCAAGGAAGGAAGATAGATGTATGTCAGAGCTACAGGTTGTTATTATATATATATATATAAACATTCAATCCAATCCTGAAATTCCGACATGGGACGAAATCTAGGCTACCTTAATTATACGATACGTTCTGAGTTGATAATTTAGCTACTTCATCATGCAAGAATCTTCCTCGGATGGCGAATCAGATAACAATCACCGCCTTCGCAACTTCAAGCAAGCAACCAAATGTATGAAAATCACTTCCAACTCTGATCATGAGCTGCATATACATTTCCCCATTCTTCACTTGAACGAAGCTACGCCGCGTAGCAATAAGTTGAAATCAGCCGAATCGAAAATTTATCCTTCACCCCGTAAAACTTGTAGAATCTGTTCTTCAGACAAAACTACACACAACGAAAAAGGAATCGCGTGTTTCCATTTCCCAATTTTCGATAAATAATCGCAAGAAAGGTAACGCCCTAAGAATTAGGGTTTACTGGAGACGACAAGCAATCAGAGAATCTTCATGTATCGGTACAGGCATACGAGAGCTCCAGCTTCACATTCAGGCTCCTCTTCTTCTACACATTTTCCCCCATCTGCTGGATGTGAAAAAAAGAACCAAAAAACAAAACAAAAACTATTTATAAAGGTATGGTCCGAAAGCCCACTTTGTTAGCGGGTTAGGGCCCATATTCCATTATTTTATTGGGCCTGTGAGGATGTTGTTGGGCCAGAGACCCAGCCCATTTTAAGCCCAAATCAGCAAATCGAGTAAATTAGGTTAATACAAATTTGTAATTATGATTAGTAAAATTCTATATACAAATTTTTTTTAAAATAAAAATAAATTCAATAATCAAATAAAAAATACTCTTTTTTTTTCATTATATTTGACTTAATATTTGCATCGAGAAAAAATTATCAAACTATTTTTATTGTTTATTAATTTTAAAATATTTTATAAAATTTAAAAATAAAGTTTCTTATATTATGTTCCCATTTATGATTTTAACACATAACAAAATATTGTATTATTATAAATAGAGACAAAATAATATAAGATGTAAATTTTTTAAAATTCATTTTATAAAAATTAAATTTATATGAAACTTGATTTTAAAAATTAAATTTCACTATATAATAAATAAATATAAAAATAAAATTACCAAACACGCTTTTTTATCCAAAAAAAAAAAAAAAAAAAAACTTATTTTTTATTTTGTTTTAAAATAAAAAGGTATATGCGATAAATTTGGATGGACCGAGAGATTGGGCTCTGTGGGCTTTGCAGCTCATCGACATTGCCGCTCACAAGATCGGGCGGGAAATCTGAGAATCAGTGGCGGGAAAATGAAAAGCTTCTACTTCATAGGTTCATAACTGCATAGCAATTCTTCACCCACTCTCCGTTGTTGATTGTTTATCGAGTTGTTAATCACAGGGTTTTAAAGAATGTTCTCCAGCAGCCAGTTTGATTCCGGCAGTGGATTTACGTTTTCTCAGACCAATGACTCTTCTTCGGCGAAGGTTAGTCGATGCTATAACTTCTAAATTTCTGTTTGATGAGAGAATATTTTTGAAACTAAGGGATAGAAATGGTTATCGAGGTATCAATACTCCTTAAAGTTGTTGGATAGCTTGGATCCGGCGAGAGCAAAAGTGCAAACCTAAATCGCTTTTATATCGCCGGAACGATGATCGAAACGGTGTTAAAAGTGTAGAATCAGGATCAAATTCATTTGTTTCGTCCTGTTATTTTCGGCTGTAGACAATTTTTTTTCTTGTCGAATTTATGATACTGGATCAAGCACTAGCGGAAACCGTGAATAAGATGGCAATTGATGACTGTTTGTAACGATTTCTACTATTTTCCATTTTCATACATTTTGAATTCTTCGATGCAGAATCGAGAAACGCCGGGCCTGGTTCCGGCAACTGTAAAACAGATAAGCGAAGCTTCGCATTCTGGCGAAGAGAAGGCCAACTTCGCAATCAACGGCGTTGACATTACAAATGTATACTTCCTTGTTTTCTTTCTCACTTTTAAACACTGTTACAGAGTATTTTTTTACAAATAATGACAAGAAATTGCAGTACTGAATCAAACGTATGTTAATGTTATCTGTCAATGTAGTAATACTTTCTTGTTCACTAGAGTTATTCACGTTTGCCATTGATTTTGGGCCTCTTTCCATAAAGCTTTCCATAAACTAAATTCTTAGGTTTCTTTTCTGTGGTTCAGTCGCTAGTGGATTCTTCTACCTTTGACCGAAAAGGAGTATAGGCATTATGTTAGCGGAATGTTGAATATTTCAATGCCAAATACTGTATTGATCTGAAATCACTGCAATGTGTAAAAAGTGTTCGACCATATATTTTCATATATAGAGTAAATGTTAATGTAAAAGTAACATGTAACTTTTCCCTTCATGAAAACTATCATTTCTTAAAAGGCCGTGTTGATGAACGTATTCCTGACTGGATTCTCCAGATTTGATCGTTTGTGTATGTGTATTTCTTGTAGTATATAGTTTTTAGGTTTCTACCGATCCTTGTCTTTTCATCTGATTAGCTCTGCACACAGACTATGAATGAGCTCTCTTTGTTGTAACTACTGACATTTTAGTTATTGGAAAAAGGTTACAATCGTTGGGAAGGTCTCTGAGAAAGCTGAAAGGAATACGGACATCACATTCATTGTAGATGATGGAACAGGAAGAATTGGCTGCAAAAGATGGTATACTGTTGCCGTTTCCTAAACCTTTAAACTAAACCTTTAAACTAAACCTTTATTTGGGTCGTGTAGCTCATATTACTAAAGAATGCATGTCAAAATTTATTCAGGGTAAATGACACTTTCGACACTAAGCAAATGGATGAAATACAGTAAGTTCTTGTTTAATTTGATTTTCTTGTGATGACAAATACTATAGTTGTCTTAATGACTCTTCCTTTGATTTTTTTTTTTTTTTTTTTTTTTTTTTTTTTTTGGCACAGAGATGGAATGTATATACGGGTGAATGGGCATTTGAAAATATTCCAAAGTAACAAGCAAATATTTGCATTCTCTGTAAGGTATGATGTTTGTATTCTCTTCAATTTATTTTCACGCGTTTGGGTACTTCTTTGAAGTTAAATGTTTTACATAATACGCTATCATTCTACTTTGTGTTTTTTAATTGCATATTGAAACTTAAGGATTGCGAATTAAACAAGTTGATGTAGGTCAATGCCATATATGTACTACTTCACTGTTATAAAAAATAGCAGCAAATATACCACCTTATGTAGGATCTGTTCAATAGGGTCATTGATTCTTGGGTTCTAAAATAAATAGCAGCATAGAGTCTACTTGATTTCTAGGTAGAATACTGAGGAACTGTTGTACAATGTCCTTGAGTTCTGTTTGACGGTTGTGGAGAGAGGAACTTGTTATTGTCATCAAGGAACGAAGAGCCTAAGCAGAAATGGATAGGATCGGTACCAATAGGCCGGTTTTATTCACATCTTACAAACAAGTGAAGCCGACCATTTTATTCATTGTACTCGTAAATTGCAAAGTCCACATGCCAGGATAACAAAACTTGTTTTCGAAGTGCTACATTAGATAATCATTACCTTTGTTTATAAGATTGTTGATGGTCTCGAGGAATGTGTCATAGCAGAGTAATTGTGAGATCCCACTTCGGTTGGAGAGGGGAACAAAACATTCTTTATAAAAGTGTGGAAACCTCTTCCTAGCAGACGCGTTTTAAAAATTTTGAAAGCTTGAAAGTGAAAGTTCAAAGAGGACAATATTTACTAGTGGTGGGTTTGGACGGTAATTATAATAGTAAATATTAGATGGGTGCTCTTTCAAGTTTGATATTTGAAATTCTCAAACTTGTATTTCAATGGATTTGAGAAATTTTCTGAAAGGGCATTAACCTCTCACTTTGCCTTCTTTCATGAAGTAATTATTGGGGTGTTGGAAACCGTCTAATGCACAATTTTCTGTTCCTGTTGTATATTTGACCAACTAAAAAGATGATGAACTTGGTTATATGTTTTGTCAGGCCTATTACAAATTTTGATGAAATTACCTTCCACTTTATTGAATGCATACATGAGCACTTGCGGAATTCCAAGTTACAGGTACTGGTTGCTGGAGCTGACTTGATAGCTGTGCTTCTAACTGTATTATTTTTTGTGATTGAAATTAGTTAATTAATGAATATCAGAATTCTCAATTCATTTGTTCTTAAACTGCTAGAATCTCAATGGAGTTGGATCAACACAGTTCCAATCCTCGGATTCAATTGTGAAGACTCCAATGCAGAATGGCTCGAGTGGATATCAGACAGCATCTTCAGTTTCAGTACTAGTAAGAGTCTAACCACGATTATTATTGGCAGTCTGAAATTTTGCACGAAATTATGTGGTTTATGCGCGAAGTGAACAATATCATATCCACAGTACTTAATATCTTGCGTTGGGATTCAAATCTAATTTGTTTTTGCAGCCATCTGAGCAGCACACTGTTGATGTTAAGAAGAATTGTGATGACTTGATCCTCGACTATCTTCAGCTGCCCTCCAGCGTGTAAGTTGTCCCAAACCAAAATTTCCTTTTCCTTTCTGGATTATTTTATTTGCTGGCTGGTTACTCTGCATTATCCTATATGGGATTGACTTGAGCTTGACTTATGTCCGGAAACAAGGTGGTTTTTACATTTAAAGAATTGAATTCCATCCATCAGATGTGACTATGAGTCATACATAGTACTTGTTAACCCTCTGTGAATAGCAAACAAGACGTTAGGTCGGTGGTTGACTTTTAGTCACAGGTCACTTCTGATTATTGGTTACATAGACACCCACACCCAGTTGGCCCTTGGCCCAATAATAAGGGGACAAGGTATGACCTTAGGGTTGTACGGTTCAATTTTCATGTGGGCCACCCATATTGCAATCTTCCAAAAAAAAATTTAGTGTCCTTGAGAGATCTATTAGCTCCTAAATACTGACGGTATTGTTTAGGATGGTTGTGAGAGAAGTCTAACATGACTAATAAGAAATTGTTTATGGGTTTATAAGTAACAAATGCATCTTCATTGGTATGAGGCCTTTTGGGTAAACTAAAAACAAAGTCGTGATAGCTTATCATACTATCGTGAAGTTACGTGGTTTCTAATAGGGTATATTAAAAAAAATATAATTTTGGTTTTATATCTTAATTCTTCTTATTTAAATTTAGTAATTATAGTTTGAATATATTCTAAAATTCGCCCATTACAGTGCCAAAGAAAGAGGGATACACAGAGATGAACTTTCCCAACAACTAAAGATTCCAATGGAGAAAATACTGTATGCCTTCTCCTTCCTCCACCTCCCTTCCTATAATATAATGGTTGCAATTAACTCTTTAATTATTTTGTTTTTTGTTTTCAGTAACTCCATAAGGTCTCTTGAAGATGAAGGTTTGATATATTCCACCATAGATGAGTTTCATTTCAAGTCTGCTGCATAGGATTCCTAACTTTGTAGGTTTTTATTTCTTTTCTTTTATTATGCCTTATGCCTTATGCCTTAGATATGATGCACTAATTACTTCAAACTCTTATCTTTTTTTTCTTTTTTACTGCCCCTTTCTAAAACTCTAGAATTCAATGTATATGGTGTTTTGAAGCTTTCTTCGTCTAAATACATAATTTTAGGAGGAAAAAGAACTTGGGTGATGATAGGTATAGTATAGTAAAATGAAAATGAAAAGTATGGTCGATCAATTAGTTGTTCGATAACCCTCTTGATTCATTAATCAAAAGTTAAACAAATTTATTAGTAAATATTCATTATCTCGAACATAAAGATATTACTTTTTTTACCTCAAAGTTATCGAGATGAAAAATTTTTAAAACCCGTTAACCACCATTGGTAAATATATATCTGGGGCAGGTTTTTGGGGGTCAAATTTTGAAATTGAGTGAATTTTTTTTTATATATAGAATTTTGTACTGTATTTAGAAAAGGACCCTTCCTTTTACTTCCAGTTGTTATTTTCTTTTGGAATTAAAAAATAATAATAATAATAATAATAATAATAATGGATGGGATTGATATCCTTCACATTCTCCCCTGGCTTCACTGCCTTTGAAAGGCTATCAAAATCACGACGGCCCCTCGTCCACGTGGCAGTTCGCACTTGGCCCTCACGTGAACCCCCCTTTCTCCCTCCCGGGACCTCACAGCTCAGCATCACCTCCTCTTTTTTCCTTTCTTGTTTGGGGACATCGTATCATTCAAACCACTTTCCATCACTTCCTTTCGTTTTCTTTTCTTTGGGTAAATTTCTTCTCATTTATATAAACTTATATATATATATATATATATATTTTTATAATTTGTTAATTTATTACTACTTACTGGACCACCCTAGCAGTTAATTAATGATTTAAATACAGTATATCTCATTGATTGAAATCACTTTTAAAACGCCATAATATTAAAATATTATAAATATTATAAATTAATTTTTTTAAAAAAATAAAAAGTATGGTTTTCAAATTGTCAACGATTAAATTATTGGCGATATGGCATTGGACAAACATAGGATCTATCTTTTATTTCAATTATTTTTTAAATTTAAAAAAAAAAAAAAAAGAGAGAGAGAGAGAGAGAGAGAGAATTAAAATAAATAAAATTAATACCAAAAAAAAACAAAACAAATAACCAATTTTGTTCTACAAATATCATTACTTTCCTTTTTCTATTTTTCAATAAATTAAAAGAAAATATACTGTAAAATTTTTCTCATTAGTCTCCGGTAAATTTCTCGACCCATTCTTTAGGCTTGGACCCATTAATTACAAACACTAATAAGTATCCGAGTGAACCAAAATTTCATTAAATATTATAAATTTAGATCAAAGTTGAACTAAGCTACCGACTATGAAGCTATTAAACGAAAAATATTATTACATCATCGTAATAAAATATTATTTTTTGAAAAATAAAAATAAAGATAGAATTTATTAAATAACTTTGATTCCTATGAAGAGAAAGCTCCAGGGAGAGTTGAGAGCATATTCTACGTACAGAATGAAGATTACAAAGGATTATTATTACAGAGAGAATAAAAAAAATGTAAATAAAAGAAATTAGGGCTCGCGAACGTGAAAAACGTTAGGGTTCTTGACGACGAGATCGTACATGTAAATGGAGTTGAATTTGGAGAAGTCCATTGGGAGCGAAATGAGATCAATGGAAGATCGCTTATGAAATTGGAAGAAATCTGGATCGCCTTCGTAATATCTCTCCCATCCTAGACCTTCCAGAATCTTCTGAAGAAATCCGTAGGATGTGACCGGCTGGCCGGAAGGAAGATGAACCAGAATCTTCTTTCTTCCGCCGCCGTTGTGGTGGTGGTGGTGGCCGTCGGAGGAGTAATCGCCGCCGGCCTGAGCGTTTTCAACGAGGCGCATCACACCGTTGGATCGGAATACCCAAACGCCTGACATTTTGGTGATCGGACGGTTAGTGTGAATTGAAAATGTGTTTGTTTTGCTCGTTTGTTTTTCGGAAAGGAATTTGATTTAGGGGTTTATTTATAGGGAGAGAAAGAAAGAAGAGATGGGGGATTTGGATTCCAAATGGAGAGGGTGGACTTGGAATCTTTTTAGACTCGTATTGTGGGGCCCACTCCACGTCACCACCCCCCCCCCCCGGNCCCCCCCCCCCCCCCGGTATATTTTAGACGCCTTTATTTTATTTAATTAATTAATTTATTAATTTATTTTGAATTTCTACCTTAATTCTTAATTAGGTTATTTTAATTTGGGATTGTGGGACCCACTCATTATTTATTTTGTTTTTTTCTTTAGTTTAAAAAAAATGAGTTTCATTTCATTTTAATATTTGTACGTTCAAACATTTAAATTTAAATTTTAAATTTGAAGTTAATTTTCATTAAAAAAATATATATATATATATATAAAAGAGGGAGAGAAAGGGAATTTGGTCCCAAAAGAAGATCACGCGCTGTCCACGTGAAGGGATTGGGTTGTTGGTGGGTAATATGACCGAACCCGATTTCACTTTCCCATTCCATCATTGGATTTCTCTCTTTTTCGGAACTTTATTTTATTTTTTATTTTATTTTTATTTTTTTAATTTTTATATTCTCCTTTCGTTATTATCCATTGTTTATATCCATTTCTCCCTATCCTCAATAATTCCTTATATTATTTTTAAAATTAATATTATGATGTTTAAATAAATTTATGAATTTAATATTTTAATCGAGTGGAAATAAAATGTTATATTTTTTTATTAAAATTTTAAATTTAACATTGTTTTTTTAATTAAAAATTAATTGTTAAATAAGTAAAAGGTTGTATATATCTTGTGAAAACTTCTCTGGTCAAAAGTTTATTAATTTTTTTTTTTTTTTTAAATATGTAAATCGAAATTAACGACAACGTTTAAACATAAGAAAAACACCTTTGTTTGGATGTCTCTTGGTTGAAGAAATGGATATTTGTCCCTTTCATCCTACATAAATAAATACTAAATAAATAAATTATTGCAAAATAATAATAATAATATATATATTTAATAAAAATAATTTATCTAAAAAATATTCAAAAATTCAAATTTATATCTATTTTTAATTTTTAATTTTTTTTAATCTATTAAACACAAAATTAAAAATTTAATAAAAAAAAATTATGAAAAAGGGCAAATAGGCAAAGAAGAAAGCATGTTTAAGCATGTATAGAAGGGTTGGGAGAGGTTTTGTTGAGTGGAAAAGGGGCAGACAAGAAAGGGCTTAGCCAATCATATGTCTTCCTCATTGGTTCTTTCTAACAAACTCATTGCTTCTCAATGCCTTCTAAACTTCCAACCATTCAATTTATTCCACCCTAAATCATGTACTTCTTCTCTTCCAATCCTTATTAATTTATATTTTGTTCGGGTTTTTAACCATTTTAAATCTCCTCGGTAACTATTTAGATCTACTTGATAACGAAAATAATAGTAAAAAATGGACAACGGAGATAATATCAAACGGGTCTTTGATTAAAGTTATTCTCGACTTTATTTATTATTACTACTAGTTTAGTAACACGTGGAACAGTGACTTTGACTGTTATAAATGGTATCATAGCTAGACACTAAGTGGTGTGCCAGCAAGAACGCTGGGCTCATAAAGGGTGGATTGTGAGATCCCACATTGATAGGAGAGGAGAATGAAACATTCTTTATAAGATATGAAAATCTCTCCCTAGTAAACGTGTTTTAAAACTGTAAGAATAACGATAATATGTAATAGATCAAAACGGACAATATCTAGTGTACTTAAGTTGTTATAGTACCCATAAAACATTTCTACCATGATGAAAACTGTCCGTCGACATCTTATCTACAAATGTTTTAATATTATTTTATTTTTTAAATAAAGTATTAATGTTTTCGCCTCAAAATTAATATATATATATATATATATATATATATATATATATATATATTAAATTTAAAAGTTTAAGGTATTATTAAAATATTTATTAAATAGAAGGGTAATATATATATATTTTAAATTTAAAAGTTTAAGAATATTATTAAAATATTTATTAAATAAAAGGGTAAAATTTGAAGATGTTTTTTTTTTTATTAATTTAGATTTTGGAGGATAGGAAAATAGGATGTTACCCACATGGCATCACATGGGGCTATGGTCCCCACATCATGCATGCACACACTCTCATCCATTTTAAGGAACCTCTACCCCACAACTCTACTTCTTCTTTTCTTAATTTCAATCCTATTTTCCTTTTTTTTTCTTTTTTTCTTTTTAATTTTGTGTCAAATTTGACGGAAAATTATTCTCTCTCAAAATTCTAAAGTCGTTTTGAAGGTGTGAACCGTCCCCATTTGAACGGGGATCAGAAGCACGAAACTTATTCCTATCTTCCTCTCATCCCAATTTTACTTTGACCTATCACATACGATGTACATCGAGAACTCTTAGTGTAACAATCCAAGCTTACCACTAGAAGATATTGTCTATTTTGACTCGTTACATATCATCGTCAACTCCACGGTTTTAAAACGCGTCTATTCATAAGAATATGGGATCTTAAATGGATTGACACACTGCTTAGTGTCTAACTCTAATACCATTAATATCGATTCAGCCTCACAGTTTTAAAACATGTCTACTACGGAGAGGTTTTCACACTCTTATATGAAACGTTTCGTTCTCTTCCCCCACCAATGTGAGATCTCAACTTCTCTCACGCTTTAAAACTATGAGACTAACGGCGATACGTAACGGGTCAAAAAATTTATGGAGCGTTTGATCGAAAAGCTTTGAAGAGATAAAACGATAATATAATATATTTGGAGGAATAACTTTAGAGTGATGGGTGAGTGGGAGAAATGAGTATATTTTGAGTGTATGGCTTTAGACATCCAAAATTCGAAGCCCACGAGGGAGTTTGGTCGTTTTGTTATAATTTGTTCCTCTTTATGTATGCTATGAAATTGACCAATCCAATTTATCCATTAATATCAAAATAAATTTAATCCACGTGGTTTTATTTATTTATTTATTTATTATTTATTATTATTATTATTATTTTTTTTTTTTTGTGGTGCCAAATTCCCTTTGCCTTTTTGTTCATTATTGTTATTCTTTGTATTTCTTTTAAATAAATGTATTGTTAATATTATCCACTGTTTATTTATTTTTATTTTTAAATAGTTGACATTATCCAAAATGGATTTCCAATTAAATTTATGTTGAAAGTGATGTGGGAATTTTATTTTGGACGTAAATTATTCTCATGGATTAAAAATTAAAACGTGTGAAAATTCATATATTTATGAAGAAATTATAAAATTAAAATAGAAATGAGATTAAATTGGTTAAAAATAAAATAGGGGTAAACATGGAATAACCCAAAATCGGCTTGCATGTGTCCTAGGTTTTCTTGGTGTCGGTGGACGTGTTCTTTTATAAATTTCATGCCTTAATAGCGCACCTTAATAGTGCTCAAATGAAGGTATGTCTCGATTATTGGATCGATTTTAGATAAACTGTCCAAGAGATGACATCCAAGTCTCGAGATGAGATTGAGAAACATCTGAGAGTCATCGTAAATGGGTTTCAAGGACAACATTGAGGTTGCCCTTTGATCCTAGAGGTTGGTATACATAGTCGTTATCTAACACAATAAGCAAAAAGAC
Organism: Cucurbita maxima; assembly: GCF_002738345.1. Lineage (NCBI taxonomy): Eukaryota > Viridiplantae > Streptophyta > Magnoliopsida > Cucurbitales > Cucurbitaceae > Cucurbita > Cucurbita maxima. Next base: position 4,839,166 of record NW_019272019.1, read on the forward strand.
TTGACATAAACACGATAGACATGAGAGAATGCACGCCTCAATAGTACTAAAATGGAGGTATGATCAGGATGTCTCGAATATTGGGTCGGTTTTTTATAAAGTGTCCAAGAGAGCAGTCAATGACATCTTAAGTCTCAAGATGACACTCCTCTCGTTTTACAAGTGTCCTAGGTTTTCATGGTGTTGATGTGTTCTTCAATAAAAGGGTTTTCAAGGGCACCCCCGAGATTGCCTAATCCTAGAGGTTGGCATATACGATATACAAAAATAACAGTGGATACGAGAGAGTTCATGCCTCAATAGTACTCGAGATATCTCAATTTTTGGGACGGTTTTCGATAAGCATGTCAAAGAGAGCGAGCGATGAATGATGACATCATGAAACATCTTGGAAATTTTTTAATGGTTTTAACTCATTTTGGTTTTTAGTTTTTAATAATTAATTTTAAGTATGGGAAGAAGAGTAAAGAAAGTAGAGCAATCTCATTGAAAAAAATATATTTTCCGCTAATTGCATTACGCAATGGAGCGGCATACATAATTCAAAATTTTTCAATCTTCAAAGCATAACCGCATTGGCTTCTAGAACTCACAGAGCCAGAAACACCGAGATCACAGCCATAACAGCCGCAGCTCCGATGAAGCTACCGTGTGAGGCACCGGATTTATCGCTAGGTGCTGGAGCAGCCGCATCATCCTCACCGTCGGCGGCCTTCGGTGGAGACCTTGCCGGCGAATCGGCAACAACCTTCGGTTTTTTGGCGGGAGGAGCCCTAGCCTTTGACGGAGTCTTAGCGGAAGGAGCCGGTGCCTTTTTAGGAGATCCGACGGGAGAAAACGACGCCGGTGGTGGTGATGATGGAGAGGAGCGAGGTGGCTTGGCATCGATTCCAGGAACCTGAATCGGAGATGAGATCTGAAGAACACAGATATTGTACGGCTGTGCGACGACGGATTTCACCAATCTCGAATCGAACTGAGTTCCTCTCACGGCGGATCCGAACGCGATCTCGCCTTGACCAATCTGCGTAACCTTAATGAAACCTTGCTGATTCCTGGCAGCGCCGCTTGCCTGAAACAGAGTGGTGAGAACGGTAGTATTATCGGAAGACAATCTAGCAAGCTTCTGAGCATCGTAGTAATCGAGAATAACATGAACGCTCAAGATCCTTCTCAGGACGTCCAATGGCTTTCCAGATAGGCCAGAAACGGCGCCGTTGTCGAGGGCGAGGATAGTGATGGTTTTACGGCTGTTAATGTCACCGGCGAGATTTGTTTGTGTGAGGACATCGTTCAAATTATTGAAATCGGGGAACTGGCTTAGGAGCTTAGTGATATTGAAAGCGGAGGCTGCAGAGAAGAGGAGGAAACTCAAAAGCAGGGCGGCGGAAGTGGCTCTGGAATCCATTGTTATTCGGTAATTGTTGATTTTTTTTTTCTTTTTGGTATGATTTTTGTTTTCAATGGGAAACCGATGAGCTTATTGATTTACGATTGAGATTGAGATGGAAAGGGGCTTTTATAGCATGGATTGCTTCAGTTTGTTTGGCTGGGAGTAAAATTCTCACTCGAATTTTCTTTTCCGGGAAAATCTTGAATTAGTTGATAGTTCTTTCAGACTTATTCTTTGAAGCCATAGTGGATCATGCTTTCTTACCGAGGACAAAATCATATCTGCTAACCTAATTTTGATCTTTAGCAACCATTTAATTCTAGTAGTGCTGCCAAGTAAACATACCTGAAAACATGCCAATCATATATTTTGAAGTTAACAAGGGTATCATCGTAGTAATAAGCAGTTTTGTATTGACGAACACAGCGATCACAAGTAGTGAAGCAAATGGACGGGGTGAGAACTGAGAAAGGAAGCAACAAGGATGATGCTCATATTGAAAGAAAAGCTGTGGATGGAAGGATTCTAGCCGGGGATGGTTTCTTCTTCGCCCTCCACCTAAGCTAACTGGAAAAGGCCCAAAGCCAATCACAAAGAACACTGAACGTTCATAGGGTCTTTCTGTATACAGGTGTTGTAGCAGTCCACAGAGTTGATAGGGCATGTTTCGTTTGCTCTTCTTCTTTGGACACGTTTGGCATGGTGCTAGTACCTTGTTCAAAGAAGTTTTTGGTGGGATTGACCCAAAACTTTCACTACTACAATTACCTATATTTGTTTGAATACATAAACTTTTATGCATGATATTTGGAATAAGTTGTGAATACGATTTAGCTATCCTAAATGAATTGAAACAAGAATTTTTGCTAATTAACATACAAATGGGATTCAATTGATTAAAAATAAAATATTGGTAATATGGAAACAAATATGTTTGCTAACTTATATTTTACTAAATTTGAGACAAATATTTTAATGAAAATGTATTGCAAAAATTAGTTAGGGCCCTATAAAGGGATGCCCCATATGCAAAAATGACTTGACATAGAGATAAGATAGTTCATGCCTCATAGTACTAAAACAAAGATATGATCAAGATGTCTCAATTATTAGGCGAGTTTTCCATAAAGTGTCTACGAGATTAGTTAATGACATCTTAAGTCTCGAGATGACACCTGATAAATGGGTTTCCAATGTTATAAGTGTCATGGGTTTTCATGGTGTCGGTAAGTTGTTTTGTAAATGGTTTTCACGGATCAAGTTCCAGATTCGATATGGAACGACTTAGTATTTCTTCATTCATTCTCATCCAATCAAAAACAAAAAAGATTTTTTTTTTATTGTTCAATGGGTTGATTTCTTGATTCATTGTAAGATAATTAAAATCTTTCTTATCGATTTTTTCAATTTGTTGAAAATTATTACCCCCAGTTTTAGTATTTTTATTACTGTTCGTGTCAGTTTCAATATTGATCCAGGCTCTAATATCGGCCTTATTTTGTTGGTACGTTCTTTTGTAAATGGGTTTTCAAGGACAACACTAGGATTGTCATCCAATCATAGAGGCTAGTATACATACTCGTTATCTAATACGGTATGAAAAATAATACCATAGGTAGGAGTCAGTGAGTTCATGCTTGAATAATACTATCTCATTTTAATAGTTTTTAATAATTAATTTTAATTATGGGAAGAAGAGTAAAGAAAGTAGAAATCTCATTGAAAAAAATTATATATTTTCCGCTCATTGCATTACGCAATTGAGCGGCATACATAATTCAAAATTTTTCAATCTTTAAAGCATAACCGCATTGGCTTCTTGAACTCACAGAGCCAGAAACACCGAGATCACAGCCATAACAGCCGCAGCTCCGATGAAGCTACCGCGTGAGGCGCCGGATTCATCGCTAGGTGCTGGAGCAGCCGCATCATCATCACCGTCGGCTGCTTTCGGTGGAGACCTTGCCGGCGAATCGGCAACAACCTTCGGTTTTTTGGCGGGAGGAGCCCTAGCCTTTGACGGAGTCTTAGCGGAAGGAGCCGGTGCCTTTTTAGGTGATCCGACGGGAGAAAACGACGACGGTGGTGGTGGTGTTGGAGAGGAGCGAGGTGGCTTGGCATCGATTCCAGGAACCTGAATCGGAGATGAGATCTGAAGAACACAGATATTGTACGGCTGTGCGACGACGGATTTCACCAATCTCGAATCGAACTGAGTTCCTCTCACGGCGGATCCGAACGCGATCTCACCTTGACCATTCTGCGTAACCTTGATGAAACCTTGCTGATTCCTGGCAGCGCCGCTTGCCTGAAACAGAGTGGTGAGAACAGTAGTATTATCGGAAGACAATCTAGCAAGCTTCTGAGCATCGTAGTAATCGAGAATAACATGAACGCTCAAGATCCTTCTCAGAACGTCCAACGGCTTTCCAGATAGGCCAGAAACGGCGCTGTTGTCGAGGGCGAGGATAGTGATGGTTCTACGGCTGTTAATTTCACCGGCGAGATTTGTTTGTGTGAGGAAATCATTCAAACTATTGAAATCGGGGAACTGGCTTAGGAGATTAGTGATATTGAAAGCGGAGGCTGCAGAGAAGAGGAGGAAACTCAAAATCAGGGCAGCGGAAATGGCTCTGGAATCCATTGTTATTCGGTAATTGTTGATTCTCTTTTTGGTATGATTTTTGTTTTCAATGGGAAACCGATGAGCTTATTGATTTACGATTGAAATTGAGATGGAAGGGGGCTTTTAAAGCATGGATTGATTTAGTTTGTTTGGCTGGGAGTAAAATTCTCACTGGAATTTTCTTTTCCGGGAAAATCTTGAATTAGCATTAGAAATCCTTTGGAGTTCCTTGATTCTGAAAATTAATTACTAAATATAGTATAAATTTTCCTCTGTTCTTGGCTTCAAGCTAGAATGTTGTGCATTTAAACTGAAAAAGGGCGGGAATGTTGTGCATTTACCATTTTACCCCGTACATGAAAATCCGATTCAAACTGAAAAAAGGGAGGGAACGGTGAGATTATGTGCGTGTGTATATATAAACCAAGTTAGAAAGCTAACTTATAATATATTTAGAATATATTTCTATTATTTTTTTATGTGCTAAATATTATTGGATTTATTAAGCTACTCTAGCGATAAAGATTGAAAACCGTAGTTGAAATGAAAACAAATAGCTTTCTCATCCTTGTCTTGCCTCGTTCTCTATGCTTATCTTGCCTCGGGAACATCTTTGAGTTGAAAGTAAATATTGAATCAAAATGTGAACTTGGTTTATAATGACGAGAGAGCAAATTCTGACCGTTCCCAAATTCAATTTAATTAGATGGAATTCTACGTCTTCCCGATAGAAATGCTGACCCAATGGAAAAAAAATTACATAAAAGGTAAACGTGGTTGTAAGGTATAAATTTGTTTTTTTAACGTAATAGTAAAAATGGTTGTAAGGTTTAAATTTGTTTTTTAACATAATTTAAGAAAACCAGAAACAAAAAGTATAATATTTATCGAACCAACTAATTGACTTGACAAGTTAATTTTTACGATCACAACCAATTTATTAATTATAACATAAAGTTCAATAATCCATGAACATTGTTTAAAAAAAGAATTTTCTTGAAAAAGAAACAAATTTTGATTGATAAGAGAAAAAAAAATTAACCTATGATCCAAAGGAATGACAATTGGAAGACTAAAATTGGTGTGAATGATTGCTGTGAATGATAAGAGATTCAACCGTTGAAATTGAACAAAACTAGAAAGAACAACAGAATGTAGATCAAGTTAGCCGGGCTCGACTTTAGGAATATCATGGTGTTCACTCAGACTGACTAGATATTGATTGAATTCGTGAATACGATCCCGATGAGATTTTCTAGCCATCTTCGCTATTCTTTGAACATCAATTTTCTCTCATTGCTGAAGATATCGCCTCTCCGCAAGGGTTAGCATATCGTTCATGTTCATGTTCTCTGTAGAACAATCAAACAATGAAGCAGCGTTCATTCCTAACAATCTCCAAAAGAGAAAGATACTGATAAGCTAAATAAAATAACTCGATCAAAGGAATTCAGTAAATTCAATCGAACCATAACTCTGTTCCATATATATCAAATTCTTGACAATTTAGACTTAAAACAATGTTCAATCGTCTTCTCTCTCCGCCTGAGAAAAATTATTAAATTGCTTCTTCGGCTTCTTTTTCTTTCTGATTCCATCTCCTCTTACGCTCAAGGCCTTCCCCTTCAGCCTTAACTTCCCCATCACCATATTCTCGTACTCCGACATTTTTGCCGATTACGATCGATCGAAACTTGTGAAATAAAAGTCGAAATTCAAAGATGGTAAGACTTTGAACGGCAAAGATTAATCTACTACACCAAAAATGCGATCAATAAACAAAAAGTTTTAACAGCCCTAAAATCTGCTAAAAAGAAAGAAACAGTAGGATCGTCATGTACCTTGAGAACTGGTTGGAGCGAAGGCTCTCGAAACTCATCGAACTCTACTCTCAGACGACAAACGATTCTTCCGGAAGCTCAACGATTACGCTAATTGGAAACGGCCTTATTTTATAATAACCTTTGAAACTTTCTGGACCCGCCAGTTAATACGTCGTCGTTTTATAGTCTTTTGACTTCTCTCAATTTTTTTAATAATAAAAATATATAAATTAGTAGGTTAAATTACAAATTTAGTCTTAAATTTTGTACGGGTTAATTAAGTCTTCCTATTAGGGGTTGTGCAATAGTGGGCTGCTTGATTGACTATTTAGAAGGCCTCGAAGACCATCTTCAATGGTTTGCATGTCAGCAGCAGCACCATCTGAATCACGAAGGCTAACCTCAATGGTAGGTGCTGGGTAGCATTGATTCTTGGAACATAGGACATTCTCGGTGACGGGTTGACACTAGGTTCCTTTTAAAAAAGTTCACTAACCTACTAAATACAATATAAATAAAATTCAAATTATATCTTATAAAATAATTAATTTAAAAATTTAAAAGATTTATTAGATATATAATTAAAAATTTAAAAATAAAAACGGCGTTCGTATCGACTAATAAAACGGTCGTTTTGAAAATTACGGCGATTTATTAAGCGGGAAAATCAAGTTGGAGGCAGAATAGTTGCCACGTGGACATAATCCAACCGTATCAAAGTAAGTCCTTTTATAGGCTATTACAGAGCCACGTCGAGAGCCAAAGATGTTGCCCACGTGTCAGCATCTCAGCTACTTAAAGCTTTTTTTCTACCACAAATTCCATTAGAAAAGAAAATAAAAAAAAGAAAAGGATCATGAACACTCTCCGGATCTCATTCTCGTCGTTTCCACTGTTGAAGACACTCCCCAATTCTTCCTCGTTGAAACCGGCCCAAATCGCCGCAAATTCTGCTCACCGTCGAATCTTTGTCATGAATTCTAGCTCGAAGCTTGATTCTAGGTCGTCTTCGTCGTCGATATGTCAAGTTCCGGGGCTAGAATCGGAGGAGATGGACAGGATTGCGGAACAAATGTTCCGGCGGTATGCGTCTCCTTCTTCTTCGAGTGTTAAGAGAGGAAAAGGAGTGGCCATTGTATGGTTCAGAAATGACCTCCGTGTGCTGGACAATGAGGCCCTGTATAAGGCCTGGATTTCGTCAGAGGCTGTGTTGCCGGTGTATTGCGTTGATCCGAGACTTTTTGGTTCTACCTGCTACTTTGGATTTCCTAAAACTGGAGGTTTGTTTCTGAATTTTTTCCTTACTTTAGTGACCGATGATCATGTAATTTGTTCGGAGTTTATATGTTGATTGGCTTGTTGAGCTCTGAATTAAATAGTTTATTGTTCTGTTTCTTGTTATTGATCACGAAACTCTTCTGTTCCGTTATTTTTTTCGTGTAACACTTATTTAGACTAGTTAAGTGTAATGGTGGGAACTATTAGAGGTCTGTTCGTTGCCCGTCGAGTTAGGGCCATGTCTTTTCTTCTTGGACGTAACATTAGTGAGGCGACTTTGGAAGAAATTCATTGCGATGTCGTCATATGATCATGTATTATGCTGGATTTTTCAAAATGTTAAGCTATTAGTTGAATCACTGATTGAGATTTCAGCATTTTGGAATTTATGCTTGTATATGGGGCAGAGCAAGTCTTTCAACGATCCTACAATTCCTTCCTTCCTTGCAGCATTGAGAGCTCAATTTATTGTTGAATGCTTGGCTGATTTGAAAAGGAATTTAATAAACCGAGGTCTTAACTTGCTTATTCAACATGGGAAGCCTGAAGAAATTCTCCCTTCTCTTGCTAAAGCTCTTGGTGCCCACACAGTTGAGTAACTCCAATAGCTTTCCTTGTTTGTTTGAAGGGCTGCTCCAATATGGCTTTTGGTTAAATATCTATTCATTTGATCAGGTCTATGCTCAAATGGAAACTTGTAGTGAGGAACTATACGTTGAAAGAATGGTAAGCAAAGGACTCAAAACAGTGGTGCTATCACCAACCTCAGAGAAGTCTGCCAAGCCAAGCTCTGCTAAAAGCCTTACTTTGCAACTTGTTTGGGGCACCACGATGTACCACATAGATGACCTTCCATTTGATACCAACAGTTTGCCTGATGTCTACACTCAATTTCGTAAAGTACCGTATATTCTCTATATAGTTTTAGGTTCGTTATNCGACGACGGATTTCACCAATCTCGAATCGAACTGAGTTCCTCTCACGGCGGATCCGAACGCGATCTCGCCTTGACCAATCTGCGTAACCTTAATGAAACCTTGCTGATTCCTGGCAGCGCCGCTTGCCTGAAACAGAGTGGTGAGAACGGTAGTATTATCGGAAGACAATCTAGCAAGCTTCTGAGCATCGTAGTAATCGAGAATAACATGAACGCTCAAGATCCTTCTCAGGACGTCCAATGGCTTTCCAGATAGGCCAGAAACGGCGCCGTTGTCGAGGGCGAGGATAGTGATGGTTTTACGGCTGTTAATGTCACCGGCGAGATTTGTTTGTGTGAGGACATCGTTCAAATTATTGAAATCGGGGAACTGGCTTAGGAGCTTAGTGATATTGAAAGCGGAGGCTGCAGAGAAGAGGAGGAAACTCAAAAGCAGGGCGGCGGAAGTGGCTCTGGAATCCATTGTTATTCGGTAATTGTTGATTTTTTTTTTCTTTTTGGTATGATTTTTGTTTTCAATGGGAAACCGATGAGCTTATTGATTTACGATTGAGATTGAGATGGAAAGGGGCTTTTATAGCATGGATTGCTTCAGTTTGTTTGGCTGGGAGTAAAATTCTCACTCGAATTTTCTTTTCCGGGAAAATCTTGAATTAGTTGATAGTTCTTTCAGACTTATTCTTTGAAGCCATAGTGGATCATGCTTTCTTACCGAGGACAAAATCATATCTGCTAACCTAATTTTGATCTTTAGCAACCATTTAATTCTAGTAGTGCTGCCAAGTAAACATACCTGAAAACATGCCAATCATATATTTTGAAGTTAACAAGGGTATCATCGTAGTAATAAGCAGTTTTGTATTGACGAACACAGCGATCACAAGTAGTGAAGCAAATGGACGGGGTGAGAACTGAGAAAGGAAGCAACAAGGATGATGCTCATATTGAAAGAAAAGCTGTGGATGGAAGGATTCTAGCCGGGGATGGTTTCTTCTTCGCCCTCCACCTAAGCTAACTGGAAAAGGCCCAAAGCCAATCACAAAGAACACTGAACGTTCATAGGGTCTTTCTGTATACAGGTGTTGTAGCAGTCCACAGAGTTGATAGGGCATGTTTCGTTTGCTCTTCTTCTTTGGACACGTTTGGCATGGTGCTAGTACCTTGTTCAAAGAAGTTTTTGGTGGGATTGACCCAAAACTTTCACTACTACAATTACCTATATTTGTTTGAATACATAAACTTTTATGCATGATATTTGGAATAAGTTGTGAATACGATTTAGCTATCCTAAATGAATTGAAACAAGAATTTTTGCTAATTAACATACAAATGGGATTCAATTGATTAAAAATAAAATATTGGTAATATGGAAACAAATATGTTTGCTAACTTATATTTTACTAAATTTGAGACAAATATTTTAATGAAAATGTATTGCAAAAATTAGTTAGGGCCCTATAAAGGGATGCCCCATATGCAAAAATGACTTGACATAGAGATAAGATAGTTCATGCCTCATAGTACTAAAACAAAGATATGATCAAGATGTCTCAATTATTAGGCGAGTTTTCCATAAAGTGTCTACGAGATTAGTTAATGACATCTTAAGTCTCGAGATGACACCTGATAAATGGGTTTCCAATGTTATAAGTGTCATGGGTTTTCATGGTGTCGGTAAGTTGTTTTGTAAATGGTTTTCACGGATCAAGTTCCAGATTCGATATGGAACGACTTAGTATTTCTTCATTCATTCTCATCCAATCAAAAACAAAAAAGATTTTTTTTTTTATTGTTCAATGGGTTGATTTCTTGATTCATTGTAAGATAATTAAAATCTTTCTTATCGATTTTTTCAATTTGTTGAAAATTATTACCCCCAGTTTTAGTATTTTTATTACTGTTCGTGTCAGTTTCAATATTGATCCAGGCTCTAATATCGGCCTTATTTTGTTGGTACGTTCTTTTGTAAATGGGTTTTCAAGGACAACACTAGGATTGTCATCCAATCATAGAGGCTAGTATACATACTCGTTATCTAATACGGTATGAAAAATAATACCATAGGTAGGAGTCAGTGAGTTCATGCTTGAATAATACTATCTCATTTTAATAGTTTTTAATAATTAATTTTAATTATGGGAAGAAGAGTAAAGAAAGTAGAAATCTCATTGAAAAAAATTATATATTTTCCGCTCATTGCATTACGCAATTGAGCGGCATACATAATTCAAAATTTTTCAATCTTTAAAGCATAACCGCATTGGCTTCTTGAACTCACAGAGCCAGAAACACCGAGATCACAGCCATAACAGCCGCAGCTCCGATGAAGCTACCGCGTGAGGCGCCGGATTCATCGCTAGGTGCTGGAGCAGCCGCATCATCATCACCGTCGGCTGCTTTCGGTGGAGACCTTGCCGGCGAATCGGCAACAACCTTCGGTTTTTTGGCGGGAGGAGCCCTAGCCTTTGACGGAGTCTTAGCGGAAGGAGCCGGTGCCTTTTTAGGTGATCCGACGGGAGAAAACGACGACGGTGGTGGTGGTGTTGGAGAGGAGCGAGGTGGCTTGGCATCGATTCCAGGAACCTGAATCGGAGATGAGATCTGAAGAACACAGATATTGTACGGCTGTGCGACGACGGATTTCACCAATCTCGAATCGAACTGAGTTCCTCTCACGGCGGATCCGAACGCGATCTCACCTTGACCATTCTGCGTAACCTTGATGAAACCTTGCTGATTCCTGGCAGCGCCGCTTGCCTGAAACAGAGTGGTGAGAACAGTAGTATTATCGGAAGACAATCTAGCAAGCTTCTGAGCATCGTAGTAATCGAGAATAACATGAACGCTCAAGATCCTTCTCAGAACGTCCAACGGCTTTCCAGATAGGCCAGAAACGGCGCTGTTGTCGAGGGCGAGGATAGTGATGGTTCTACGGCTGTTAATTTCACCGGCGAGATTTGTTTGTGTGAGGAAATCATTCAAACTATTGAAATCGGGGAACTGGCTTAGGAGATTAGTGATATTGAAAGCGGAGGCTGCAGAGAAGAGGAGGAAACTCAAAATCAGGGCAGCGGAAATGGCTCTGGAATCCATTGTTATTCGGTAATTGTTGATTCTCTTTTTGGTATGATTTTTGTTTTCAATGGGAAACCGATGAGCTTATTGATTTACGATTGAAATTGAGATGGAAGGGGGCTTTTAAAGCATGGATTGATTTAGTTTGTTTGGCTGGGAGTAAAATTCTCACTGGAATTTTCTTTTCCGGGAAAATCTTGAATTAGCATTAGAAATCCTTTGGAGTTCCTTGATTCTGAAAATTAATTACTAAATATAGTATAAATTTTCCTCTGTTCTTGGCTTCAAGCTAGAATGTTGTGCATTTAAACTGAAAAAGGGCGGGAATGTTGTGCATTTACCATTTTACCCCGTACATGAAAATCCGATTCAAACTGAAAAAAGGGAGGGAACGGTGAGATTATGTGCGTGTGTATATATAAACCAAGTTAGAAAGCTAACTTATAATATATTTAGAATATATTTCTATTATTTTTTTATGTGCTAAATATTATTGGATTTATTAAGCTACTCTAGCGATAAAGATTGAAAACCGTAGTTGAAATGAAAACAAATAGCTTTCTCATCCTTGTCTTGCCTCGTTCTCTATGCTTATCTTGCCTCGGGAACATCTTTGAGTTGAAAGTAAATATTGAATCAAAATGTGAACTTGGTTTATAATGACGAGAGAGCAAATTCTGACCGTTCCCAAATTCAATTTAATTAGATGGAATTCTACGTCTTCCCGATAGAAATGCTGACCCAATGGAAAAAAAATTACATAAAAGGTAAACGTGGTTGTAAGGTATAAATTTGTTTTTTTAACGTAATAGTAAAAATGGTTGTAAGGTTTAAATTTGTTTTTTAACATAATTTAAGAAAACCAGAAACAAAAAGTATAATATTTATCGAACCAACTAATTGACTTGACAAGTTAATTTTTACGATCACAACCAATTTATTAATTATAACATAAAGTTCAATAATCCATGAACATTGTTTAAAAAAAGAATTTTCTTGAAAAAGAAACAAATTTTGATTGATAAGAGAAAAAAAAATTAACCTATGATCCAAAGGAATGACAATTGGAAGACTAAAATTGGTGTGAATGATTGCTGTGAATGATAAGAGATTCAACCGTTGAAATTGAACAAAACTAGAAAGAACAACAGAATGTAGATCAAGTTAGCCGGGCTCGACTTTAGGAATATCATGGTGTTCACTCAGACTGACTAGATATTGATTGAATTCGTGAATACGATCCCGATGAGATTTTCTAGCCATCTTCGCTATTCTTTGAACATCAATTTTCTCTCATTGCTGAAGATATCGCCTCTCCGCAAGGGTTAGCATATCGTTCATGTTCATGTTCTCTGTAGAACAATCAAACAATGAAGCAGCGTTCATTCCTAACAATCTCCAAAAGAGAAAGATACTGATAAGCTAAATAAAATAACTCGATCAAAGGAATTCAGTAAATTCAATCGAACCATAACTCTGTTCCATATATATCAAATTCTTGACAATTTAGACTTAAAACAATGTTCAATCGTCTTCTCTCTCCGCCTGAGAAAAATTATTAAATTGCTTCTTCGGCTTCTTTTTCTTTCTGATTCCATCTCCTCTTACGCTCAAGGCCTTCCCCTTCAGCCTTAACTTCCCCATCACCATATTCTCGTACTCCGACATTTTTGCCGATTACGATCGATCGAAACTTGTGAAATAAAAGTCGAAATTCAAAGATGGTAAGACTTTGAACGGCAAAGATTAATCTACTACACCAAAAATGCGATCAATAAACAAAAAGTTTTAACAGCCCTAAAATCTGCTAAAAAGAAAGAAACAGTAGGATCGTCATGTACCTTGAGAACTGGTTGGAGCGAAGGCTCTCGAAACTCATCGAACTCTACTCTCAGACGACAAACGATTCTTCCGGAAGCTCAACGATTACGCTAATTGGAAACGGCCTTATTTTATAATAACCTTTGAAACTTTCTGGACCCGCCAGTTAATACGTCGTCGTTTTATAGTCTTTTGACTTCTCTCAATTTTTTTAATAATAAAAATATATAAATTAGTAGGTTAAATTACAAATTTAGTCTTAAATTTTGTACGGGTTAATTAAGTCTTCCTATTAGGGGTTGTGCAATAGTGGGCTGCTTGATTGACTATTTAGAAGGCCTCGAAGACCATCTTCAATGGTTTGCATGTCAGCAGCAGCACCATCTGAATCACGAAGGCTAACCTCAATGGTAGGTGCTGGGTAGCATTGATTCTTGGAACATAGGACATTCTCGGTGACGGGTTGACACTAGGTTCCTTTTAAAAAAGTTCACTAACCTACTAAATACAATATAAATAAAATTCAAATTATATCTTATAAAATAATTAATTTAAAAATTTAAAAGATTTATTAGATATATAATTAAAAATTTAAAAATAAAAACGGCGTTCGTATCGACTAATAAAACGGTCGTTTTGAAAATTACGGCGATTTATTAAGCGGGAAAATCAAGTTGGAGGCAGAATAGTTGCCACGTGGACATAATCCAACCGTATCAAAGTAAGTCCTTTTATAGGCTATTACAGAGCCACGTCGAGAGCCAAAGATGTTGCCCACGTGTCAGCATCTCAGCTACTTAAAGCTTTTTTTCTACCACAAATTCCATTAGAAAAGAAAATAAAAAAAAGAAAAGGATCATGAACACTCTCCGGATCTCATTCTCGTCGTTTCCACTGTTGAAGACACTCCCCAATTCTTCCTCGTTGAAACCGGCCCAAATCGCCGCAAATTCTGCTCACCGTCGAATCTTTGTCATGAATTCTAGCTCGAAGCTTGATTCTAGGTCGTCTTCGTCGTCGATATGTCAAGTTCCGGGGCTAGAATCGGAGGAGATGGACAGGATTGCGGAACAAATGTTCCGGCGGTATGCGTCTCCTTCTTCTTCGAGTGTTAAGAGAGGAAAAGGAGTGGCCATTGTATGGTTCAGAAATGACCTCCGTGTGCTGGACAATGAGGCCCTGTATAAGGCCTGGATTTCGTCAGAGGCTGTGTTGCCGGTGTATTGCGTTGATCCGAGACTTTTTGGTTCTACCTGCTACTTTGGATTTCCTAAAACTGGAGGTTTGTTTCTGAATTTTTTCCTTACTTTAGTGACCGATGATCATGTAATTTGTTCGGAGTTTATATGTTGATTGGCTTGTTGAGCTCTGAATTAAATAGTTTATTGTTCTGTTTCTTGTTATTGATCACGAAACTCTTCTGTTCCGTTATTTTTTTCGTGTAACACTTATTTAGACTAGTTAAGTGTAATGGTGGGAACTATTAGAGGTCTGTTCGTTGCCCGTCGAGTTAGGGCCATGTCTTTTCTTCTTGGACGTAACATTAGTGAGGCGACTTTGGAAGAAATTCATTGCGATGTCGTCATATGATCATGTATTATGCTGGATTTTTCAAAATGTTAAGCTATTAGTTGAATCACTGATTGAGATTTCAGCATTTTGGAATTTATGCTTGTATATGGGGCAGAGCAAGTCTTTCAACGATCCTACAATTCCTTCCTTCCTTGCAGCATTGAGAGCTCAATTTATTGTTGAATGCTTGGCTGATTTGAAAAGGAATTTAATAAACCGAGGTCTTAACTTGCTTATTCAACATGGGAAGCCTGAAGAAATTCTCCCTTCTCTTGCTAAAGCTCTTGGTGCCCACACAGTTGAGTAACTCCAATAGCTTTCCTTGTTTGTTTGAAGGGCTGCTCCAATATGGCTTTTGGTTAAATATCTATTCATTTGATCAGGTCTATGCTCAAATGGAAACTTGTAGTGAGGAACTATACGTTGAAAGAATGGTAAGCAAAGGACTCAAAACAGTGGTGCTATCACCAACCTCAGAGAAGTCTGCCAAGCCAAGCTCTGCTAAAAGCCTTACTTTGCAACTTGTTTGGGGCACCACGATGTACCACATAGATGACCTTCCATTTGATACCAACAGTTTGCCTGATGTCTACACTCAATTTCGTAAAGTACCGTATATTCTCTATATAGTTTTAGGTTCGTTATCTTCTCTTGCATTGTTAAATGTGTTTCTCACAAGATGCTTTTTCTCTTGATGGGCCACCAAATTGCAGTCTGTTGAAGCTAAATGTGCTATCCGAGATTGCATTAGACTTCCAGCTCTTCTTGGACCTCCAGCAAGCATCGATAATTGGGGATGTGTTCCCTCGCTTGATAAGCTTGAGCTTCAACCGCCAAGTGTATGTTTATATTTTTTGAATAATCAAGTCTGCTATTTGTGAGTTGATGATTGATTCGTTTTCTTCAGGTTGTTAAGGGCATGAGGTTTATTGGGGGTGAGACCGCTGCTCTCTCTAGAATCTATGAGTACTTCTGGAAGAAGGTGAAATTGTATTTTAAAAATCTAAATACGAACAATTTAGCCATTCAAATACACACTCTTAATGATGAATTTAGCCATTTGAATCTCTTTTGATTCTGACTCTGAAGTATGGGCTAAGCAATTTCACGTACATCGCCGATGTTTTGCTATTTAGGATTTACTACGGATCTACAAGGAAACAAGGAATGGGATGTTAGGACCTGACTACTCTACAAAATTCTCTCCATGGCTAGCTTCAGGAAGCATTTCACCACGTCTCATTCACGAAGAGGTTGGTTTTATTGCATTTCCTTCAATGTGAATGTGTTTTGCATATTTCAAGCCTTGGATTCTTCCCTTAGGTAAAGAGATATGAGAAGGAAAGGGAAGCAAATCAATCTACTTATTGGTATTCACTCTTTTCTTTTCATAATACAGCATCATTACTTATTACCCGTTGATCATCTTAGTTACCTCATGGTAACAAGGAAATAGCATCTGGTCCAATTATTCCATTCCCAACAAAACATCGATTGAAAGCAAATCTTGTATGCTTTGTTAATCTACATTTGCCATTTCAGGGTGTTGTTCGAATTGATATGGAGGGATTACTTTAGGTTTCTTTCAGTCAAATATGGCAATTCTCTTTTTCATATAGGTAAGGGTTGTCAAAGAATTTTCAGATTTTCCTGGATTTCCTGTACGGTACTACCATATTTCCTGGTGCATATTCCCTCTTATGTCAGTTTCTTTTCACAGGTGGCCCAAGAAAAGTGGATTCCAAATGGAGTCGAGACAAAAATTTGTTTGAATCATGGAGAGATGGCCGTACAGGGTATTTTTTCCCCCTCTCTAGGATTGATTTTATGTTCCCTTGAAGTCCAAGAGTGTGTGTAGATATTGCTTTCACATTTCATTAGAAGTTTGTTCCATATATGATGTACTATAATGTTCTGAGCCTCCAGGTATCCTCTAATAGATGCAAATATGAAGGAATTGTCAACAACTGGGTTCATGTCGAATCGAGGACGGCAGGTATTTTGTCGTTCTACAGATGTTGTTCTGCACAATGAGTATCAAAGCCTTGCAAACAAATTAAGCACTAAATTACACTTAAATGGATTGAGTAACAAATGTACCGATGATTTGTTCTTTCTACAGATAGTATGTTCCTTCCTTGTTCGAGATATGGGTATTGATTGGCGTATGGGAGCTGAATGGTTTGAGACATGCCTTCTGGATTATGACCCTTGCTCCAATTATGGAAATTGGACATATGGAGCTGGTAATTCAATTTCCTTCTCAAATATGGAAACTCTGTCCTTAAATTCCCATTTTTGTTTTCCCATTTTATATTTCATATGAAAATTTTAATCCATTCACTTATTGCACATCATCTGAAACTCCAAGAATGAAGGTTAACCAGTTCATGAGTTGGATTGGGCCTAAGACACATTTGAGACTCAATTCTATTTTTTATCTGTTTAATCCAAACAATTTTTTATTTATTCAAATTTTCTAAAAAATTTAAAATATCTATTTACGTCCTCTCTATTTTTAGGTGTTGGGAATGACCCTAGAGAAGATCGTTACTTCAGTATCCCCAAGCAAGTAAGTACAGATTTTACCCTAAATAAATTGTTGACATTGTGAACAAACGCAAGCACTTTAAGGTGCTGGACAATGCAAATCTATTAACTTCTTCTACGAACGAACATTCATATTCACTTGATTGTATGCCATTATCGGTTCGCATCGAGTCGAGAATTATGGCGATAGTAGAGGAAACAAGATCATAGCATGAGTCCATGAGTTCTGCATACATAGTCTCTCCCTGAAAAATGATGTATCAACACTTTGTATGAACTTACATAGTATCAACTCTTATTTTTTTCCTTAATTTCAAGAGTTCTTGGAGTGAACAGTATTAGAGAAATTGATTGATTATTACGTGTAACAAACTAAGCCCACCACTAGCAGTTAGTGTCTTCTTTGGACTTTTCCTTCCAAGCTTCCTCTCGAAGTTATTAAAATGCGTCAGTTAGGGAGAAGTTTCCACACTCTTATAAATAATATTTCGATCTCCTTCCCAGTCGATATGAGGTCTCACACTACAGATCATTGCATTGCTTTTCGAATTTAGTCACTTGAGTCATAAAAATTGCCTTGATCAGCCAACAAGTTCAAATGGGTTCCCATTGTTTCTGTTTCTTGAAAATTTTGACAATAGTATCATTTACAGGCACAGACATACGATCCCGAGGGCGAATATGTAGCGTATTGGTTGCCGCAGCTACGAATGTTACCCAAAGATAAGAGGCATTTCCCAGGAAAAATGCTGTACATGGAACAAGTAGTAGCTCTGAAGTTTGGGAATGCTGGAAGGCCCCAAAGCCAAGACTATGCAAGAAGAAAAAACTTTGGGGGGAGACAAGCAAAGGACTTCAGAAGATAACAGTGTTCAAGGAAAGTAGGTACAATCCATAATTCTCAACACCTTATCTCCATTCAACAAATACCATTGGTTCTTTTCTTGACCAAAAGTTATAAAGTAATCTTGAGGAAGCTTGTGCTTTCGAAACTTATCTCGATTCGTTGATCCTTTCGAAACTTTTTTCGGGGCAACTACGAGTTTGCAAATGAATTATAGGCACACGGAATTCAAACAAACGGATGCAAGGTTTATTCGGCTTTTATTCCTTAGTTTATAAGAAATAATTAAAAAAAATAATGAAAATTATTTTAATAATTCGACTTTTTTTTTTTTTTTTTGGGTCACACAAACTCGTATTTTCTTAAACAAATAACATGATTTGAGATTATTAGAAAATTATTCTCCAATTTATTCTTATATTTTAATATTGTCATCAAGAATGCCAACAAGGCTCATAAAAGTCAAGACCTATTGACAGCACCCAATTAATTAGCAATATAGTGATTGGTTTATTTTTAAATTCATTAACTTATTATTATCAATAAAATCGAAAGAGGAATTAATAATATAGTGATTGGTTTATTTTGTTCAACAAATATGAGTACGAAGGTTAGATAGGTCTATTGAGAACAGGGCACAGAGACGGAGAAGGTCACTCAGTACGGAGATGAGAAAACGTTCCTTGTTTCCATTCCTACCACCTATTTCATTCTCTATTTTAGCAAAAATTTTGGATTTCGAAGGTTCCCTCAAGGAATTAATGGGAATCGAGTTTTGATAAATTTATTATTTTTTAAGTAAATAGTCATTTTTAATGTTTTTTTTTTTTTTTTTTTTTTTTTTTTTTTTTTTTTTTTTGTTCATTCACTATATTATTAGAAATTGAGTTTAAATTTTTATTTTCCTGATAAAATACTTATTTTTATAGTAATAAACTAATAGTTAAATGAATGTGACGAAAGTAATAATTAATTGATCGGATAATTTATTTATTTTAAAAATATAAAAAATTTACTTAGGCGGTAAAGTTGGACTCAACGCTGGTTAAACTTTATTTACTGATCTCTAAATTGTTGATTTAAAATTGGTTAAATATAAAAAATCCTTTTTGGCGGTAGGACCAGCCCCTAATCCTCCCAACTGCACGTAGACAAATTAAAATAAATAAATAACAATAATAATGATAATAATAATAAAGGGAAATTTTTTTAAAAAAATATATGAAACTTAGGGATAGAAACAAATGGTGAAGATGAAAAGGGAGGAGCTCTCAATTTTGAAGCCCTTTTGAAAAACTTTCCTTTCCCCTCGGCAAGCTTACTACGCGAAGAATTCAGTTCCTTTCTCTCTCTCTCTCTCTCCATCTTTCTGGTTGATTTTCTCGCAGCTTTACGTCTCCAGCACGGTCTCTGTTTTCCATTTCATATTTATTCTCTCTCTGTTATCCAGAGAGGAGAAAGGTTGGTGGAGTAATTCATTGAATCTATCTAATCCGGATCGACGAGTTTCAGGTATGTTCTAGATCTGTTGCTTTCTCCTTTTTTTTTTTTTTTTTTTTTTGCGTTTGCCGACTGTTCGCCGGATGTTTCGCATCTGGTATTTACTTTGTTTGAGGAAGTGAGGCTCGTTGATCAATCGGTGTGTTTGTTTGTTTGTTTGTTTTTTTTTTATCATTTGATTACTTGAATCACTGGCGAATTGGTTCTTGTGTGTATTGAATTGTTTACGGATTTAGATTCTCGTGTGATTGTGGTTGTGTTTATGAAAAGTGAATTTTTCAGGTATATTTGGGATATGGCTGAGGATAAAGCCGCTGGAGAAGGTGAAAAGAAGGATACTGTTGCGGATGCTGCCGAGAAGAAGAAATCCCCGGGGATTTTCTCGCGGCTTTGGAGTGTTATCTTCCGTGTACGCGGCGATGATTTTGAGAAGAGGCTTCAACACATTTCTAAGGAAGAAGCCGCTGTGCTTGCTAGGTTGAAGCGTAGAGCCCTAACCTGGCGGCGAATGGCCAGAAATCTTATTGTATTTTCTGTCATTTTTGAGGTGATTGTCTATTTTTATGGAGCATGGTTACTGTTCAGATTGCTTTTACTTTTCCAATTGCACTAGTTTATGTCAATGTGATTGAATTGCATCCTACATAAGTCTTCTTTGCCCGTCCAACGCTGTTTATCTTTTTATAATGGGCATACTTTTGAATGAATTCATCTGCCCCCCATGAGGATTTTTTTCAATGATTATTTTTATTTTTTCCTTTCAGATTATTGCAGTTTGTTATGCTATCATAACTACAAGAACTGTAGATATGAACTGGAAGATGAGAGCATTCAGAGTTTTACCCATGTTCCTTTTGCCTGCATTATCAACGCTGGCTTATACCACATTTCTTAGCATCACAAGAATGTGTAAGTATATCCACTTGATTATCTGTGTTTTTCTTTTATTGACATTATATCTACGCCATGCACTTTATTTTTCCCCTTGATGTATTTGGTGTTCTGTTTGTTTATTGCTGCGTTGGTTGATTTTCTTTCTTGTTCATTATCGATGGTATCAATGATTAACCATACATGTAAACAAGTGCTGGAGTTGGTAAAAAAATGCATCTAATTTAAACAGATTTACTTGGTGTTGGCACATGATGCCTGGACATGAAGATGAAGCTCAAGGGCCAATGCTGGAATAAGAGTAATTCTTCATCGAAGAGAATGATAGTTCAGATAATTTGCTTTCTTCTTAAGCATCTTGTTGCCAAGAATTAAACGGCATCTTACTGATGACCGCAGTACTACTTAGCGTTTATAGGTTTTCTGTTACCTTGTACGGGATCCATGATTCTTGTGCCTGTCATTTGCTTCTAACAATGAACATTGTTCGCTGCATATGTAGAGTCATACTACAAATTTGGTACTTCGGCAAACATGGATGCTTGGAATTCTGAACTAGCATCCTTGTGAGTTTGGAGTGGCTTGTATCTTTTGACTGAAACCCATTTTGAGATTTTTGAATTCTTGTTTGTCCTGGATTTTAAAATCTAGCTTAAGTGTTCGTTGAAGTCATGATGTTAACTTTCTATTGGCATATTGGAATATGTTGTCACAATAACGAGTCTCTGGCAACTTTATAGGTGATCAGAAGGACCAAAAAACCCTTGAAAGGCTGAGAGCTGAGAGGCAAGCTAAAATTGATGAACTCAAGGAGAAAACTAATTATTACACTACTCAGCAGCTCATCCAGGTAATGCTGTTTTTCCAATATTTTTTCCCCTCGTTTATTTCTCGAGTTTAGCATGGCATTTCTCTAATCTGTGTTTCGCCTTGCTTCCTATTGTTGCCCTTCTGTCTGTCTGACCCATATCAGTTTTAACCTTCTCGGTGTGTTCATTGCAGTCTAAGCGCAATTTCCCATCTTTATAATAACCAAGTATTTTGACGTAAAATGACTGATATTCGCTAATATTCACGTAAACTGACTGATATTCGCTATACAAGTTGTAACCTTTTCGTTTTAATTTGGGATGGTAAATGCAATGTTCTTTTAAAGTTTGCTTAAGCACCGGAAACTTTCTCCCTTCATTTTGATGACAAAATAACACCACAGTCTTATACAAGATTATCTCATTGGATTTGAAGTACAATTCTGATGAATTATGCTGATGATTGACCTGTCGTTTCTTTAGAGCTTTTCTGCTGGATTGAACAATATAGCCAAATTTGTGCAGCCTTTTTTTATTCAAAACCCCACGATGTCCTTATTTCTGTACCCCTTTTTCTTTTACAGAGGTATGACTCTGACCCTGCTGCAAAGGCGGCAGCTGCAACTGTATTGGCTTCTAAGTTGGGAGCAGAGTCAGGCTTAAAGGTTCATTTGGGCGACGAATCCAATCTTAATGTTCCATTAGGGAAAAGCAATGATATTGAACTTGTGCCTGCTGGTGGTGGGCTTCGGAACAGAAAACAAGGTCACTCCCGTTCCAGTAGCGTAGGCAGTGCCTCATTGCATCATTTTGATGAAGATGCACATCGTCCTGCTGTATCAGAAGGTCCTCATGCTTCTGAGCATAATCAGTTGGTCGTTGATCATTACAATCCTGAAGGACTAGGTGCAAATAACGGAGGATGGTTAGCTCGAATCGCTGCATTGCTCGTTGGAGAGGATCCAACGCAGTCCTATGCACTCATCTGTGGAAATTGCCATATGCACAATGGTGAGCGTTCCTATTCAACCCTATACAATAATACTCTCTTCTCACAATCTGAAAATTCACGCACTTCTTCCCCTTCCATATCAATCTGAATCAACCCTTTTTTTAAAAAAATCCTTTGTAGGGCTTGTCAAGAAAGAAGATTTCGCATTCATTACGTACTACTGCCCACATTGTCATGCCTTGAATCGATCGAATCAATCAGAGGAACGAGTTTCTGGGCAGGGTAGTCCAAGTGCTGGTGGTTCTATAGAAGCATCAAGAAGCGCTAGTGACCCATTAGTACTCACCAGTAATGTCAATGCAGAAACAATTTCTGAGATTCAGAACACCATAAAAGAAACAGAATCTGGAAACGAAGTTAGCGATGGAGTAAAGGTACGCACAGCTGAAACGACGTAATTATAATAATACATCACGAAACTAGAGTTGTTTGATCATTGATTGCATTGCTTGGGCTTGTTATCCCTTGTTCATATTGTGGGCGTTATTGAGAGAAACACATTATCTTCATAGTTTGCTTCCTGCTTGATTGATATCTTGTAAACTGGCACCGTTGAGGTGAGTTAACTTTGTTCTTCTTTTCTTCATTTTATTGCCTTTCCCCCCTTAGAGTTGCTGGTGTATACATAATAGATTACATGGATTTTCTTGTAAACATGTAAAACTGTTGAGTTTTGACTTTTAATGGAAGTGTCTAAAAGATCATCATACTTCTAGTTTGTTTATTTATTTATTTATTTATGAGTTATGTTTTACGAGAATGTACAAGTCAAGTTTGGTACACCAAGCCCGTTGCACAAATCTCTTGCTTTCAAATAGGTTATTCCTTATCAGCTTGCCAAACAACAAAGATTTGAAGAATGACTGTCTTGTTTTTTAGCCTACGAAAGAAAAATCCATTAGAACATATAACACAGTCGTGAATGGGAGAATGAATACGGTACCATAAGGAGGAATTTCTCGTTCTTCATGTCGAAGGAGGAGGTGTATGGTAATACCTAAGTTTAGGATAAAAGAATTGGACAAAGGTCTATATTGAAGTTAGAAATTAAGATAGCAAGCCTATTTGAAGAGAATTGTTACACGAGCGAGTTAAGTCTATTAGAGTGGATTTCTTTGAGTGTCATGTTCAAGCAATATCATGAATGTACGAGAGAAAATGAATCATTAAATCAATAATAAAATAGATGATCATGGTAGATATTTCTCGATTTTGACCGACAGAGATTTACAGTATAATTAAAAAAAAGGGTTAGGAAGGGTTATTCCGTAAGGAGTTCCTTTTTTGCTATTTATATTTTATTGATATTTTTATAAAAACAAAATAAATAATAATAATAAAAAAAAAAGAAAAAAGAGCAGATTATATAAGATATTATCTTCACATCTGTTTACTTGTCTACCCACTTTAGTGGAAGCTTGGAACAAGCAAAAGACATTGAGCTGTCGTATCTTACCATTGGTTTCCCACTAAAAAAAAAAAAAAAAATTAAATTTTAAATTTAAATTTTAAATTTTGTCTCCACATTTCATAATTATTAATCCTTGAAATTTAAATTTTTAATTTCATGTTTAATAAGTTATTAATATATTTAACATTTTATTATAATTAATTATTAATAATACAATACCATTTTAAATTTTAAAATTTATAACATTTTAACATAACATTTGTTTAATAATATTGCCAACACATAGAGACAAAAAAAAAAAAACTAAATGTACCCGAAAACTTTTACACACGGTGCGATTGCGACGTCGTCGTTTCAATTTCCAAGTCTTCTCTTCTTTTCTTCTCCTCCATATTCTGGTTATGGCTGCAATCGATCAGGACTAGTTGATCTCAAACCCCTGTAAATCAACGGCGATCCCCAAAATGGATCTCCCTGTGTGTTCGGAATCAGATCCACCGTCTGTGGTTGCGACCGCCGTGAGCTCCTCGGAACCACTGGTCCCAGTTGACGTCCGTTGGACCGATTGTTCTGCATATGATGAATCATTCTTCGTTGATTAGGGGAAGAAATTGTCATTTTATTTGAAGATCGATAATTAGTGTTGACGGTGATTTAATCTTACTCTGGAAGCAGAGGATCTGGAATCGCTACGACGCTGGAGACGAGGCTGTGCGTAAACAGGAGAAGAAATTAGTGGAGACGATGATCCTAAACTATTAGGAATTTTTCGAAACCCTAAGGAATTGATTTATTTGCTTACTCTTCGCAGACGGTGGAGGATTCGCCTATGCTCTCGAGCTGTCGCAATTCTTCCTGCATTATTACGGTAAATTATCGTATTTAATCTCAGAGGGAAAAGAATCGTGGCTGGAGATATGGATTTTATTGTCCGATTAAGGTAAATCTGTGAATCGTAAACGAAATAGCGATCACCTCGATGATATTGATTTCGTTTTGGAGTCTGGTTATGGCCGCTGAGATTCTATGTCTGCCAAAGAAGGTGTTCTTGCTCCGAACTGCAGATTTTGATTTGGTTTCTGAATTGACTCCTTCTTGTCTCTTCGCTGACTCTTCTCCAGACGGCGACGGCGAGGACATCGGCTGTGACTGGTGCTGTTTATCATCATCCATTGTTGCAACTTTCAGGTAATAAATCAAATTCAGAACTCCTTATCTGTTACGATAAATCGCAGAATAGAGAGAAATACAGGAATCTTAGAAAAGCAAGGGGAATTGAAGAGAAGGAGAAGAACTATAGGTTGTTTTGTGAGGAAAAAGGTGGGCGGGGAAGGTGAGAATATTATAAAACATTCAAAAAGGTGAAGAAATGGTGCGGCCAAAGCTGGAAACAAATGATGAAAGCAAGGTTTTATGTGTGTTTTTGTGATGTAATTGGAATAATTGAAGAAAGAAGAAAAAGAGATGAGATTATGATGAAAAGGAATAAAGTGGACAGTCAAAACCCTGTGAAAAAAGTAACACCAAAAGATCAGAAAAAAGCAATTTCTGAACTACAGTTGCTGCTTAAGGTATGCCTTTTTGCCCTCTTCCTCTCTCTCCGCCTCTCTCTCTGCCTCTCTCTCTCTCTCTCTCTCTCTGTCTTGTTCTTCTTCTGGTTCCCTGTTTGATGAGGAAGGAGATTTTGACAATTGAGGGAGAAGAAGAGGAGGGAATTGAGATTTTTAATAGAATTTGAGGAGTTGATGAGGTCAAACAAACCCATCAAAGCCGCCATGTCTCCCTCTCCATTTTTTCTTCCATAGCTTAATTAATATCTTTCTCACACAAACTACCTCCCCATCGCCTCTTCAATGCTACTTTTTTTCTCCTCCATGTTCTAAACCATTAGAATAGAGTCAATTAACACCTAATCTTTGAGCTTCTAAGTTCATTAGTTGTTTAGTTGTGATCTTCCATCTTAATTTTTTTTTCTTTCAACGTGTTAGATTTTGGTGTGGGCCATTCATTTGGACCCATTGAAACGTATATTATTAACCATTAGGTCCGAGGTTCGAATTTCCCTTCGAAATCAGTCCGAGGTCCAAAATTCTCTCTCCATGTTGTTTATGTTATTACCCATTAGGTTAGAGCTTCTAAGTTCATTAGTTGTGCTCTTCAATCTAAAAACTTTTTTTTTTCTTTCAATGTGTTAGCTTTTTGGGGTGGGTAGTTAGTTTGGGGACTCATGAAACATATATTATTAATCATTATTAGGTCAGAGGTTCGAAGTCCCCTTCAAAATCTGTTTGAGGTTCGAAATTCACTCTCCATGTTGTTTATGTTATTAACCATTAGGTCAGAGGTTCGAAATCTACTTTCATTGTTGTGTAGAACCAATACAAAAATTTTGATTTATTTGTTTATCAGTCTTGAAATAGTTATTTTTAATAAATTTTGATACTTACCTTATCGGTTATTATTTTATAAAATAATTAATTTATATCAACCTTCCTCTTTAAAATTATATTTTTATCTAATTTTTTTCATACAGAAGTTATTGAGATTAAAATAGTATTTTAATTGAAGTTAAGATTTTTAATATTATATTATTCAAATCATTGAGAACGCCAAAGCCTTGATTAGATCAATTTTATGAAATTAATTATGATTAGTTTAGTTAGTTTGATTAGTTAAAATTGAATAATGATAGAAGTATTAATATAAAATGCTATGATTTTGAACTTAACACAATAATTGCTTTATTTGGAAATTATTACTCGTTTTGATTAATTAATTAATTAATGAAATCCAACCAATCAATGAAAGTTAATGAATATAATTAATTATTCTGTAGGTTGCATTTATTAAGTAAATAAAAGGAATTGTAGGATGAAGGAAAATCCTGAGTCATTTAGTTATTATTATTTGTTTAATTACCTTTTTTTTTATAATAATTTTTTATTTTTCTAAATTACTTTTTTAGAAAAATTTATATATAATATTACTTTTTTAGAGAATTCACAAATAAACATACAAAAATCAATTTTCATTTTTTTAAATTTTATTTCAAGTGTTTTATTAAAAAAATCAAAATTAAGCACTTCATTCTAAAAACATTTGTGAAAATACCAAAATATCCCTTGCCTTTTCCCACTTTATAACAAAGTTATCCCCAAGTGCAAGGTAAGTACATCTTAAACTCTATCCTCTAAGGAAGGAGAAAAAGGTCAATTTATTTTTATTTCTATTATTTTTTTAATTTTATTTTGGCGGGTATAAAAGGAGGACAAGACAGACCAATTGGCCAATTAGGGCTCAAAAGTTTAAATCTCGCCATTTCCCTCCATTTTCTGACCATGGTGAACTCTCCCTTTGAACTTCCGGATTTCACCACTTCACGGCTCTAACAATCTCATTCTTTGATCTTCTGATCTTATCGGAGCTGTAGGAAATGGCTTTTAGATCATCAATGGCGAAGCTCTCGTTGTTTTCTTTTTCTCCGTTTACAGCATTTGGTCTTCATCTCTACTGCTTCACTGCCGAGAGTCTTCCGGTGCTGTTCCATTTCTACCGCTACTGATTTCGAGTAAGGCAAGGAAGGAGAAGCAAAAGAAATCCAAGAATCTTAAGGCGAATACCTGTGTTTCGAAATCATCGGAGTCTTCTTCTTTATCTTCGAAGTTAGCTTTGGTGAAGGAGAAAACGACTCGCTTCACCAAGGAGTTTGATGAGACCGCTGTCCAGTTCGGCGACACTGCTGCTCACATCCTGGTGACGCTTTCGGAAGTATTGGACGTATTCTCTGCTTCTTCCGGAAGGCCGCTAAGCTCCTTTGTAGATTGCACCGTCGGTGCAGGTGAACACTTCTTAGCTGTTAGTCTCTGTCTTAACATGTTTGCCTTCTTGTCCTGTTCGTCGTTAATGATTGATTCGGTGCATTTTTGGTTAACAATTATTATTCGAATGTGTTTTATGATTGTATTTCTCTCGTCAAATTTTCTGAAATATATTATTATTCGTGTATATCTGCAGCCGGATTAGATGCTCATCCAAATTCCTATCAAAATTTACAATCAATGAGCAGTTTAATGTGCGCTGATTTGTATATTGAATTCAGTATTGTGTTTTATGTGGAGCTACATTTGGCCATAGTAGTGATCGATCTTATCTACGTGCTTTTTTCTTTACTATTGTTTCGCCTGCGAAATTTTGGATTAACTTGCAGTCTGTCATCCTGTGTCGTTCCTTTGATGTTGATGCACGAGAATTTGGAATAAGTGCGGCTTTTGACACAACGTACTTTGATAACTGCTCTTTTCCGTGGCTGTATTCGCTCTCTTAGCATTTTCTGTCCGAGTTGATTTTTCTTTTTCATGATGTTCAATTCTGATTTCGTGTCCTGGAAAACAGATAATTCAAGCACATCCAGAGTTGAAATTTTACTTGCAAATGGAAGTCATCCAATTGCACTTCATAAGGCCGAAGATCGGATTAGTGCTTTCTTCAGCGAGGATTCTGATTTGAAGGCATTCGTACTTCTGAAGAACTTAAATACATGAAATCGCTACTGGCTGACTCAGACGAGAAACCTTTAGATCCTGGAGTTGACGGAATTTTGATGTATTTAGGAATGTCATCCATGCAGGTAAATCAAAGAGAATTCACAGATTTTTAAAATATTTAGCTCAGTCTGTGATGAGGTTCAAGGTACAGTTCTATTAAAACAGTGGAGAGAGTAAACCTGTATGCTAGTACATGTAAGGTGCTAATGGAAATACAAGGCAAATACAGAGTGAACAACATAAAATATATAGAAATAATTGTAGAATGCCAAGTTACTGTTATTTAATATTACAGTTGGGATCCAATGTATGAGTAGTACGGTCCACTTTCTTTACAGGGAAAATCATGATAACAGTTAACAAAGTTATCTTTCCATGATACCTCATTGATTCATCCCATGGAGTTTATGAGATTTAATTTCTCGCATAGAATGTAATCTTTTAACAGCCTGAAATTTGGCAATTTTCCAGGCTGCTTAGGTGGACGATCCTGAAAGGGGAATTAGTGTCTTTGGTGATGGACCTCTTGATATACGAATGGATCCTCAGGTACAAACTGGTTTAATAAATTAGTAGATAATGTATGAGTCCGTTTCTAGCTATTCCATTGTTTATGCTTGCTATACTGTTACTTACCGAATCAACTATAAGCTATTCTTTACGTTTTTCCTTTGTAGTTAAACTGATTCATCCATGCGGGCAAATTTTCTTACAAAAACGTAAAACGATGATACTTTATGTTGTTAGTGTCGTGTTTGGGTGTGCGTGAGACGTATAATAGTCAGTTGCTTGTTTGTACGCGTTCACTTATTTTATTTCATTCTGCGCATGCTGAATTAGAAGTGCTTTTACTGTTACACGCTTATTGCTTTGGTATATTGAGTTACCGATGATTATTTCTGTAACTGTTTGTTGGACCGCCTGCAGATTACTGATTTTCTTTCTAACTGGTCCTTTGTTCTCTTTATGGCTGGATGTAACGGTACAGTCCTTCCCAATCCCACAAGGCCACAAGGGGGTGGACTGCATTCCTCCAGTGAATTAGTTGATCTTCTTATCCGAAAATCCACTTTGGGCTGAAAAGGTAAGCACTGCTCGTTCTTTGAGTCGTGCCTTCATTGATTTTGTTTCTTCTTCTTTTTTCGCGTCTGAGCCACATCGATCTTTGTTTATTATTGTTCCTTGTCATATCAATCATGATTGTGTCTCTATGAATTTGAGGTCCATTTCTTTTCACCCCGACCTTTGTAATTTCATATCATTTCATCTTTACATAAGGACTCGCTTGAAAATAAGTTAAAAGATCATTTTCTTACTTTGGTATGAATATGTGATGTAAAATTTAATGGAAATAGAAGAATATTCCAAGCTCTGAGGATTGCTGTTAATGATTGACTGAAGGTATTAGAAGACGCCACCCTGTATGCATATCATTTCTTTCCACAGTTTGGAGGGTAGGGTTGTGAAGCAAACATTTCTGGATATCATAAACCCGAAAACCGAAAGAGATGAGTGATTCAGGACAGGAATGGATTAAGCATGGTGTGAAGGGTTCAAAAGGTACACTCTATAGAGGAAGAGAGGTTGAATCGGCGCAGTAGGAATGCTAAGCTCAAGGTAATTCGGAAGGATAATGTTGTCTTCTGATGGGAAACCAGTGAGTGTGCGGACTTCATTATTATGGTCATCTGGTAGGTGCGCATCAAGGTTTGCCAGTCACATCTATTTCCTTTTCATGAACGACTTCTCTCTCTACGTTTATATTAACTTTCTGATTTCATTTTATTTTTATTTTTTCGATTATCAGTTTGATTGAAAATGTTTATTTTTTAAACAGAATCAAGTCCATTTCAATTTTTAAGACTCAAGGTTTGGGGTTGATTTTCTTTTTCAAAAAACAGGATTTTGTATGCTACAGATAACTACTTGAGTTTTGGATATTGTTTTCTATCTATAAAAATTGTGCTTGATTTTTCAAAACTAAGCTTATAAACACCATTTAAGCTTGTTTTTAAAATTTATCTAAGAATTCACACATTGACAATCACACCCAAAAGAAAGTTCATTTTTGTTTTTGAAATAGTAATAACTATTTCAGTGCCTTAAATTCTATTTTAATAACAGGATAGAAAACATTGTCGACGAACAAGAAAAATGTTATATAAAAATTGTGGCTAACATTATAATTCATTTTTCTAGTTATAAAAATTTTTAAACATCTATGCCATTGATTTTTTAAAAACGTAATGAAGGATGAGGGAAGGGAAACAAAGTATGAGAAAGGGTTGCTAAAAATAGATTACAATAAAATGGAATTATATTCATGAGAAATCTACTCTTAAGATTCTTTTCTGCTCTTTACAGGGGCCGGTTAGCGAATCTGCACAACATCCCCTTGAAACGTAGGGAAATGATTTACCAGATAAAACTACCTGAAAGGGACACAGACGATCAATGTTTAATAGACTATGCAGCCAGCAATGGATAATCAAAAACTAATTATTCCTCATAATGCAATCAGCAAACGAGTGTAAAATGCTACTTCTACTTTTGCAATTGTTGCAGGGTAATATGAAGTTGTTGGAAACAAGCTAAATGGTATGAAATCAGATACCTGAATGGAGCGATGGTTGAAAAATCCAGTAATCAACTTCTGGTGCCGCTTCGACAATAGTCCAAGTGCCTTTAAAAAACCCGGTAATCAACCTCAAATATCTGTTTGATCTTGAGAAAAATAACCAATATATATTTACATCGGTACTAAATATGGCCGCTTTGACAAGACTCCCCCGTCCAAGCCGCATTTGGTGAAGGCAACGTACTCCTAATGAACAGAAAATACCAATTTCAACATCATAATATATATAAGATAGATAGTAACTAACTCAACTCAGGTATGAGAACATACAAAATGCAAGTACAATTGATAACTCACAGAGGCGCTCGCAAAGACAGACGAAATGCGTTCCACAAATCCAAAGAATCAACCTGCAGCAAATGGATGGTATTGGCAGTTGTTTACATTGAACATCATAAACTCAAGAGCATGGACGGGAAAAAAATAGATTTTCGTTCCACTTGCCATAATAAACATTGATAATTTTACCCTATAATCAATCACTTATCAGAAAAGAAACTAATTTGTAAGAATCCAAATCCCTTTCCCATCAAGAAGCATGAAGAGAAAGATGAGAGGAAAATTCAAAGATACTTACTCACCAAGTGATCAGACTTCACATCTGTAGAATCATCATCAACCTCCACAAGAAGTATCCTGAGCCACAATTTCAGAAAAATATCAATTAGAAAAGTTCTAAAACATTGGTAAAAAAAACATACAGAATTAAGAAAAGTGTCATTTAATGATAAATAAGAGTGGCACCTGCATATTATTAAGGCCCGAACACACCTAGCATAATTAGAGCATATGATGTTCCCTTAGGAGCTGCAAAAAGACATGCCTGCAGTAATAAATCAGCTCTTAACTGTTAAGATGGAGAGAAACTAGACAGCTAACAAACCATTAAATGCTTTCAAAGTTGAGAGAGTTGACAAAGAATGAAGAGCAATGGATGATGAAGATACTGCTAGAATAATACACCTGCAGAGAGAGATGGGAAGCCCATGCAATCTCTTGCTTCGGAGCTCTCTCAGAATCAATTTGTACAAACAACCTCATCTTCAGAATCTAAGTCAATCCAAGAACTAATTTTGCCTGGGACACAAAAAATAATAATAAATAATAAATAAATAAAATATTACAAAATATACTCATTGTATGCTACAATAAGTGTAAGAAACCAGAGAGCAGACAAGCAATCGAATATTAAATTTTCACAAGGCTACCAACAACGTGGCTGTTCAATGAGAACACCGTTCTCTTTTTGTTTCAAGCTTGGCCGACAAGATGGATCCATTTGAAGCAATATTTACCAAATAACAGTTTTAGGAAGTTATGAAATCAAAATATCCTCACAAATGTTAATCAAATACATATCTACAAGTTAAGAGTAACCAGACATCCCAAAGATTTGTTAATATCCACTCATCAAAATGTATTTAACAGTCCAAGTGTGAAGATTACATGGTCTATATTCACTGCACGGACAATTAATAAATATTGTTTTCGGTGAGCTTACTGACCATTCACACAAAAAAAATACAGCTATGAGCTGATGTGTGACTAGCTAATTGGCCACCATTAGTACTCTGCAAATATGGAGAATCAAACAAACTACGTTGATGGATGTATCATTTTCAAAAAGATCCAACAGTACTGTAAAATCTAAATATCTACAACCTCAGGTGCGGCATGCCTTATAAGCATGCAGATGATAAATTTTATTGCTCCAGAAACTTCATAAACGTTTCAAGCTTGAAGCGGCTGTGTATCAATTCAATAAATAGAAGTAAACGAATATAAGAATGAAGGAAATGGCATCAAATACGAAAATAATTAGCGATCCTCTAGTGAAATATCAAGTATCTTATCGTTCTTATATTTTTGAGCCAGATTATTACTGTACATCCAGCCATACTCTTCGACACGGTTTGAGAAATGTACTTTGACAGCCTTGAAGTGAAACCACACGATCTTCCTTCACTAGATTGGCTGCCAAACGACGTTGATTTAGGTGAGCTTACTGACCATTCACACAGAACATACAGCTAAATAGCCGGTGTGTGACTGGCTAATTAGCCACCGTAATAACAAGAAACAGTGCAAAACAACAACGAAATAAAGATCTAACCAACGTACTCCGTTCACTTTCAAACAAACAGACAAAGAACGCTATTCTTGGATACGGAGAGAAAAATGCGCACTACGTGCAAACGCAAAAGAAAAATAACACTCATCGAACGCCATTTCTCAGTCAGTTGAGGTCTAAACATCATTTCCAGCAGTAAATATCGAAAAGAGAAATGGAAGAATGCTAACCAAAGGAGTGACGACTAAGTCAAATGGAGCAGAGGCACACCGTCATCGAACTCAGTCGCCACGTCACAAAACAGAGACTCGATCTTGTCGCCAATCGATCTCCAAGCGGCATTTTCGTAGAACAGCACCTTGAAAGAGCCAAAATAGAGAGAGAGAGGGAGGGAGGGAGAAACAGGGATTTGTTGGGGTTTTAAATGGAAGTTTTGGGCGCCGATATTTAAGTGGAGGGATTTCTAACAAGAAGCTAGGGTTTTGAGCGCGAGGCCCAATCGATGTGGAACACGTAAAACGACATGTCGACTACTGAATGACAAAAACTAGATTTTTAATATGTTAATCTTAATAAATTCAATCGTCATGTCCGATGGTAGGATGGGATTTTTTTTTTTTTTTTTTTTTTTTTTTTTTTTTTTTTTTTTTTTGATGATTGACTATGTGAATTTTAGATCCCGACCTTAAGGCAAGTGCTACATATTAATTTATGTCATACTACTCGGTTCAAAACTCCTAAATAATTAATTTTTTTTTACAATTATTATAAGTTAGGTCGAGGTTGAAAATGAAAAATAAAAACTCATACTATCATGATATAATTTCATTGATGAACATTCCTTGAAATATCATATTCACAATTAAGTCCTTACTTAATAGTCAATTACAGTGCAGTAAACTGAAACTGAATTATTATTCTCACCGAACAAAGAAATTTCATGCGTTGTTCTTAAGAGCCTCAGCACTGTCTCCGTTTTCCTCAATTTCATCAAAGTAGTCCTCTCGAGCATTTCCAGCCAACATCAGGGTAACCAACCAGAAGAGGGATGAATCAAGGGATAGAAAGGCACCACCACCCAGAAGACCAGTCTTAGCGGTCGGGCATGCTGCCTCGAGATTGTGATGAACGTTGCGAGTCAAGTGAATTTGCTCGATGACTGTAGGCCATAGAAGCAAAGTTATAGCCAATCCAGTTGTGAACCTGCAAACACAGAGGGTGGATTCAAATGATATGGCAACAATGCCTTACAGAAACCACACCGATCCGATCGATATGAATGTTTGATTGATAACGTTTCCATTTCACATTTTATTTTTATTGAGGGTGGAGAGAAAGACGATAATTAGGTGGTGCATTATCCCAAGGATCGAATCCATTCGACGACTTGGGGAAAAAGAACATCCATTGCAACTCGACTTCATCAAAATGTAAATAAAAACAGATCCCAAGTGATCAAATAAATACGGCAATGGACGACAACACACCTCTCAACTGATAAACATGCAAGAAATCTTGTTTCAAATCAAACCGCAGGAGTAGATTCTCAGAGAAAAGCAAGAATTTAATGAAACCATAATACAAGTAAATACTACAAAGTTTAGAAGTTTTAGCCAACAGTTAGAGTAAAGGATGTGAATTGGAAAGAGAACTTACAGGGCAATGTTGAAGAAAATGGAGAAAGTGCTGCTCTTAAACATCGCACCTCGAGGAACGGATTTTCCTTGGTAAGGATAGAACAAAGAGAAGTATCCTGCAATTGAAGAAGCAAGAAGAAACGCAACGGAAAGATATCCCAGGGCCACAGTTGGGTCCGCTGGATATTGACAGATAACAATGCCTTTGCCTGGGATGGGAGTTCCGGATGCAGGCTGCCCACAAGCAAACACAACAAAAAAAGGACAGTGCCCATTAATGAGGGAGCGAGGAAAATTCTCAGGACACGAGAGTAAGCTAACTTATATGATATAGACAAAGACAAACTATTCAACAACAACCAATTCAATCCGCGTCTTAATTCTTGATGTGACAGTTTCAAATGATCAAATATCTACACAGTAAGAATCAAACAATTTATGAACAGAAGCTTACCTTCTTGTTCTCAGCTACGACTCCAAATATAAAGGATATCACACCTAGAGTTGTGACAGTAAGAGACATTATCTTGACAGACACGGCCATTGATCCCAAGATAAATTTTACCAGACACCTGCAGGGAACAAAAGAGTTTTCAGAACGGATGGAAAACAAGGCAGATTTAATAGAATATGTTATGACTGCAAGTTTTTTTTTTTTTTTTTTTTTTTTTATAGAATATAGTTTTTCCAGATTCACAGTGGAAAAATACAGACTCCTCAATAGCTTCCCCTCTAGTCATGTGTTCTAAGAGATTCCACACTATAAGATCCAAAGAAGATCAATGATACGACTGAAGATTAGTGGAAAACACACCGCACGAAAAGCAATAACATCAAACGTTCCAATCTTAGCTTGATCGCTCTAATCCCCAAGCAAACCAAATTAAGAATCATCTTTTGTCAATCACAGGAAAAAAAATCATACACGGGGAAGAATCACGAAAGTAAGAACAATAGAACTAAAATCTAATAATCGAACAATCAAACGAAAGCTACTCTGTAACAGCAATTCAGCTCCAACCTAGATACCATAATCAAGCCGAGAAATCATAAACAACTTAAACAATACCTAAAACACGAAATTCTCCTCCAATTTCTACAGAAAAACAAAATTCAATCACCAAAATTGGCGGCAAGGGTGATTTACGGAATATTCACAGAAAAAACGATTAAATTCAAGAGAAATCGCAAGAAAACCTACAGAATTGAACGACGAAGAAAAATGTGCAAGAGAACAGGAAAATCGCTTTCGTTCCCGCTCCCACTCCCACTCCGGATTTCGGCGAAGACTATGGAATGAGATAAGTCAATGCTTGATATTTATAGTGCTCGGTATCGTCCAATGTATATCCTGGAATCTACTTGTAATCTCTGTAGGCGTATTTAAAATATGGAATTGGGAATTATGTCGTTTTTAAAAAGTCAGACTTAAGCGCCAGCTGGCATTGGTTTTAACTAGGGTTAATTTTTAACCATATTAATGAATGTCTGCCCCCAAACAAACAAAAAAAAAACAAACAAACAAACAGATGAACACATAACTTAATCAATCTAATTTTTATGATTTTAGTTTGAGGGTGATATCCATGCCAAATCATCATAGGTGTAAGTAACAAGCTCGTGTCGACTGGGTTAATGTGTCTGACCGTAATGATCCCACAAGAAAGGCATGGGTCGGAAAAAAAAACGAACAACAAAACGCACCGATTGATACATGCGGGAGTGTTCAAAATTATTTGTGAACCACCAGGTGATGAATCCAACCCAAATTATCGTGATTTGAGTTTTTTTTTAGCACGCATAATAGAAAAAAATTAAAAAAAAGAAACTAAGTAATGCATAGACGGAAGGTGATAAAATGGTCGAATTATAGAGGGTGATCCTTGAGCCAAGATATCGATCGTGTATGTTTTTAAGCGTGTGTAGCAAGCTCACAAGCTACCGAGTTGCACTTTTGATTAACAAAAAGATGGTATTGGTCTCTACTACATCGATGCTAGTTGCTGATAGAATTAACAAACGTTTGGAGCTTGTTTACGTGTCAAAATATTTTGCGACATAAGGTTCGAGAGGATAGCTTAGTATGCTTTAAACAGTAAGAAATGAATACGCGCCTTTAATACTTTAGGAATACCTTCGCGAAGAGATATTTTTTTGACAAGCTAGATACAACTAACTGAATATTTAATTTGATCTAAAGTCATCGTACTTTTTCCACTGGGGTCACAAACTTATGCACCAATGACCGCACCACTGTTTCTTATAACTGTATTAAACTTCAATTTGATGGAGAAGGTTCATTGATCAACAATACGAACAACGAAATAGTAATGAGCTCCCATTATCAACTTATGAGCTATCGAATATTTGATGCTCAACCCCACTTTTTTATGTAAGATATAAAATTTTCGATTTAGATAGTTCGACCGTAAATACACCTATCGGTATAATTAGGAAGCAAAAAAAACAAAAAAACATATCTAATGTTTGAAATATCTCGAAAAAAATGGTGAGAGATTAATAACACAAATCTCGGCTTCTTTTATATATATATAACTTTTAGGTCAGGTTGGTTTGACTATAAACACGAGGTTATACGTATGGATATAAATGGGAAAAAACTCTTAAATATGGCTTTTATGTCAATTTTACCCTTTCATTATAAGTATTCTAGCTAGCAACATGGTACCGAGGTAGGAGGGTTGAGTTGAAAAAATCTTTCGGACCAATTTAAAATATGGGTCGGTGACTCGAGCAATCAAAATAGAGTTTAAAACTCATGGATTGAGTTGGATTGGATTATCGGGTTGTCATTTTTTTTTAATTATTTAAAAATCATATTTATCCACCATACACGTTACACTTTAATAACTAAAATTTAAATATTACTAATATTTGTTCATTTTATGTTTCGGTGATTTGATTTTGCATGTTTATTTATTTTTTTCGGGTAAGTAATATTTTAATGGCTCGACATATATTTTTTTTGTTTAAAATTTTACAAAAATAGAGAATCAAACGGGACCGAGTTGCCTTTCCTACCTTAGGAACATCCCTACCTTAGGAACATGAAAAATATCATTAAAATTTCAATGATAAATTAATAATTAAATTTAAAAAATACTCTGAAACTATGTGATTTATTTTTAAAATACATCTATTTATGCCATATTATTTGCTTCAAAACTATTAAATATTTAAATATTATATCTATATATATATATATATATATATATATATATATATATATAGATATAGATATATATAAAAACTCATACAATTATACTATAATTTTGAACATTTCTTGGAATATCATATTCACAATTAAGTCTGTACTTAATAGTCAATCACAACGGTAAAGTGAAACTCTGAACCAAGAAATTTCATGCGTCGTTCTTAAGAGGTTCACCACTGGCTCCTTTTTCCTCTATTTCATCAAAGTAATCCTCTCGAGCATTTTCAGCCAACATCAGGGCAACCAACCAGAAGAGGGATGAATCAAGTGATAGAAATGCACCACCACCCAGAAGACCCGTCTTAGCGGTTGGGCACGCTGTCTCGAGATTCTGATGAACGTTACGAGTCAAGTGAATTTGCTCGGTGACTGTAGGCCATACGAGCAAAGTTATAGCCAATCCAGTTGTGAACCTGCAAACATAGAGAGTGGATTCAAATGATATGGCAACAATGCCTTACAGAAACCACACCGATCGATATGAATGTTCGATTGATAACATTTCTATTTCATTTTTATTGAGGGTAGAGAGGAAGATGATAATTAGGTGGTGCATTATCCCAAGGATCGAATTCATTCGACGACTCGGGGAAAAAGAACATCCATTGCAGCTCGACTTCATCAAAATGAAAATAAAAACAGATCCCAAGTGATCAAATAAATACGGCAATGGATGATAACACACCGTAGGAGTAGATTCTCAGACAAAAGCAAGAATTTCACGGAACTATAATATTGAAACCATAATGCAAGTAAATACTACAAAGTTTAGAAGATTTAGCTAACAGTTAGAGTAAAGGATGCGACTTGGAAAGAGAACTTACAAGGCAATGTTGAAGAAAATAGAGAAACTGCTGCTCTTAAACATGGCACCTCGAGGAGCGGATTTTCCTTGGTAAGGATAGAACAAAGAGAAGTATCCTGCAATTGAAGAAGCAAGAAGAAACGCAACTGAAAGATATCCCAGGGCCACAGTTGGGTCCGCTGGATATTTACAGATAACAATGCCTTTGCCTGGGATGGGAGTTCCGGATGCAGGCTGCCCACAAGCAAACACAACAAAAAAAGGACAGTGTCCATTAATGAGGGAGCGAGGAACATTCTCAGGACACGAGAGTAAGCTAACTTATATGATATAGACACAGACAACCATTCAACAACAACCAATTCAGTCCGTATCTTAATTCTTGTTGTGACTGTTTCAAATGATCAAATATGTACACAGTAAGAATCAAACAATTTATGAACAGAAGCTTACCTTCTTGTTCTCAGCTACGACTCCAAATATAAAGGATATCACACCTAGAGTTGCGACAGTAAGAGACATTATTTTAACAGACACCGCCATTGATCCCAAGATAAATGTTACCAGTCACCTACAGGGAACAAAAGAGTTTTCAGAACGGATGGAAAACAAGGCAGATCGGATAGAATAAGTTATGACTGTAGGTTTTTTTTTTTTTACAGAATATAGTTTTTCAAAATTCACAATGGAAAACTACAGCCTCCTCAATTGCTTCCCCGCTAGTCATGTGTTCTAAAAGATTCTACACTCCAAACTCCAAGGAAGATCAATGATACAATAGAAGATTATAGATAAACACACCGCACGAAAAGCAATAGCATCAGATGTTCCAATCTTAGCTTGATTACTCTAATCCCTAAGTCATTGACAGGAAAAAAAAAAAAAAATCATACATGGGGAAGAATCACGAGAGTAAACAGAATAGAACTAAAATCTCATAATCGAACAGTCAAACGGAAAGCTTCTCTGTAACAACAAATCAGCTCCAGCCTAGATACCACAATCAAGCCGAGAAATCATAAACAACTTAAACAATACCCAAAACAAAATTCGATCGCCAAAATTGGCGGCAACGGTGATGATTTACGAACGATTAAATTCAAGAGGAATTGCAAGCAAACCTATAGAACTGAACGACGAAGAAAAATGGGCAAGACAACAGGAAAATCGCTTTCGTTCCAGCTCCCACTCCCACTCCGGATTTCGGCGAAGACTATGGAAGGAGATCAGTCAATGCTTGATATTTATAGTACTCAGTATCGTCCGATGGGAATCTACGTAATCTCGGGGGGAGGCGTATTTAAAAAATGGAATTAAACAGTTTTTTTTATTATTATTATTATTTTTTTATATTTTTTTAAATTAGGAATTATGTCGTTTTTTGAAATCCACAAGGAAAATGATTCATTGAGAGATAAAAATGGACTTTTAAAATGTCTGACTTGGCGCCAGCTGGCATTCGTTTTTAACCGTATTAATTACATGTTTGCAACTGTGTTCAAAATTACTGTGTTCAAAACCGTATTAATCAATGTAACCTTTATGATTTTAGTTTTTTTATTTTCGAGCCATACGTACCCAAAAAAACATAAAACAAATGAAAGGGAGTAAGAGAGTCGACAGGTCGACGGTGATTCCCCCACCAAATCATCGTCGGTCAATGTCTTTATGCATAAGTAGCAAGCTCGTGAGCTACGTTACCAGTGAATAACTAGATCAATCCTCGAGTTCGACTGGATTAATGCATTTGACTGTAATTATCTCACTAGAAAGGTACGAGTAAAAAAAAAAATGAATAACAAAATACACGCTTCCCGAATCAGCATTTTTTTTGTTTTATTCCATGCAATTCTTCCTCAGCCAGACTTCGGCAGAATAACAGAGCAAGTACAAGTATTAGTAGAAAAGAAAAAATGTGTTCTTCGTCATTAATATGTTTGCTCGTGGTAATTGTGACCTCTCGGGAGAATCGATCAACTTTTATGCCTATTTTACCCTTTCAATGTAAGTATTATAACTAGTAAAATGGTGCCAACTTTATGTGGATGTACGGATGGATTAAGCTGGATTAAATATCAAATATTTGTAAATTTATTTTTTATTAATTTGTTTTTAATAATTTAATGATTTTCCTATATAGGGCGATCGTGGGCCTGAATAGATATTAATGGGCCGAATTAGTAGGCCCAATATCGAAACAGGCTTAGGTAGTGATTTTCCCGAATGTTCGAAATCCATATTTAAGGTCTCGCACTAATTTATTTTTTTGTCGCTATTATAAAACTCCAAAAAGCCACGCCCCAATCCCTTTCGTGTTTCCTTTTGACGTTCTCTCTCTCTCTCTCTCTCTCTCTCTCTCTCTCTCTCTCTCCCCCTCTCTCTTCATTTCACTGCGGCTCAAAACAAACGCAGCTACAGTACGTATCTTTCATAGACATTCGCACAAACGCACTGCCGAATGTGCTGAAACAAGATACATGAACTACTTCAATTGTACAAACAATAAGCCCTACATCGATTAATTTTCTCTGTTTTTCCATTCTGTTACGGATCTTAATCTCGAAATATGGACCCACCGGCCATGGACGAGCAAACGAACGAGGCACCAGGTCAGGGCGAACAGCCTCCAGTTCCATCTCCTCCTCCTCCTCCGCCGCCGGAAACGGCGGGAACTCAATCGCAATCTCAAGAAGGAAGAGGGGAGGAGGACGAAGAGGAGTCTAAGAATGAAGAGGACGAGTTGATTGCCAAGGCTCATAAGTTGATGGAAAAGATCACTGCCTCGCCTGATAACCCTAACCCTACCGTTCTTCATGCCCTTGCATCACTTCTCGAGACTCAAGAATCCAGGTTTGTGCTTCTTGTTATTTTGCTGGTTTTGATACGCTTTGTGAAGGTACTTGTTTTCAAAACCGAATTTCTAACGTTATGATAGTTTAAACGTGTTCCTGAAATGATTTTTAGTATGGAGTGTGCATTGGAATGGTCTTCGTAAGGGACTGTTCAACGTTTTTCGTTTTCTTTTTGGTTGGTTGTTTTTCACTTGTGTTTGTATTATTGATTTCTCTCTTGCTGTGGGGTGGGAGAGGAGCTTCGCGCTATGAGCTAATGCAGTTTCTATCTACTAACTTTATAAATAAAAAAATTTACGCGCTAACCGCCTTAACAGAACTTCAGAATTAAAAACTAGAATATAAAGAGTGGTAAGGATCAGCGAAACCTTGAGGAGATTATAACATCATGGAGTGGGCCACATTACCCACTTGGAAAGTTAATTATGTCCTAAGTTTTTCAACTTCTGGAGTCCGGAGTTTGTTGGTATTCCTGGTTTCTAATTCAACGAGTTGGAGGACTTTTGAATTTCAGAGCCGGAAAAAAGTGGATAATGAAATTGTGTTATAGATGGTCTATGGGTTGCAGGTCTTCTCCTTCAGATAGAATTTAATCTGAACTTAATAGTTTAAGTTCATTTCTAGTTTAACATTTGCTCAAGAGATAATGGGGAGGCCTTGAATAAAGCTTTCATTCACCTTGGTGTATGTTTAAGCGCAATTTGTTTTATTCGAAGTTTTCATTAGCGTCTAACATTTATGGTAATATTTACCTCATTTGAATGTATGTGCCATTTATTTCTTTACGAGACATTAAGGTTTACTGTTGCATGATGTCACGTTTGTTCTGAACCTATTTTATTACACACACAATAATGCAGATACATGGCAGAGAATGGTCATTCTTCTAGTAATGGTCGGGGATCTCATAGCATTGGAAGGCTAGGGAATGTAGTCCGGGTAACCCAAATTTTGAGTTATCCAGCTTTCTTTTATTTATTTATTTATGTTGTTTGCTGGATTTGGAGCAAATTCAATTCTATACATATTTAAGCTTTTCATGATGGTCGGCGGGGAATATAAATAATAGGTATATGTTGTTATTCTTAGTTCAATGATGTTACTTATTCTGACTTTTTTCACCTACTCTGCAGGAGAACGATGAATTTTTTGAATTGATTTCCTCGAAGTTTCTGTCAGACGCTAGATACTCATCCTCCATACAGGCTGCTGCTTCAAGACTTCTTATAAGCTGTTCACTGACTTGGACGGTTAACTCTCTCTCCCTGTCTGACTCACTCTCTCACACACTCACGCAAAATCTTATTTTTGTAGCTGTTTGTTGAGTTTACCCAATGTGATAAGACCTCCACATGTTTTGCAGTATCCTCATGTTTTTGAGGATGATGTTCTGGAAAACATAAAAAAGTGGGTGATGGAGGAAACTGGGAAATTTTCTGCTGAAGATCGCAACTGGAAACATGAATCAGGAGGAAAGGAGGTTTCAGATTCTGAAATGTTACGGACATATTCCACTGGACTCCTTGCTGTATGCTTGGCGGGGTATGCTACTGCCGTAACTCTTTTCACCATTCTCCTTAATACACTTGTTCATTTTGCATAGTAATATGCCAATGTTCGTTTTTCTAATTTTCTCAGTGGAAGTCAATTGGTGGAAGATGTTTTCACTGCTAGATTATCTGCAAAACTAATGCGCTTTCTTCGTATTCGTGTTCTTGGAGATGTGAGTCAAAAAGATGGTAATCATTTAATAGAAGCCAAAAATGCATCTAGTGCTAGTGGAGTTAAAGTTAGAGATGAAAGCCGAGCGAGGGTACGACAAGTTATGGAAACATCTCATCTAGATGACTCAAGAACAGCTGATGAAAGATCTGTAGAGGATCAAGTTTTTGATAGAGATCATGATAGGGGCCTAAGTAGATTGGCACCACCAGAAGAATGTTGGGTTGGTGAA
Source organism: Cucurbita maxima (assembly GCF_002738345.1). Lineage (NCBI taxonomy): Eukaryota > Viridiplantae > Streptophyta > Magnoliopsida > Cucurbitales > Cucurbitaceae > Cucurbita > Cucurbita maxima. The sequence goes on from NW_019272019.1 coordinate 4,882,445, forward strand.
GAAGCACCTGATGCATTGGCTACAAGGGCTGATGGCTACGAGATGGATGTAGAAGGTGAAGACAGATGGCATGCTTTAGATTTTCGTGATGGGAGGAATAAGCACGGTGAGATTGATGACAATGCTAGAGATGATTCTACAAGGCGCAAAATGAGCCGTAGCAGATCCAGAGGGAAAGGAAGAGTAAATGAAGGTGCTCTTGAGATTGATCATGCCCTCACTTCACCAATGTCTGGTAATAGAGGGCGGAGTGCTAGAGAAAGGAGTTCGTTGAAACATCTGGATGTTAAAAAAGTACCTGATGCTAGTAGGACATCTGGCAGGATCAATTCTGATGTTTCTTCTGTGGAACGAGATGATAATGATGATTGCTACCAAGAATGCAGAGTTGGATCAAAAGATATTTCTGAGCTAGTAAAGAAAGCCGTTTGTGCTGCAGAAGCTGAAGCAAGAGCAGTCGGTGCGCCTTTAGAAGCCATAAAAGCAGCGGGTGATTCTGCTGCTGAGGTTGTTAAGAGTGCAGCTTTTGAGGTATATGCTCTCTGTCTCTCTTTCTTTCTCAATCCTTCATGCAAACACAGGAAACTTAAAAATATTTTTTTCCCTTCACTTCTGACATATAAGCTTCTTTATTTATGTAGGAATTTAAAACTTCTAACGATGAAGAAGCTGCATTTTTGGCTGCTTCTAAGGCTGCAACTACTGTGATTGATGCTGCCAATGCTGTGGAGGTTTCCAGGTTTGTGATCTTTTATTCTCATGATATACTGAAGAGAATGCATTGCACTTTCTCATTTCACATGTTTTTAAAAACCTTCCCCATTTGTGGGCTGAAAAAGTACGGATGGATTGGTGCAGGAGCCAGAACGATTCAAATGTTAGTCCAGCTGATCCAGGTCCCACAGGAAAAGAAATGAATGAGCAAACTGAAGATTTTTTCATCCCTAATTTTGACTCCCTCGCACAACTGAGAGAAAAATACTGTATTCAATGTCTTGAGATTCTTGGGGAATATGTGGAAGTGCTTGGGCCTGTATTGCGTGAAAAGGGTGTAGATGTATGTCTTACACTACTGCAAAGGAGTTCCAAGCAAAGTGAAACATCAAATGCTGAAATGCTATTGCCAGATGTGATGAAATTAATCTGTGCTTTGGCTGCTCATCGTAAGTTTGCAGCACTCTTTGTTGACCGGGGTGGCATGCAGAAACTCCTTGCAGTTCCCAGAGTTGCTCAAACATTTTTTGGGCTCTCTTCTTGTTTATTCACAATTGGTTCCCTACAGGTAGTTATTGAGGCTAAACGTTTTCTGTATACTTAGTTTCTGTATTATTCTTTCATTTTGTAGACCCTTTATTTCATCTCACTTGCATGGCTTCCCCTCTGTGCAGGGAATAATGGAACGGGTCTGTGCCCTTCCTTCAGATGTTGTCTATCAGGTGGTTGAGTTAGCCATCCAGCTTCTTGAGTGCCAACAAGATCAGGCAAGAAAAAATGCAGCCTTATTTTTTGCTGCTGCATTTGTGTTCAGAGCTGTTCTTGATGCATTTGACGCTCAAGATGGCTTACAGAAATTACTAGGGCTATTGAATGATGCTGCATCTGTGAGGTCTGGAGTGAATTCTGGGGCTTTAGGCCTGTCTAGTACAGGATTGTTGCAGAATGATCGGTCTCCTACTGAAGTACTTACATCATCTGGAAAGCAAATAGCTTATCATACCTGTGTTGCTTTACGCCAATATTTCAGAGCTCATCTCCTTTTGCTCGTGGATTCTATTCGTCCTAATAAAAGTAGTCGAAGTGCTGCTCGAAATGCTTCAAGTGTGAGGGCAGCATACAAACCACTTGATATTAGCAACGAGGCTATGGATACTGTACTTCTCCTTTTACAGAAGGATCGGAAGCTTGGTGCTGCATTTGTAAGAACTCGTTGGCCTGCAGCTGAGAAGTTCTTAAACTATAATGGGCATATAACCATGTTGGAGTTGTGTCAGGTACTACTATTGAAAAATTTTGCTTTCATCCGTACCTGTTTTTCTCTAGACTTTTTATTTTTTTTATAATTTTAGTCTTGGTTTTGTAGGCCCCTCCTGTTGATCGCTACTTGCATGATTTACTTCAATATGCATTGGGGGTTCTGCATATTGTAACGTTGGTGCCTAACAGCCGCAAAATGATTGTGAATGCCACATTGAGCAACAATCGTGTTGGTGTAGCTGTCATTTTGGATGCAGCAAGTATTGCTAGTAATTTTGTTGATCCAGAGGTAAATGACCTATTTTTCTGTTATTTTTATCATATTGCAAATGCTGGAAACCAAACTTTCGTGTAGATAGTGTGTGAGCTATGACTTGGTCATCCAATGGTTTTAGCTTGATACCTAAAAATCTTTGCAGATCATTCAGCCGGCTTTGAATGTGTTGATCAATCTTGTTTGTCCTCCACCATCAATCAGCAATAAACCACCTGTAGTCATGCAAGGATCACAAGCTATGTCTTCCCAGACCTCTAGTACCCCTGCTGTAGAGAGTAGAGATAGAAATGGAGAACGCAGTGTCCCAGATCGAGCCGCTTATATGACTGGTCAAGGAGATCAAAGAGAACGCAATGGGGATTCTAGCATTGTAGATCGAGGCAATACTTCGGCAAGTGGTCAGGCTACTAACAATAATTCTCAAAATCCCGTTGCAACAGCAACATCAGGATTGGTTGGGGATCGTCGAATATCTTTAGGTGCAGGAGCAGGCTGTGCTGGTCTTGCTGCACAACTAGAGCAAGGGTATCGTCAAGCTAGGGAGGCAGTCCGTGCTAACAATGGTATAAAGGTTATTTTGCATCTTCTCCAGCCAAGGATCTATCTGCCTCCTGCAGCTCTTGATTGTCTCCGAGCTCTTGCGTGCCGGGTCCTGCTTGGTTTAGCTAGAGATGATACAATAGCACACATATTGACAAAACTTCAGGTATAATTTGTTTACATAGAGTCTTTTGTTACTAATATTTGTGTTTCCTTTGCATGGTAGTATCCAAGTAAAAAGTTGACTCATCTGATTGGACAGTGAAAAAATTACTTCAATTATGATTAGGATCTAACATTTCGATTCCTGAGAGTATTCCCTTTTAGAATGCAAGTCTAAACAGATTCTCAAGTTCTTGTTTAGGGAGTTGGGGTTAAGGGAACACCGTGATAATTGCATAGGCATGAGCATCCGTTGTGATATGGTGTTTAATGTTTTTGTTAAGACTGTAGTTGGGCATACCTGAAGATATATAAGAAACGGCTTAAAGGTATCTTTGTTTTCAAGATCATAACTCACTTTGGTGGTGGAAAATTGTCTGCGTTTGGTTTGATCTATGATTCTGTCGAGAATGCAAAGAAGTATGAACCAAAATACAGGCTAATCAGGCATGGACTCGACACTAAGTAGAAGAATCGAGAAAGCAACTGAAGGAAAGGTAGAACGGGGCGATAAAAATCCGGGGAGTTAAGAAGACCGAGAGACCAAGGCTTCAGATGCTGTCAAGGCATGAAAGAAGATATGAGATTGCCGGAATTTTGTGCCTATAACCAACAATCATCTGCAGAATTGTGTTTTATTTTTAGTAGTCTCTTCAGTTTTCTTTTTATCCACAAGAATTATTGGCAGAACCTACATTTTCCGAACTGGATAGTTTTACAAACGAATAATATTTTTTAGGCTCCCATTTTCTGTTGCTTCAATAAATACATAATACTGCAGCCTCATTCTCTTGTTATACATGCGAATAATTTATATGATCCTACAATGCTATATTTTGAAGTTGTATACTTCTTTGAGCTCTGCTATAACACAAATTGGTTGACAGGTGGGGAAAAAATTATCGGAACTAATTCGAGATTCAGGGAGCCAGATATCAGGAACAGAGCAAGGTAGGTGGCAAGCGGAGCTTTCCCAGGTCGCTATTGAGCTTATTTCAGTAAGTACCTTTCTCTCCACAATTTTCCAGTATTCCGACTTCTATTTCCATTTCTTCATCATTTCATTGAGAGAGAACTCTCCTTACCTATATAGATGATGCATAATGTCACGGGGTAAAACTGAGGTCATACATTAAATGCGTTCTGTTTTCATATGATTTATGCAACTAAACTTAACAAACCTAGCTTTTGAGTGGAGATTGGACATGCATACAACACAACTTCATATTGGGAATGTTTTCATAACAAGATATTGCTGTTTTATTTGTTAAAAAAAATTATTGTTTTTTCTTTTTTTTTTTTATCCAAGCAAGGAACTGATTATGTTATTCAATAATAATCAGATTGTAACAAATTCTGGGCGGGCCAGTGCTTTGGCAGCTAGTGATGCTGCTACCCCCACTTTGAGACGGATAGAAAGAGCAGCCATAGCTGCTGCTACGCCTATCACTTACCATTCCAGGTAGTTGCTGATTATTTCGAATGTGGATTTTGTGCTATGGGTAGAGAATACCTTGTGATTGTGTTGGCTTTCTTGTTTCTCATACGCTTGTGTAATATTTCAGGGAGCTTCTTCTTTTAATTCACGAGCATCTTCTAGCTTCTGGATTAAGCAAAGCTGCCTTTGCTCTGCTGAAAGAGGCCGAGTTGACACCTTTACCTCTTTTAGCAGCTCCATCATCTCTTGCATACCAAGACTCCAAGCTGGAGACATCCTCAACCCAACTGCAGTGGCCCTATGGTCGATCCCCATGTGGATTTCTGACTGATAAACCGAAGCTTCCTGCACGAGAAGAAGATACAAGTTCGAAATGTGATTTTAGCATGTCTTGTCCAAGGAAAAAGCCCATAGTCTTCTCCACTCCTTTTGGTATGCATTCAAAGTCTCTGCCTAAATCCCTGGAATCGTCTTCCTCGGCAGTTAGAAAAATTTCTAGTACTTCAAAACAATCTGCTGCGCCTCTATCTTCAATCGAAACTACCCCAATCATCGACACCGAGTCTCAATGTAAAACACCCATTATATTGCCAATGAAGCGGAAGTTGTCGGAATTGAAGGACACCAGTATCTTGTTGTCCTCGAAGCGACTTCACTCTAATGAGCCAGGACTCCGATCTCCTATTTGTCCTACTCCTATTTCGTCTCGCAAAGTTAGTTTGATTACAGATGTTGGGTTTTCTACGCCAAGCACTACTAACATGAGAGATCAGCATGGACGACCAATACCTGGGGGTTTTTGGACGGATTGTTTGGATGACAACCAACAAGGCAGTTCCCAAGTTGGTTTGGTTACACCATCATCGCATCCTGGGAATCCAAGTGATCCACAACCCAGCAACAGTGAGAGGCTAACTCTGGACTCCCTTGTTGTTCAGTATCTAAAACACCAGCATCGCCAATGTCCAACGCCGATAACTACTCTTCCACCATTGTCTCTTTTGCACCCTCATGTTTGTCCTGAACCAAAACGAAGCCTTGACGCCCCATGGAATGTAACATCTCGCCTTGGATCTCGTGAATTTAGAAGTATATATGGTGGTGTTCATGGAAATCGTAGGGACCGTCAGTTTGTCTACAGCAGGTTTAGGCCTTGGCGAACTTGCCGCGATGATGCTAGTGCTCTTTTGACTTGTCTTACTTTCCTCGGGGACTCGAGAATTGCTGTCGGTAGCCACTCAGGGGAGGTCAAGGTCTTTGACACCAACAGTAGCAGCATATTAGAAAGTTGCACCAGCCATCAGTCTCCTTTAACCATAATGGAGTCATATACTTCTGACGACAGTCAGCTTGTGCTCTCATCCAGCTCCCTAGACGTAAGGTTGTGGGATGCATCATCCATTTCTAGCGGGCCAATGCATTCATTCGAAGGATGCAAGGCTGCAAGGTTTAGCAATGCTGGGAACATTTTTGCTGCAATGGCATCCGAGCCTGCTCGAAGAGAAATACTTTTGTATGATATTCAAACCTGCCAAGTCGAATTGAAACTATCCGACACCAATGTCAGTTCTGCAGGTCGAGGGCATGCTTATTCACACGTACACTTCAGCCCTTCGGATACAATGTTACTCTGGAACGGAGTGTTATGGGATCGACGTGGACCAGGGCCTGTCCATCGCTTTGATCAGTTCACTGATTATGGGGGTGGTGGTTTTCATCCAGCTGGCAACGAGGTAAGTCGTTTAACCCTCTCCCTCTTCTATTGCCATCTCTTTGATTATAGTTCTTTTGTTTGCTGCCTGTTAATAATCTTTTCCTAGACTTCTTTGTAAGTCACAGAAACATTGAAATAGCTAAGCTAATTGTTATTTTCAGTTCTCATTTAAAAAAACTTGCAAATTTTGGTGCATTTTGGGATGGTTTTTTATTTTTAAAGAAGTGCTTTTTTAAAGTGAGAACAATTATTCTATAAGTACTTATGGAAGAAAAACTGAGTTTTCTGATGGTTATTAGATTCTTCAAAATCACTTTTATAGTAAAAAGAAAAGCTATGATACCAATAGCTTGAGCTGCATTAATTCTTCAGTGTATGATACCAATTTCTATGGTGGAGGAATCTGTGCCAATATTTTTGTGATTCTTATATAATGCGGAGGAACTCTTTACTATATATGAAAATTTTCCTTTTCTTTTTAGTTTGGCCATGTGTCGATGGGCTATTGGTTCTTACATTGACTCAAGTTTGTTCATAGTATTGTGTCAAATACTTTGTTTTTTCTTGATATTCTTGGCCATGCTTACAGGTAATTATTAATTCCGAGGTCTGGGATCTTCGAAAGTTTAGGCTTCTCCGCAGTGTACCTTCGCTCGACCAAACAGCGATTACATTCAATGCGAGTGGTGATGTAATTTATGCAATCTTGAGGAGAAATCTTGAAGATGTTATGTCAGCTGTTCATACCCGTCGTGTCAAGCATCCGCTCTTTGCTGCGTTTCGAACCATCGATGCAGTGAACTATTCAGATATTGCCACTATTCCTCTAGATCGTTGTGTCCTAGACTTCACAACAGAGAAAACTGATTCCTTCGTTGGTTTGATCACAATGGATGATCAAGATGAAATGTTTTCTTCAGCAAGGGTCTATGAAATTGGTAGAAGAAGGCCCACTGACGATGATTCGGATCCTGACGATGCTGAGAGTGAGGAAGATGAAGACGAAGACGATGGTGATGACGATAGTTTGGATCCAATTTTGGGTCCTGATATTGATGGGGATGGTGAGAGTGATTCTGATGATATGAGTAACGACGATGACGACAGTGTGAGTGACCTCGATGACGACGACGTTGACTTCGTGATGGATGATGTTGACTTTGAGGGTGGTCCTGGAATTTTGGATATTTTGCCAGAAGAAGATGAAGATGATAGTCAACTGATGGAATCATTTAGCAGTGAGGAGGATGAGGATTTTGTCAATAACGGGTTTGGCTTTTGAACATTACAGAAAGAACAATCAAAATAATCAGGTTAACCTTGATGTTCTTATTTAGTTTTTAGTCAGTTTTTAGTCCAAAATATCTTTATTTTAACAATTTAATCAGATAAAGGAAATGAAAAATGAGAAATTCTCCCGTTTTCAATCTCTTCGAGTCCGGTGGTTTTGACCTTTGTTTTTTTTGTTTTTTTTGTTTTTTTTTATTATTATTGCCAAGATTTTGTTTTCTTTTCCATGAGGATAATAAGCCAATTGAAATCTTAATTTCTATATTTGTAATTAAATATATATATTTTTAAAAAAGGATCGTTCTTGAGTGTAGTGTTTATGCACGAGCAAAGTGGGTATGTTGGTGTCGTCAACCTACCTTCTTGTTTTGTATGCTCATTTTGTGTTATTTAACTTGGACAACAATTATTCCTCGCCCGAGGACGTTTCATTCAAATCCCTTCTAGAATATCTTCATCTCCAAAATCGGAGCATTACAACATCCAATTGAAATAGAAAAAGAGAACAAAACATTCTTTAAGGGTGCGAAAACCTATCTCCAAAATTAGAGCCATTACAACATCAGAATCACGAAACATTTTAAAGGCGGTGAAAACTTCTCTTCAAAATTAGAACATTACAACATCAAAATCTCATACCGGTCAGATAGAAGAACAACGAATGTAAGGCTGTAAAAACCTATCTCCAAATTAGAGCATTACAACATCGAAATCTCATACCGGTCAGATAGGAGAACGAAACATTCTTAAGGCTGTGAAAACCTCTCCAAAATTAGAGCATTACAACATCAAAATCTCATACCGATCAGATAGGAGAACGAAACATTCTTAAAGGTGTGAAAACCTATCTCCAAAATTAGAACATTATAACATTGAAATCTCATACGGATCAGATAGGAGAACGAAACATTGTTGAGGGTGTAAAAACTTCTCCCCAACGTATTTTAAAATCTTGAGGGGCACGTTTTAAAAATCTCGAGGGGAAGTTCAAAAAAGATATAGGTTTGACCATTGACCCTAAACCTAGGCCGCCTCTCTAATCTCTCCTTCCACACACCATCACAGGAGAACAGTCGTCATTATTGAAGAGTTCTACCATCCTTTAACCAAACAAGTGTGGCAAAACTGTAATAAAAATATAAATCAAATGACACTGGTCAAAACAAACTTTGCATTATAACGATGCAAACAATTGTATCAATACACCATACTGCAGAGATCTGAAATTCATATTTTCCCTATGAAGTGCGGAAGAGGCAACAAAATGTCAATTTCAAAAACGTTCTTACATTATTACTGGTGCAATTCTAAGGAGCAATCCTCTGTGGGTCGCGAGGGAACAATGATGTTTTCCGAATGTTATTCAAACCACAAAAAAGCATCACTACACGCTCCAAACCTACTCCGAATCCACCGTGTGGGGGAGCGCCATACCTGCAATGAAAGCATTGCACGTAAATGAAAACCCCATCAAGACGTTGCCATCACACTTAAATTTCGTTTATTCGGTTAAATTTCAACTTCGAGTGAAGGGGAAAAGAAAACAAAAGCATAAGAGAACTGTACCTAAACGAATCGATGTAAGTTTCTATGGTTTTTACATCGATCCCACATGCTTGAGCGCGTTCTGCAAGAAATTCTGGCACGTGAACACGCTGAGCCCCAGAAATGATTTCTTCCCCTGCGTGAACAACAAAGTTTTAAGTTACTTATCATGGATCATATATTAGAAAATTTTGTTACATAAAATGATAGAGAAGAATAAGCACCAGCAAGACACTTATAGTGACGAAATAATATTTAATGTATACCTCGAATAAAGACATCAAATGAGTTACTGTAAGTTGGGTTATCATGGCAAGGCATAGTGTAGAATGGCCTAACAGACAAAGGATAGCGGTGAAGAATGTAGAACTCTGTGCCATACCTATAGTTAGGAAAGTTTGATCAGCAATCTTTAGATATATAATAATTGTACAACATCATAAGTTCAAGTAGGGACACGAATTACTTCTCTAGGACGAGTCGTCCCAATTTCCTCTCAGCCTCTGTATTAAGATCCCCGAGAGGATCGATTTCAACGCCAGCATCCTGTGTAGATAATCATTCATAACCAAGAAGAAAATGTCATGACATTTGGGATTTGGAATCTTTCTACAATTTATCTGGCACTGCAATTAAAAAGTTACAAAAAACAAACAAGAGAACTTCACCTTCAACATCTGAATTCCTTCCTCAAATGTAAGGCGTAGAGTGTTTCGCAAGTACTGCATAATCATGAACTCGGATCAAAGATGGAAATGAGAAGAAATCAATCTACTACCAAACTCAGTCATCTATCCACATTTTACATATTTATTGGCATAAATCCAAAGCCACAAGATTATCCAACACTTTGGCACTATAAAGATTTCTGAGAAGCAGATTATCAATAAAGTTCACCTTCAAAGGCTCAAAGGGATACTGTTTGTCAATTGCTTCAAGCTCCTTCTTACAGTTTTGATTCATACTGTCGAACATTGAGACAAATAATCGGTCCACGATGTCCATGACCTGCATAGAAAAAGAAAAGAAATCAGATCAAGTATCAAGTAAAGATGACCATGACAAATAAAAAGTCAACTCAGAGCATTACCTCATAATAATGGGTTTTAATCTCCATTTCAACATCAAGTCCTGTAAATTCACATAAATGTCTGTGTGTGAATGAGTCCTCTGCTCTGAAAACAGGACCAATCTCAAATACACGGCCGAAGTCGCCGCAGATTGACATTTGCTTATGAAGCTGAGGTGACTGAGCCAGGCAAGCGGGTTGACCTTTGTAGTCCAACCTAAATACAGAAGCACCACCTTCACTGGAACCCCCAATCAATTTTGGTGTATGGATTTCAACAAAGCCTTCGGACAACAGAAATTGTCGAAATATCTGCATAATGAGAACAAACTCAATCTATGTTGCAAACCCTTCATTTACAATAATGCTAAGAAGGACTCAAACACTAGCTGTAAACATGCCTCATCAATTCCCTTAATAAATCTACAAATCAAACAAGACATTGCACGGAAAAATCATGGAGACCAAATAAGAAAGCTATGCTGATGATACTAAACGTGGACGCCATCAAAGACTCCAACTATTAATAGATGAAACTACCAAAGATCCACCAGTCAATAGTTTTTTATTCAAAAGATGACCGTCGAACTATGCAACACGAATCAAGCTGGCTGATAATAGTAGATATAGCTACCAAGATCAACTTTGGATAAAGTCTGTATGCTTCAATTTGGTATGATATAAAAACATCCATTTAGATCAACAATTAAAAGAAACCTTTAATGACAATACAATATTATTCTCGGGCAAAAGGACGAGCTCTTGATAACTTATTCAAGCTGGTGAGGCATTTTGAACTGACATCAGGGCTCAATTTCAATCATAAAAAATCAGAAATCTTAGGCATAAATATGTTCTTGCAAATAAATATTGTTGCAAAGTGGGAAATTGGCCCGCCGTTTATCTTGGTCTTCCCTTCAATGGTAAGCCTCGGTCACTACAATTTTGGAAGCCAATTATTGAAAAGGTGGACAAGAGGCTTCTCTCTTGGAAAAATACAAGGCCTACGCTCATCCAAGCCACACTATCAAACTTCCCTACGTACTATATGTTTGTATTTAAAACACTGGTCAAGGTGGCCACAACCATAGAGAGAATGATTAGAAATTTCATTTGGAAAGGCCATGGAGAAAGTAAGGTGCTGCATCTCATTAAATGAAAAAAAAAAAAAAAAGAAAAAAAAAAAAATCCTTCCACTAAAAAAAAATGGCACCTTTCTAGTACAGTGGATTTGAAAATCTAAAGCTTCTTCTCTCGCATACTTTAGGGGGTCATCATTTCAAAAATGAAAAAAAAGCTTCATGTGGGAGAATTTTATTAGGGAATTTTGCTGTAGTAACTGGCAAGATAGGAACAAAATAATTTTCCAAGTTAAGGAATACTTTTTTAGTAGATTTTTTTATGCTAAAGTTCACTTGGCTGTGACTTGGTGTAAAGGTTCTTTTTCATCACTATAGCTTAACCTCATTCCTTCAATTGGAGAGGTTTTTGGTAATCTCCCAATAGGGGTCTCCCCTCTTTTGTAATGACATCAATGAAATTGTTTCTAATAATTTTCTAAAAAATGGAACAATTAAAACCAGAAAACAGAAAATAAGATAGAAAACTCACTGTTCCAACTTGACATTGAATGCGAAAAATTCCTTGATTAGCTGGAGTTCGCATGTCAAGAACTCTGTAGTTCAACCGCGTATCCTGATTAACACGTACTAGTTGCTCACCAGCCTGCAGCCAACAAATGAGTCCGACGTTAAACAGGATGTGTAATTTCTAGAAAATTCTTATTTTATTTTTGGTATAAAAAATTAGCTTCAATAGACATAGAATGAAAGAAAAAACAATCATTAGATTTGGAACTTCTAAAATTCTCCAAATTAATTACGAAGAACAATGGAAATTAGACAATCGAGCTGAACAGATAATCGAAGCACGAAGAAGAACACATCGAAAGTGAGCGATAACGAAGTATACCTGCAACGCTTTCTCAATCTCAGCTTCACTACGAGCAGCGTCCTCAATATTTATAGGCAGACTCGGCATTGCCTTACTGATGCAGTATACTTTCCTCACTTGAATTTCCACCTGCTGCGTAGCACCTTTAATGGCAACATTGGGCACAGACACGACTCCTTCAACGTCGACAATGGATTCACGGCTCAATCCAACGACATACTTCACCATCTGGCGACTGACGAGCTCCGGCTGCTCCGACACAACGCATTGCACGGTGAATCCCTTTTCTCTCACCACGAGAAACGCCATCTTCTTGGCAACAGCACGGATCGTCTGAATGCGTCCACGTAGAATCACATACTTGTCTTTAAGCTCCCCGGTCAAAGAGCCGACCTGAGTCCAGTTCGCGACATCCTTAGCCTCCTTGGATTGGAGATCGGAGAGAGGTACATCGCCATAGTTAGCGGAGAGTGGGTCGTCCTCGACATTGAGAGACGAAATAGCAGCTTCAGCGGCAGCTTCCTGGCGACGGCGCAACTTTTCCAGCTTGGCAGCCTCCTTCTTGGCGGCCTTCTTGCTGACAGCTTTAGATGCTTCGTCACCAGCAGACAGGGTCTCATCGATCGGAGTTTCGGATGAAGCGGACATGGTTGCAGGAAGAAGATGAAGAAATGAGAGGGAATATTGAGGGCAACGAACGAGAGAATGTAATGAAGAAGGAAGCGCAATAAACCTCTGCGCTGGTAAGATGGGCTGGACAAATACCATGGGCTTTCCTTTTTTTTTTTTTTTTTTTTTTTTTTTTTTTTTTTTTTTAGTACAATGTATTTATATTATTATTTTTATTTCCTAAATACCCTTATTAAGTTGGATTATGCTTTTGCTAATATTATCTTCCAAACTCGTTGTCTTTCTTATTAAAAATAAATAATAAATGAATAAAACAAACAACAATATGGTATTTTAATATTTTAATATATATTTTAAAATCTTTAAATTTTATATTTTGTTTAAAAAATAACTATTGACTTTTTAAATAAATAATTGTATCTATGCATATAGAAATTTTCAATCTTAATACATTTAAGTTTTAATAGTTTGATTGATATATTCTATAGTTGAAATTGTAATTAATAATTTATTACAATTATATATATATATATAGAACGTAAAAGTATATATACGATATTTCATTAGTTGTGACTTTATATCACGTTGAGAAAAGAAATTCAATTCCTAGTACTATTTTTAGTTTTTTTTTTTAAAAGAGTGTTAAAATAAGTAAAATAACCATTTATGGTAAAAAAAAAAATTATGTTAATCCCGAGATTTTTTTTAATTCGAGAAAGGAAAGCATGGAGCTGAAATAACTCACTCAAAACACCTTTTAAAGATTGAATAATAAGCCCTTATCATCGAATAAATATTCAGCTACCTGTGAACCCTCAAGAACTATTGTATTCAAGGTTTGTTCAAACAAAGACACAGGGAACAGAACGGGTTAACCGTAAAAGTAAACTCTTTCAATATACGAAATGAAAATTTTGAATTTCATAAGGAAGAACTTTATATATGCTTTCTATTGGAACTTATGGATGGAAAGAAATGTGCAGCTCTTTACAGATGAGCAACAAAGTACTCTTACTTTCATTGAATCTACACCTTTTCTTGCATTAACTTGGGAGTGACCTTTTCTACTCCCTTCTGTAACTATAATATATCGTCCCTCCTGACATTGGAGGTGCTTTTGGTAATTACCCACAGCTAGGATTTTGTGTCACAGATTTCATCCATCAATATTATCCAGGAGAATTCCTTGGATTCCAAGATACAAACTACAAAATTGAGTTCCTACAACCGTACCATACTGATAGCAATTAGCCCCTACTGTTCATGCTGTTGAAAGCAATTGATGAACAAAAAAAACGGCTGCACAACAAACCTCCTACATGATAAGCAGTAACCAACATCCAAGTGTCCTCAAATGCAACACTACAACTCACATCCTAGAGGGAAAATGATATCCAAATATTAAGGCCAAAATTTGGTTACTTGTGGGCATGCTAAGACTAAGAATAATTTGAACCTAGTGTCAACTGAGTTTTTTTGAATATTTTTGAAGAACAAGTGACTGAAATTAGTAGTAGACTACAATGAATACTTTGCCCTACAAAAGCTATGAACTCAGCATAAACACAACTAGCTTTCCATGCAACCAGATACATATGGCAACTTCCACCACCGAAACAAGGGAATATGAGTATATGGTCGGTCTTGTATACCATATTATATCGACTTTGGTTCATTCTGAATCATCTCAATAACTTATTCTTTATAGTCTATCAAAACAAAAAAGAGATAGTTGTTTACGTATTGACAAAAGGAATAAACTTACTAATTTATAAGTTTAAGTTTTAGGGTTCATTGGCGTTTTAACATGGAATTGAAGGCTGTGTCTAAACCCCTAGACAATTACATATGATATATATCTATATATTATTTCACATAAGAAAATTGGAGAATATAAAAGAGCACTACAAGAAACATCTCCTATTGGAAAGTAAAGAGGAAAGTCTATAGTCAAGGGTGTTCACATTTACACCCATAAAATCCATTAAAAGTCAAAGATGTCACTGGAAAAAAAAAATATTAGTCTTGATCAGAACGTTATAAAATAAATAAAGAAGGCAGTAAATCTATAAACAAAGAAATATGATTTTTTTTTTTTCCCAAATTTATGAAGATAGAGAGAGAAGAAAAATGTTTACCTAGATATCCCTATGGCGTCATCAATAGCCCGATTGTACTCCTCTGCACAGCATTCCACAAATCGACACTTTATTAAGAGGTGGTTAAGAATATAAAAAGTGTGGATATGCACATAAGATCGAATTTCTAATATCAACTATATTTTGGCAAAATTTTCAAATTCCCATCAACAACTGCCAGAATGTTGATCAATTATTAAGAGAGATTAGAAGAACAAAAATAATAATTCAACTCCACTCAGTCATCTTGACCTACATACTACAACATAGGTGACAGAAAATTATTCTTCCAAGTCCAACTCTAATCACTGACAAAGCAGGAATAGTGCCAAAATGGCAAGCCATTTCGTCCTTTGTGTGTGTTCATTGTAATATTACAGCAACAAAGACAAAAGAGTGAAAATGACAATACATTGGTTACTACAAACGTCTGAAAATTTCAAAAGCAGTTAGTTTAATAACCAAAAGAATAGTGAAGGGAACTTGATTCTATACCAAATGTATAGTTCACGGGTGCACGAATCCGACAAGTGCGAGTAACTCCAACTATGCAGGACTTCTTAAAGCCATTCAAGAGCATGCTCTTTCTATGCTTACGTTTCAATGACCTTTCCTTACTCTGCAGCATACAAAAGCAGAGGCTTTATAACCACAAAAAACTAGTTGATCTCCAATCAGAATCAATCTACGACTTTTACATGGTACTAGCAAAAATTGACAATACAAAGCATAATAATTAATCAAACACAAAACCATAATGATTAGGCAACGACAACCTTCCGAAGTTTCTCAAGAACAGGAATGGCATCTGATTCAATTTTCCTTCCAACAGCAAATTCACTGCTGATCTTGCTGCATAAAAAGTTGTCCTGCCATTAGCAAGAAAGAAGTCGTTAACGATTTCTAAGCCCTTGGTAACAGACCTCAAATCCAAAATGAAAGGGACTGTCAACATACTTTAACTTTATGAAATTCCTCGAGATTTGTGGCCATTGTTTCCCATCGAGTGCTGAACTTTGGAAGGGAAATACTTCCCTTTTGTTTACCTTTTTTCTTTCTATCACATTTGATAACTTCCCTGTATAGTCTATAACCGACAAATGGATTCCCATCATACCTAAAATCACAGTAAGAATTACTGATACAGTTGATCATCAGACTTCAGAAATTTGATGAAGACAAATAACTTTAACAAATTACCAATAGGAAACTCCATTTCCATCTCCTCCAAATTTATCTTTCTGGAAACAAGATATTTGAGTTTTATCTTTCGAGCAGTCGCTAATATATGATACTGCATCATCTTGCTGCAAATGAACAAATTAAATAAATCATTCAAGTTCGTGAAGACCCCATGGTGCGAAGATATTTTGATAAGTTTTAGATGAAGAAAGTCGAAAATAAAAGGGCCATAAAAATATATCGAACAAAATCTTTTAATAGGCAAAAAAAATTATAGAACATTATCCAAAATAGTTCACATATAAAGCAGTCTCCAAATGCGTACCCAAATTTATTCAACAAGAAACATGGACCAAATAAGAATAGGTCATATTGATCCACGGTCTGAAGCATAGTGGTAATAAGAAAAATGAATGGTTATAAAAGTAAGCAATGAAAATGAACAAAGATACGAAACAATACATCAGCTCGAATTTGACATAGAGCTTTTAGAAGCAGTAAGCGTTTTGTCGGATCAAGGTTCTTGTAATTTGATATCTCCTCTCTGTATAAAAGAAACAATGGAACAAAGATACAATCAATAAATTTTCAAAATTATGCAGATACAGATATGTCATACAAGTAAATAGTATTATTGTAACTACCCTTTAAAGGCCTTAATTGGAATTTCCCCTTCAGCAACCTGCAATAAACACTCATGTGTTATTCTTATGCTACTGACACAGGCGAAAACAGAAGACTAAACTAAGCACGACCGTACAAACAGTAACTTACCCGAGGCCACCATTGGGCGAGCTTCTTACAAAGTACAGTCACCCATGCATTAGAACCATTTAACATTTTACTTACAGGTGGTAGTATACCCTGATAACATAAACAGCACATTAGTGAATAAAGGGCTCTATAATCCCACAAACCTTGTCTAAAGCACCACGAGAGATGGGCTTCCACTTCTAAGAGATAACTACCTGTTGAATAACTACAACGAAGTAAATGAATGCTGTTTTCATTGGTGCCGTTAAAATTTGCATTCAAAACAAGTTTTGAGAAATGTATACAAAATGGGACCAACAAAAACAAGACCTAAATGAGACCAACAAAAACACTCTATCCCAAATTCCCAATGGAAGGCATCAATTATTGGCAAGATAAATAAAATATCCTCGAGACAATGCTAGTAGACACGAGGGACGATGAAGATGCATCACGACGTTCATATGACCAAAACACACGCCTATGTATGATGCATAGAACGAAATCATAGTTTGAGTGAGATGGCCGACTGAAAAGATACAAACAGTCGTTTAGTAATGAAAATTGATGATCAGTGCATTTAAAGATATGAAAGAAAAAAAACATCTTCAACCTTCAAAAGAACAATGTGGAGTTCAACTAATGAACTGTCGGGCATTATCAAACCCTTTTCAATCTCTTCTGCCGAAATCCTCAAGCTTTTCCCAATTAACGGCTCGAAAACCTCCATGGAAAAAAAAATTAAAGAAATAAACACATTAATTTCATCACCAATGCAGTATCTAACGCAATTTCTTCCTCTCCCTATGAAAGGCAATGTAAACGGGAAAACAAACTCACATTCAAGAAGTTCAAAACCGATGCCAACTCCCATTGACCTCGTAACTTCAAAGCCTCGGCTTCAAAATTCACGTCTGAATCAACTGCCATTGCTGAACCATCGACGTTCTCTTCTTTCGCCGACAGCTCGTCCCCTCCGGCGACCTTCATTGCCGCCGGTGACCGACACGACGGAAGGACATCAGCCATGACAGTGAATCTTAGAGGATCGGTAACTTGTTACAGATACAAAAACTTAGTACGTTCTACTTCTACTGATCCGATAAAAGTAGAAACCATATGCCGCCTCAAATTTCCTTTTTAAGAACTTTTCCCGCCAAACAAATTACCCAACGGGATTGTTTGATTCTCGGGAAAATGCCGCCGAACGAATGATTGATAGCCAAGCTGACGGCGGTACAAAAAGAATCACCCAGATCTTCCCCTTTTCCTTTTGCCCTTGTTCCAATTTCTTAAGCAATTTTTACTTAAATTGGTTATATTATAAACCTAATGCGGTAAAAATAAAATATATTTTATTTTATCTTTTAATATCTAAAAAATATTTAATACATTTTTAAAATTTTCTAAATAAATAAATAAATAAACTTGATTTTGATAATTATTTATTTATTTATAATGCATCTTATAAGTAAAAAGTAACAAAACAACAACTTAACTAGAGATTTGGTCATTTTTTAAATTTCGAACACAATTGAGAAATATTTATGGGAGAAAGAACGTGCTCGTGAGGGAGTCAGCAAGAAAAACATTTTTCACAGTAGAAACATCGGCTCATAGAACATAAGAAAACGACAACAAAAGTGGTTGGTCAGCAAAGGACGATAATTTTCATCTACAAATATATAAAATTTATGGAGAAGATACTGGTCCCGTCGTTCGACTATATCTAATCATTTATTTACCTTTCATTTTTTCTTGCTCGACAGTAAAAATTCAAGCACGTATCGGTTTGTATTTGCATATAGTTATAATGTTAAATTACAGTATTAGTATACTACTTTATAATCGTATTTATCTCAACCTTTTAAACGTTAATTTATTATTTATTTATTTAACTACGATCAATAGAAATAATAAAACAATAAATATTTTTCATTGAAATATATAAAACACAGGTAATACGAATATAACGTATAAAAAAATAAGAATAAATGTGAACATATTAATATTAAAATTTAATATAAAGTAGGGATGTATGTATGGTTAAAATAAAAAATAACTGAATTAGGTTAAATTCCACACACGATAAGTAAATAAAATCTTAATAATTATATAAAATAAAATAAAAATTGATATTTTATAGCGCGGAAAAAAATGGCGCGCCACAATCACGAGCGCGCCGTGGGAATTGGCGACTGTGGCAGCGCCAACGGAGTTTTTTCATTTTTAACCTTTTCACCGTTGGGCCATTTTCGCCGATGCAACTTTCTTGTCATTCTTCCGCTTCAATTTTCCGAGAATCAAACAGTTCCACCCCCAGAGACGTCGCCATTTTCATCATCACGCTCATTATATATACGGCCAATTCAATTTTATCGCTTTTTTTCATGTTACCCAATTCGCTAATCCATTGTTCTTGACGAATTTCACTTGGAATCTACATTATGCGACTGGATTTTTGCCGGATTTAAGGTATGGAGGACAAAGAAACTGAAATTCTTTCACGATTGGCTGCAAATCATCTATTTCTTGGCCAGTTTGAGCCTCTCCGTGCCACTATTGTTGCTCTTAGAGTTAGGAATCCCGAACTCGCTCTTTCTATACTCCAGACGATCGTATCTCGATCTGGTCGATTCGACAATGTCACTTGGTCGCCCTCTTGTTCGTCACCGTCTTTGTTAACGTACTTAGCGACCCTTGAATTGATTCAGTTTGATAACGCTACGTCGATATGGGGGTTCGACCACGAAACGCTGCGGTTACGAGCGGAATTCTTGTTATTAGTCCAGAATTTAATCGACCAGATAGTGGGAAGCACGAGGAAGATGCTCGAATTGGAGAGCGTAAACAAAGAAGGAGGAGAAGAAGAAGTTTCGACCTTAAACGAAACTGTCGAGGAACGGGCTGATTTGTTGCGTGTCGAAGAGGGAAAGCCTGAAGATGTGCCGTCGGAAATCGGTGATTGCGTGCAGGTTTTGGGTAAGGTTTTGGAATTGGGAGTGAAGAGATTGATGGTAGAAGGTGCCGATGCCGAAGTTGACGATAGGCAGAGTGACGCTAGTCCCGCGACGGTGGGATCGGTTAATGAAGAAGAATTAACGTGTTTGAGCAGAGTAATTGGAGATCATGCAGACGCTTTTGATGCCTTGTGTTCGAACATTCAAAGACAGGTTGGGAGTTCTCAGAGTTATGGCCCAAGTTTGGCAATAACAGTGCGGAGTAACAACGATGGAAATGTGGGATTGAACGATGAGGAAGACGTCAAGTGTTTTTCTTCAATACAAAGATGCGTTCAGACAACCCATTTGGACCATTTGAAGGAGTGCCTGAAGAATGCGGATGTAGATGGTGCAATTTCTCGCATTCGTTTTCTTCATGTTGAGCGTGGATTGGACGAATCTGAGTACCGGTATGTTGAATTAAGATCGATTCTCAACTTAGTTACTTAAGTAAAAGAGATGAAACAGAAACCATACTGGCAGGTTTCTGGTATTTCATTTTACACTTGAATTGTTCGTCGCCCCATTTTGATTTTCATTAACTGTGATAGCCCATTTTGATTTTCATTAACTGTGATAGTTTTCTCATGATTCTTTGTTGCCTGTGGGTATTTATCTTCACTTTTATTCAACTCTTATATAGCAAGGTTTTCCAAGACCTTCTGAAGATTATTTTGGCGCAAAAGGAGGCATGTGAAGGCGACTACGATGTTATGGGAGGAAGACTGCTTTCAGTTTACGAAGAAGCGCTTTCATCAAATTCCAGACACCTCGTTGAAATGATACAAGTAATTTGTGCGCGCACTCACTTGCATATGAGCCCTTTATCTTTCCTGACCAGGAAAGCTCTAAATGGTACAACATTGTTTTTAGCAAGACACTGTAGTTAAGGTGACAGGTAGAATAAATCTCTTTTTGTCACAGATTATTCAAGATGAGGTGTTAGCTGAAGAGATTGAGATGCATAGAGGGCCCGATAACAATCAAATTCCACTCCCAATGCAACGCTTTCTAAGTAATATAATGGAATTAAAACCTGAAATGAACTTGGACGAGAAGACAGCATGCCTAACAAAAGCAATATTTTCTTGCATGAGAGACTTGTACCATTATGCTCGTGTTTCTGGATCACATGTGCTGGAATGTATAATGGATGCTGCTCTCTCTGCAGTGAAGAGGACAGAGCTTCAAGAAGCTAACCATGTTTGTGCCTCGGTTTTGCTTCTAATGGAATTTAAAAGTGTAGAATTCATTGAATTTCTTTTGTTTGTTGTCTCTGAATCTCACTTGATTAGGAAACTTTCTTTCTTAGGTTCTCTTATTGTTTCCTCGCCTTCGGCCTTTGGTAGCTGCTATGGGTTGGGATTTACTGTCGGGTCAATTAAAAGAACGAAGGGAGTTGATGCAACTACTGTGGATCAGCAAGTCACCTGACTTGCTGCAGGATGCATCTTCTGAGGTTAAATGTCAGTTAGAAGATGTGAGCTTTTCCATGAAATTGATTTCTCTTGACTGTGTATGATGATAAAAGATGTCAATGAGATGACATATGATGCTTTGTTTCCCGCAGATATCTTGTGTGGAACATCTTTGTGACACTTTATGTTACCATCTTGATCTTGCTGCATTTGTTGCATGTGTCAACTCTGGTCGATCATGGAGCTCAAAATTCTCATTATTGCAATCTGGAAAAGGGCATATGGTTGGCAGCAGAGTAGATACTAATTCAGACCTTTTTGTTGAGAACTTTGTATTAGAAAGGCTCTCTGTTCAGAGTCCTCTTCGGGTGAGTGTTTCTCCCATGGCTTTTGAGAAATCAATTCAGAAGCTTTCAATTGCATTCCTACAAAAAATCAACTTTGTTTCGTTTTATTGCATTAGTATGGGCATGATATCTCAATTTGATGTTTCTGTGATTTGCCCTGTTAGGCTTTTGGTAATTTAGACCTGTCTTCATCTTATGGTGTTGTCTCTTTGAATTTCTCAAAGCCTATCTAAACATCTAATGATGTAGTTTTCTTTGCATGTATTTTATTTTGGATCATGGCGTTACATGTTTGAAGAATCTTTTATGCAGGTTTTGTTTGATGTTGTTCCAGGCATCAGATTTGAGGATGCGCTTGAGCTGATTAATATGCAGCCAATTTCTTCTAGCATTGCTGCAGAAAGGAGGTAAAGTACTGGGGTTACTCTGTGTATGTTCGTCGATATGTTCTTTTCTTATGTTAGTTAGTAAGGCCCATTAATTGTTATTACTTTTTCTAGTTACCTGCGTTTCAATTTTGAGAACAAGACTTTTATGTTGTTGATGTAGTGGTTTTGTGGATTTAGTGCCCATGTTTCATAGTATGAACGAGCTGTTTTTGGGTTTTTTTGGCTTTTGCATTGTTGGCATTTTGAAAGGAGCAGCTGGCTTTCTCTGTTGATCTTGGATACCAGGATAACCCAATGTTTAATTTGACAACTGCCATCCGATCTTCTTCTTCCCTTCTCTCTTTGTTTTTTTGGATAGAGTTATCCAATCTTTCATTGGTTCTAATGAGTTAGTAATGTTCTAGTTAAAGATAAGGCCTTGTGTTTAAGTTAGAGATTAAGTGACAAGTTTCGATTTGCAAATATACGGCATGGGATTAAGTTTCCAAAAAAAAAAAAAAAAAAAATAGTGCATGGGACTTCTAAACTTGTGTGTATCCAAGATGTAAACTGAAGTTTTTAAGTTTTAACATACATATTTCTTTAAAAGAAGTTATATTCTTAATAGTTTGTCATCATGTAAGGCATGTGTTTGATGCTGTAGGGTTCTGAATTTTAGAAAATTAAGTTATATTCTTTTTATTTGTCACTTGGAGAATATTTGATTTGACACCAAGGTATAATTAGTTTTGATCACCGGATATCATTGTTTTGTTTTGGTGAATCACATTTTTTTCTCTTAATGTTCTATACATTTCAAACTGTTTAATTTTACTTCTTTTTCTTTTGGATAGGATCCAAGATATTGAACTTATGCACATGCGTTATGCCCTAGAATCAGCTGTTCTTGCACTAGGAGCAATGGAAAAGGGCATGACTGCTGAAAGAGATTATCATCAAGTTGCATTCTGCCATTTGAATGATCTTTCCAAGCATTTGGAGTCCATAGATAATATTGCACGAAAGGTTGTTTCCTTGTGGTTTGCCTTTTGTAACACACTCTGCATGTTAGCTATTTGTACTGGTAGTCTACCCTTGATATTGTTCTATTTCTAATTTAAGAACATAAGTGTACAGTTATCCGTAATTCCATCAGATATGGAAATTTGTCTCAGATTCTTTTTGAACTTCTTGGGAGTTAACTTATGATCGATTCATCTAAACAATGCTTGTGGGTTGTAGTGGCCATAGAAATAAAATGACCTTACTTGTGTCTTTTTCTTTTCTTTTTTCTTTTCTGTTTTTTAAAATGTTCAAATAAATGCTTTATTATTTATTGCAGGTACTCATGGTGAGCATCATTATTTCACTTTTGCATATGAATGATCTGTCACTCAATATGACACATTGCAATTCACCTGGGAGCCCTTCCTCATCACTCTATTCCTATCTGTCGGAACAACCTGATTTCACAGCATTTGAAGGGAGAAATAAAATGGTTATATCTTTCATAACAGTGCTATTTGATATATTGCATCGTAGTCTTCCATCAGATGTGATCCAAGATGATGATCTATCTAACTATGGTGCCCGTATGGGTGGAAGAAAGGCTTTGGAATGGAGAGTTTCCATTGCTACACGTTTCATTGAAGAGTGGGAATGGCGATTGTCAATCTTGCAGCATCTGCTACCATTATCTGAGCGCCAGTGGAGATGGAAAGAAGCATTGACTATTCTGCGTGCAGCTCCTTCCAAACTGCTTAACCTGTAAATTTTGTAGCTCTTATTTCACGAATTGCCCAGGATCAAACGTTCTAGTTTATGATATGCTTGTCTTGCTGGTGGTTCCTGTTGAGTAACTTCCTTGCACTTGTTTGGTTTTATCTTTATTCATTTTGTTATTATCATGTTGTCTTCCTTTTCTTCTTATTTAGTTCTTGAGGGGAAACTGAAACGTTGCTTGACCTGTGACCCCACATTTACTAGTTTCCTGCTATATTCTGCATTAACATTGGAATGGTCTCTTATCAGTAATAAGATTCCATATTTCCCATCTTGTCTTCCCCCAATGTGCGAACTACCAAGCTTCTGTGTTCTGGGAGCCTTTGGTGGATAAATTTAAACCAAAGCTCGATGAATGGATTGGAGATGCTTCCTCGATAGATTAGCCTTCACATATTTGGTTTTGATTAGTCTTCCAATCTTTTATCTCCTTCTTAGAGCTCCCATGAAAGTCATAAAGAGTATGACGGACCCCCTTGATATGATATTTTTATCACTGATGGGCTTTGACCTCCTTAAATGAGTTTGGTTTTGTCTTTATTTTTCCTTAGACATGTGAGCGATTGGCTTATAGAAGTCTTGAGGGGTTGGCGTGGTAAAAGCAAGGCTAAGATGTAAAGGAAATATGTGTGACCTTCTTTGACATCTTTGGACGGAGGGAAACCATGTTTCACGTCTTGTTGGAACATGATTAGCTCCTCGTTTGGCTGGTACATTGCCCTTCCAGGAGAGCCTTAACAAAGTTAATTGCAACTTTTTTAGAGCTTTCCTCTGGTCTATATGGAATGAATTACTGCATACTCAAAAGACAAAGAATGAGGCTTTGATAGTTTCTTTTTTTGAAAATCTCTCTTTTTTGGCTCTCAAATGGTGTAAATTAGCACCGATCTTTTGTAATTGTAGCCTTCAATTTTATCCCATTGGAAAGCTTTTCGTAATCTTCTTGGGTTTGGAGAATCTTCCTTCCAATTTTTTTTTTAAGTTTATATGATCAATGGACTGATTCTTATCTGAAAAACAAAAAAATAATACTTTTTCTTTTTGTATTATTTTTTTGTAATTGTTGCAATATACTTCGGTGGTGTTCAAACCATCGAAAATTCTTTTGTAACTAGAGCCTTATGATGATTATTAACAATGGACAAGCTTTTCTTTTGTAGTTCCTTTGGCGGGGGTTTATTCTATTCCAGCCCCTATGCTGTTCTTCTGTAACTCTCTTTTAAATATATTTCCTTGACTCTCTTGTAATGAACAAATGTAGGGGTGAGGATTTCAACGTTCGACTCTGGAAGGAATATATTCCTTACTTGCCAAGTTATGCTGAATGTCTCTTATTAAAAATAAAATAAAAATAAAGACAAACTACTAGAGATCAATTCATCATTTTGGAGTATTTTGACATGAGAGAAACAAGAAAAGTTTCAAAGCTAGATATTGTTAGTGGTATGTGGTAGGAGGTTTAGAATGTTACGCACTTCAATGTTTCTACTTGGTTTGAGGATATTCCATTTTTCTGTTGGGGTGCCTAGTAACTAAGGATCTCTGACAGATGTGGACTCCTTGTATTTGCAGATGTATGCAGAAAGCAAAATATGATTTAGGAGAGGAGGCAGTTCATAGATTTTCATTATCAGCAGAAGATAAAGCCACGCTTGAACTAGCTGAGTGGGTTGATAATGCTATCAGACGAGTATCCGTACGAACCACCTAGTCAATGCATAATGTCTGGTTTTACTGGTTTTGCATTTCAAACTACAGCATGTGCTTTAGCTATAAAGAATTAACTGAGTCTATGCCTCGATCAGTAAATATTACTAGTTTTGTTTATTTATTATATGTTCCGCATGTTTTCAAATATTTTCCCTTTTCAAGTCTATGCATCTATTCTTAGTGCATGAATGTGGTGTTTTCTTTCTGTTGCTTATGTTATACGTTCCATGGAATATATTTTTGCTTATTCATAGTGCATGAATGTGGTGTTTTCTTTCATGCTTAATTTTTGTGGTATTTCTATGTTATTATTTGGGTGGTCCTTATTTTTTATATGTCTTGCATTCTCAGAGTCTGGATTGTTAATGTACTTTTAGGAAGAAAATGATACGTGGTTTGTTACTATGATAATTTTGTTTTTTTTTTTCAACTGTCACCTTCAGCTTTTTAATAGTTATTCAAATAAATTTAATCCTTCTATAATATCTTTTTCATGAATTTTTCTTTTCTTATATTTGTTCTCTAATGAATGTGTACATTCTAAGATTTGTCAATGAAGAGACATTTGAAAAAACAATTTTTTTTTAGCTTCTTTTAAATAAATTAAAACTGGCCACAGAGAAGTTTAACACACACCTGAGCTGAATTTTTTTTTTTTTTTTTTGAGGATTTGAACCTCCACCTAAGGATAAGAGTACATGTCAATTGCCAATTACCTCACAGATAAAGAGTACATGTAAATTGACACATGAACCAAGACTATTATTGAATCAGTTTCCGGATAAGTCCAAAAGCAGCAACAAACATTTCATCTCTTGTTTTACTGACATTTATGTGACTTAATTTGGTACTATCCTTGTTTTGATCATGCTATCTCAAATTATTCTATCTTTTTTACCCAGATGGAAGACGTCATGTCCCGTGCTGCTGATGGGATTTCTGCAGTACAAGAGATTGATTTTTCCTCATTACGATCACAAATAGGTCCCTTGCCTGTAGTACGTGCTCCTTTACCCATTTCCTTTTTTACGCCAAGGCTTGTGGTTTAAGTTTAATTGAAAAGAAAAGATATGAGGTTCCAAGTTATTATCAATGTCATCCCAATGTATTAATAAACTCACATGCAAAGAGTTGGTGTTCTTTTTATCTAGTAAGCCCATTGATATTTGATTTCCTTGCCAGATTCTTCTATGTATTGACATTGCCACAACTTCTGTACGAAGTAAGAAGATATCCATGCAGCTTCTTGATCAGGCATTGCTCTTACTCCGTTTAAAACACTTCTTTTATTTTTCTGGTCATACAAATTTGATTTTTTTTTTTTTTTTTTTTTTTTTTTTTTTTTTTTTTTTTTTTTTTTTTTTGCATGTTTACCTTAAATCCATGCACTTTGCAAGTTGAATGAAACAGCTTGAAAAATGGAAAAGGAATTGCTATAAGTTGCTAGTAATCTCGTTAATGTCACTTTGTAAAACTTCGTATGGTTAGAATTTGTCATTATTTAATTTAGTTGATAGTTCTAGTTGAGTTGGAAGTATCACTTCATTTTGTTTATCCAATTTGATATTGAGCAATCACATATTACTGAAAAGATGCATTTATAATTTGAGCAATATGTAGACAGTGAAATATTGAAGTACTTAATTATCATTTTGTTCCTTGTTCTCTTATGGAGCCTCAGCTATGATCCCCTCCCCTCAGGTGGGTGGTTTGGTTGGGGTGGGGGTCATTACAAGGAATTTTGGAATATAGGTCTGTGGAAATATAGTTTTTTATGCAAGGAACATTTGCACTTTTCGTCCTGTAGGTTTGGTAGACAAATCATAGTTTTTTTTTTTTTTTTTTTTTTTTTGACTGCTAAGGAAAAACAGAACTTTTATTATTAAGAACAACATAAGAAGACACAGAAGGTAGCTGACAGAAACGAACTAAGGTGGCAATTGAAAACCCAACCCCATTTATGGAGGTAGAGGTCAATTATCTGCAAGCTAAGGAATATCTAAAAAGACAAGAGGACGAAGAAACTGCAGAAGGGAGGTGTTGGGTGTAGAAGTTCATAGCCTTCAAAACCTCTTTCTAATCTGTAAATCAACC
Source organism: Cucurbita maxima (assembly GCF_002738345.1). Classification (NCBI taxonomy): domain Eukaryota; kingdom Viridiplantae; phylum Streptophyta; class Magnoliopsida; order Cucurbitales; family Cucurbitaceae; genus Cucurbita; species Cucurbita maxima. Next base: position 4,909,831 of record NW_019272019.1, read on the forward strand.
CTGGAAAATTCTTCTGATTCTTACTGAAAAAATGCTCCCACAAAATAAAAGTTTGGTTTTCATCTTATATCATCGTTGTCCTTCTAGGTCAAGTGATCTTCTTTCTTTAGTTTGGAGGTCTTCTATTTGATTCCTCCTCTTTTTGCCTTAGAGGTCCCTCGTCCTTCAGGTCTTTGGGATGTTGTCTCCATTTTTTATTTTTTTTTGGCATCCTAGTACATTTAATCCCATTTGTTATTAAAAAAAAAAAAAAATGTAGAAGAAATTACGAAGGATGATGGGAAAAGGATACTTCCAGTCAAAATGCACTCTCAATAAATTTTGCAGCAACTGCAGAGCTTAGAGAGTTTGGTTGAAAAGATGCTGGTGTAAATCCTCCTTCCCTTTCTTTTTATTACAAACAAATGCTGAAAGGGAGCGCCTCCAAAGTCTTTGTTCATTTCCCTCTTCAATTTCTCTTAAAGTTTCAAGGTTTTTACCAGTTAAATGATTTACTTCTGTTTTGTATCTTTTGCAGGCTCAAACTATGCTATCTGAGATATATCCAGGAGCGTCTCCAAAGTCTGGATCCAATTATTGGGATCAGATCCTTGAAGTGGGAATTATCTCTGTTTCAAGGCGTATTCTCAAGCGTTTACATGAGTCCTTGGAACAGGTGATTATTCATTTATCATGTAATTTATTTTATTTGGTGGGTTTGTTATTTTCTGTTCCATGATTTTAACTTGATGATGTATTCTTTTTTAAAACAAAAGACAAAACCTTTTAAGGGGGTGAAAGAGACTAATGCTCAAACATATAAACTCCAATAGGAGTGACATAACTGGAATGGATGCTAAAGAGTCAAAACTTTTGACTTGATTATATTGTTTTGGCTGGGTCTCAAGGCTTCTTCTTGATGTTCTCTTTCTGATGTGGGAGGATCTCAAGCACCGTTCCGGCATCCTAAATGGCTCTCTTGGTCTTTAAATGTACCCAGTATTTCCCATTGATCGTGAATATTTTTTTTCATCTCAACATGATTGATGGAGGTTCCTCGCCTTAATTCACTTACAGATAGATGGAATGATAATGAATTTGTCATAAGAAGCAAAAGAGAAGGCTACATATTGATTGGTCTTGCCACGTTCTCCCTTTACAACTTCCACAAACTTCTTAACAGGATTCAATGTAAAACACTCCTTGGAAGGAGCCTTTGAAGGAAGTCTTTAACAAATCCTTTTTGGTTCAGTCCAGAATGAATATAAAGAACTTCCATGCTGTCAGAAGAACTCAAGAAAGGAGAACCTCTAATACCGTATTCACTAGCTAGATAAACATTCCAATGATCCAAGATGCAACAAAACTAAAAGGACTTAGAACTATCCTCCTCAATTTAATTTGTCTGTTCCTCCCTATTTATCATGGGAACCAACTCTAAAGGTTTTGTTTCCATAGAACACACTACCTCTGATGGGGAAAAAAAACGTCTTAATTTCTTACAAGTGACAGGGAATTAAAGATCATTATCACTGAATAGGAATGATTTGAGAGGTGAAGTTTTCAAGAGGTTCCTAGTCTTTGCCTGAGATATTACATATCGAAGATTGATATTAAAGATATAATGTTATCTAAATACTTTTCATATTTGGTTGCATGAGTGCACAAATATAGGTCATATGCAACAAATCACTCGGCTTTGCATTATGTTTGAGCACATTGCACAAGTAGACTTATACACTCTTCTCTGTGATATCTTCTAGGAAAATTCTCCATGCCTTCAGGCTATTATGTCCGGTGAGATTATTATTTCTTCAGTAGAGGACTCACAACGTCAAGGGCAAAGGGAACGTGCTCTTGGTATGCTACATCAAATGATTGAAGATGCCCACCAAGGAAAGCGACAATTTCTGAGTGGTATTTTCTGCATTGATTAAATTGTTAATTTTCTTCTTTTCGCCTTACCTATACACATGATCTCATTCTCTATTCATGTCTTATGAAACCTAAGGTAAGCTTCATAATTTGGCAAGAGCTGTTACTGATGAACTGGAACACCATTTTCTCAAAAGTGGGGAAAACCAGTCTGCCAATCGGAAGGTTATTTCTAATTTGAACAAGGATGGGGTTCTTGGTCTTGGGCTTAGAGCTGTAAATCAGGCACATTTGAGTTCCTTAGCTGGAGATACCAGCATGCAATCAGTTGGTTATGATGTGAAAGAAGCTGAGAAGATGCTATTTGGTCCGTTAAGTACCAAACCCTCGACATATCTATCACAGTTCATTCTCCATATTGCTGCAGTTGGTGACATTGTGGATGGAACTGATACAACTCATGATTTCAACTATTTCTCACTTGTGTATGAGTGGCCTAAAGATGTAAGTATCCCTTTTCTTCTTTCCTGTTACATGGTGGTCCGATTTTTTCATCAATATATTTGTTAGCTATTGCATGACATGGTCCTCAGAGTGCTTGTAGAATCACTTAGGAGACATAATTGTCTAGTTTATTGTTCAAGATTAGATATAGTAGAATTTAGTGGATCAGATGCTACATTATCTTCTTGAGACTCGGAAGTTGAGTTCCTTTTCTATTTGAAACCTTGGAGCAAAATTTCTGAAAGTTGCATAGAATCCTAGAGGTTATTATTCACTTAATTGTCAATTTTACTCGCACTAAAGCTATGCTGTTTAGGAAAGGCATGTTATGTGCTTAATTATTCAGAATTTTGCACAGACGAATGATCTTGGATGACAATTATTTTCTTTGTTCTTCTTTTGTACAATGTAGCTTATAACTCGACTTGTTTTTGATCGAGGGAGCACTGACGCAGCTGGTAAAGTTGCTGAAATAATGAATGCAGATTTTGTTCATGAAGTGATTTCAGCATGTGTGCCTCCTGTTTATCCCCCACGATCTGGTTGTGGATGGGCATGTATTCCAGTTGTTCCATCTTGTTCAAAAGGTAGTTCTGAGAATAGACTACTCTCACCTTCAACAAAGGAGGCCAAGTTAAGATGTGCTAGAAGTTCATTGGCAATGATTGGAATTCCTCTTCATCCTTTACAGTTGGATATTGTAAAACATTTGGTTAAAATATCTCCAGTAAGGGCTATCTTGGCATGCGTCTTTGGAAGTAGTATATTACACAGTAGTAGCATCCCTATTTCAAGCTCCTCAAATGACAGCTTACAGCAGGCGCCTGATGCTGACAGACTCTTTCTTGAGTTTGCTCTTGATCAGTCTGAGAGGTTACTATTTCTTATATCATTTATTTTACAACTTAACTCTCATTTTCCCATTTATGTTTATTATTTTTTGAACTCTGAAGTAGGTTCCCAACTTTAAACCGGTGGATACAATTGCAAACCAATCTCCATCGCGTTTCAGAGTTTGCTATAACAGCAAAACAGGATGCTGATGATGTTTGTTTTAAGCCTGACACAAGGGCGTCCATGAAGAGACTTCTTGAGCATGACAGTGATACTGAGTCTGAGTTTGATGAAATCGTCAGTAGCAGTAAAACTTCAGTGCCTTTACCAGGTATAAATGTTCAGGATGGTACATTTCAAGATGGTTGGTGTCATTCCTCAAAATCTGATATTGATGAACTTGATACAACAACTTTCCTATCGTTTGATTGGGAGAATGAAGAACCTTATCAGAAAGCTGTCGAGCGGTATTGTAAATCGTTCTCCTTCTTGTTAGTGGTCATGAATTTCCTTTTTGTTAGCAATTGACATGAAGATACCTCTAGATATTTCAACAATTTACGTGTTCAGCATGTTAATATTATTGATTTCTGTATTATCTTGTGTTTGGTAGTTGTTCTAAATATGCAGAGTGGGTATTTTCCTCAAGAATCTTTACCCACTTCATGTTACAGGAGAAAAATGTTGGTTGGAATATAATGGAATTGAAGGGTTTATATATACATAAACAAGCAAAAATTTTCATTAAAGAAATGAAGCCTCTTATGTTATAATTTTAAGTTAGCGTCCTATGGTAGAAAATAATAACCAAAGTAGCTACAACTACTTGAAGCCTAGATAAGATCCATTATAAATGGAGTTTTTGTCAGATATTCTAAAATTGAATAATCTAGTTATATTTATATATATGTATATACATATGTGCCATAGTTGACCTATCTTTCAATTTTCTGTCGCAATCTTTGTAATTATTTGAAATGAAAGTTTATTGTTGGTAAATAAAAAATATATCATGAAGTTCTTCGGATAAGATGTGTTAGTCCATACTAAAAAAACTGTAAACCAGCCAGCTCAAGGAAGAAATAAACTTGGAATTGAATAATCTTTTAGTTTTGACCAACATTAGAATATGAAATCTCCTCCTTTTCTTGATGGTTCGACCACTTGAGCTACAACTTGTTATTGCTCTCCCTAAACTTTAACTCCTGCAAGAACAAAACCATAATAGTTCTCCTGAGTTTTTTTTGGGGTAAGAAACTGAGTTTTCATTGAGAAAAAAATGAAAGAAGGGTATACAAAATAACGGTCTTCAAAAGAAGTGGATGGATCCCCAAATAAATACAAGAAGGGCTTCAATCCAACAAAATCATAATTACTAAAGTTGATAGATGCCACTAGGAAGCATTAAACACCGTCCCTTTCTAGACCTCCTCACTAGATCTCTCAGCCTCTCCAAAAATCCTGGTATTCTCGAGTCAAATACCATAAACAATAGCAAAAAAAAAAAAAAAAAACAATAAAAACAAAATCNAAAAAAAAAAAAAAAAAAACAATAAAAACAAAATCTCTCGCCACAAAATTTGTCCTTGCTCACGTCTGCTCCCTTCAAAAAATACACTTTAGATGTGTATCCTTCCTCTGATATGTAGAACAGATTGATGGGGCAGTCTGGCTATCATCGATCTTCCTTGGTTTCCGTACTAGCACCATTTAGAAGGTGTTCTTTCCCATGTTGCCATAATAGCACCCATTTAAAAGGTTTTCATGTTTCTTTTATGTTACCCAGTTCTTCTTAGATGCATTATCATTTGATCCGTACCAAGCTAATTGCATATCTTACCAGAAATAATAGAAAAAAAAAAAGATAGAAAATCATTATCTATGCTCCTAATAAAAGACACACATGTTGCCAATGGTGCTAACATAGGTGCAGCTCAATAGTTCAGGAATTTCTACCTCTTCTAGGAGGTTGTGGTTGTGAATCCTTCTACTCCACATGTGATGTAATATTCTTAAAAAAATAATAAAAAGAAATACACGACATGATGCCTGTTTGGTTTGTCAGTTTGTTTGGAAATTTGCTTCTATGAGTTTTGATGTTCAAATTTACTGAATTATGAAATCAGTAGTTGATTGATTGGGAGGATGCCTACTTGTGTAGTCATACTGATCATTGCGGCTCCTTCATTTATCTCAATTAAAATTTGGTTTCTTATATATATAGATAAAATAACTTCTAACAAAGTGTTGTTGTTTTTTTAATTTAAATTTTATTTTATTTTTAGAACAGCTTAATCGATGATGGCCAGTTAATGGATGCTCTTGCTATTTCTGATCGATTTCTACGTAATGGAGCCTCTGATCGATTGCTTAAACTGCTGGTTGAACATGAGGAAGAAAGAGATTCAATTTTTAGACAATCTCAACATCATGGAAACTCTGGTACCTGGAGTAATAGTTGGCAGTATTGTCTACGGTTGAAGGATAAACAATTAGCGGCTACACTTGCCCTTAAGTATGTGATGTCATAGAAAATTTTCTCCCATTATCATCATAAATTCTAGTTGATCTCTATAATTACGAAGGTGTTTGAGCTTATTGATTTCTGATGCTTTAACTCTCATGCTTGTTACATGTGCTCAAGTTGAATAAATACAAGAATTGTTTCATATCATCATGCTTGGTTCTTCTTTTTGTTATTATTTCCCAATGGGAACATGATCTTTTTGCTGCTTTCTGGTCACTAGAAATTTCAGAAATGTATTTGGACGATCACCTCCTTAAAGACTTTCAAGTTATTAATTTAAAGAAATATGCTCATGATAGTGTAGCATGTTATTCAGCCCTCCTATACGTGGTCAAAATTTTACGAGGTTGGAAATGATTAATTTTTTATTATAAATTTCCATTACAGGTATATGCATAGGTGGGAACTGGATGCTGCTTTGAATGTTCTTACTATGTGCAGCTGCCACCTGCCTCAATCTGATCCACTTAGAAATCAAGTCTGACTCTTAGATTTAGTCTGTTTTGGCCTTTGCCGCTTATTTATGGATTACTCTCCCTGAGCCAAAACTGATTCCTTTCTGCTTTTTGGATCAATCAAATGGGACATGTAGGTGATGCAATTCAGACAAGCTTTGCAGAAATACGGCCATATATTAAGTGCTGATGATCACTTTAGCAGCTGGCAAGAGGTCACAAATATCTGTTTTCAGAAATTTACATTTTGAGTGGGAAAATAGACTAAAGCCATTTTTCTGCTAGGGTTTTTTTTAATCTAGAATAGTATTTTAGTTCATGCTGTTCTCTTGGAAATCAGGTTGAAGCAGAGTGTAAGGAGGATCCTGAGGGCTTGGCTCTTAGATTAGCTGGGAAAGGAGCTGTTTTTGCTGCTTTAGAGGTAGCTGAAAGTGCTGGACTATCAATAGATTTACGCCGAGAGCTACAGGGAAGGCAACTTGTGAAGCTTTTGACTGCTGACCCACTCAATGGTGGAGGTCCTGCGGAAGCTTCACGCTTTCTTTCTTCACTACGTGATTCAGATGATGCATTGCCTGTGGCTATGGGTGCAATGCAATTACTACCCAATCTTCGTTCAAAGCAGCTTCTGGTAATAATTGTATCCTGGTCTAACGTTTAAAGATTGGCCGGACCTCTTTATTCTAATTTATATTCCATTTGTCCCTTGAATATAATTTCCTTTCTATTTTTTTCCAAAGGTTCACTTTTTCCTGAAGCGTAGAGAAGGAAATCTGTCCGAAGTTGAGGTATCTCGTCTTAACTCCTGGGCCTTAGGTCTTCGTGTGTTGGCTGCTTTGCCACTGCCATGGCAGCAAAGATGTTCTTCTTTGCATGAGCATCCTCATTTGATACTGGAGGTTTTGCTGATGAGGAAGCAACTGCAATCTGCTTCTTTGGTATTATAACTCTCGACTTTTAGTACTCTTTTGATGCTTTGCTAACATCCCTGTAATTGTATGCATCTGGTGGAATGCTGACTTAATATCATCCCAAGCATTCAAAGATAACCACTTTTAAGTTTCTCTGAGATCAAATCCGATGATCTATCCATGTGCAGATTATAAAAGAGTTTCCTTCTTTGAGAGACAACAATGTCATCATTACTTATGCTACTAAAGCTATTGTTGTCAATATCAACTCTCCACCTAGAGAACATCGCGTATCCATCTCAGCAACAAGACCTAAACCAAAACCAAAATCAGGAGTGTCTGCAAGGTCCTCCTTCACTACAAGCCTTAGTAATTTTCAGAAAGAGGCTCGTAGAGCATTTTCATGGGCTCCTCGAAATAATACTGGGGAGAAGGCTGCTCCAAAAGAGAGTTACAGAAAAAGAAAGAGTTCTGGACTTGCACCATCCGAAAGAGTTGCATGGGAGGCAATGACTGGAATTCAAGAGGATCGGGTATCATCATATCCCACTGATGGTCAAGAAAGACTTCCTTCTGTTTCAATTTCTGAGGAGTGGATGCTAACAGGCGATACTGAAAAGGATGAAGTTGTTCGTGGATCTCACAGATATGAAAGTGCCCCTGACTTTACTCTTTTTAAGGTATGACAGGGTGCTTGATTAGGAAAATTGGGTTCCTTGTAGGAGATAAAAGTTAGGTCGTGGTATCTTTGTTTTCCATAGATGTACATCCCAAAGCTGGTTCTTATTATGAGGTTTGATTTTATGGGGGAGAGTGGATAAGGAGCACCTTTTTGATTTCTTTTATTTTTTATGCGTCTCTGAAAAAATAATATTTTATTGAAATAAATGGGTCATGAATAAAGGTTTCTATATTTTCTATAAAAAGAATAAAAAGTAATTATAAAGTTTTAGGAGCATAATGCATCCTGAAAACAGTAGTAGATTGCTGAAGGAAGTTGCATTTGATGGGAATGAGCAAAAAGAACAAAGGAAAACAAAGTCAAAATCTAAAGATTTATATTCTTAGAAGAACTACAGGTAGAATATACAATTTGAGTTCAAGCAGCTTCAGCACCTTTCGTTTTATTTGAAAAGATGTCATTACTTGTTTCTTGTCAAATTAGCCATCAAACTGCAGAAACCTAATAATATGCTTACTAAAAATAGGCCAATGGTAACTTTTTTCTTAAACAGTTATTAGAACGTAGATATTTACATTCTTCAGTGAATTGTAAGGTTATTGACATTTTTTCTTGGATATTTTCAGTGTTGTTTTTACTTATCCCGGGCAATTTTGGTTTCAGAAATGAAATTTCCCTGTGTGCATTCTGCTGCACGTCTCAGTATTTTTTTACTCTTTATGTGTAGGCGTTGCTTTCTCTCTGTTCTGATGAGCTAACATCTGCCAAAAGTGCCATGGACTTGTGTATCAACCAGATGAAGAATGTGTTGAGCTCTCAGCATTTGCCTGAGAATGCATCAATGGAAATAATTGGTCGTGCATATCATGCTACAGAGACAATTGTACAGGTGTATTTTTTGTCATGTTCTTGTCATGATCTGATGATGCTGTGGCTTCTGAACATATTTTTTGCTTTTGGTAGAGAACTCCAAAATAGTTGCAATTTTTGGTTCTTTCCTTGCGTAACATTATAACTTAATGGGTATGTGATTACTGAAAAGAATCATTTCTCTGTGTTCAGGGGCTACTCTATGCTAAATCCTTGTTGAGAAAGCTTGTTGGTGGTACTGAATTACCAAGTAATTCTGAAAAAAGTAGGGATCTTGATGACACGTCTTCAGATGCTGGCTGCTCTAGTTTGGGTAGTCAGTCAACAGACGAGCTTTCTGAGGCTCATTCTCAGGCTGGCACATGGCTAGTTCGTGCTCAGCTACTTCAAAGCCTCTTGGGGTCAGGAATTGCTGCATCTCTTGACGATATTGCTGATGTGGAGTCATCTGCTCGTCTCCGTGATAGGTTGATCCTGGATGAGAGATATAGCATGGCTGTATATACATGCAAAAAGTGCAAGGTAATATGGATTTGATACTGTCACAGCCATTTCCTTTTGCAATGATGTGAAATATAAATTTTTGCTTTTGTATATCTCTCAGATTGATGTTTTCCCTGTTTGGAATGCATGGGGCCATGCTTTGATACGGATGGAACACTATGTGCAAGCACGTGTAAAATTCAAGTATTTATTTTTATCTTTTAAAAGGACCTACTGTTTTCATCTGGTTCACAGCAAGTTTTCAAGTAACCTTATTCTGTATTGTCACCAATGCTTCTCAGGCAAGCTTTTCAGTTGTACAAGGGGGATTCCGTGACTTTTGTACAAGACATTATCAATACAATTGAAGGAGGCCCTCCTGTGGAGGTTGCTACTGTTCGATCCATGTAAGATAATATTTGACTTTCAATTTTTCTCTCCTCTTTTTCTTCCATCGCTCTTTTGCTAGAATTTCCAATTCAAAGAAATAGAAACTCGAATGACGTAGGTCTAGGGCGGCTGAGGTGAAGAAAATAGAAAGCTGATAATAATATTTAAGAAAAAACGAATGCAAATGCATGTTTTCTTAACTATCATTGACAAATTTTATATAATAATGGAAATTTATCTATTGTAGTTATATTGTCAAAATAAATAGGATGCCATTCTGCTTGCATTAAGGGTTTTTATGGAAAACTGCCTAGAAAATATAATCTTTTTTTTTTCCTTTTTAAATTTTAAATTTTTAAATTTTATTTGAATTAGTAAGAGTCAATATTATTATGCAAACTGAATTCACTACCAACAAAGCTGTAATTTTTTAAAAAAAGGTCATTTATGATAACTCTCAATAGAAGGAAATATGGAAAAATACAACTATTTTGGAAATAGTTTCTAAATAACCCGTAGTATTTTTCCATTCATCTCATGTATTTTGGCTTGTGCGAGTGGCAACCATCTTTGACCATTCATTCTTGTAGCTGATTTGTATTTCCTTGAATCTAAACAATGGCAGGCTAGTTGATGAGATATCATTACGATTCTCAACAAAATATTTATTGAATACAATATAAGATATTAGATGTATTTCTGTGCAATCTGATGAAATTTGATTTCTTTTGGTGTTTCTTTGATCAACAAAAAGGAGAACCTGAAAGTCTTTCAATTTTTATTTCCCATTGCCTCTTTTGGTAGTATGCTTATTACATTTGAGCTATTACTTTCTGTCTTCTTCAGTTTGGTTGTCAATATAATTTTGGTAATTCCATTTTTAGTGTCTTCACTTCCACTTCTTCCCTAGCCTTTCTAGTGCTAGAAGTTGTTAGTTTTGACACATGAAGAGTTTGTTGTTAAACAATGCTATTCTATATATCATTTCAATTGAACCCCGTATTGTTTACATGACTCAGTTGCTTAGATGATTTGTTATCGAAATAAATGATAGAAATTGAATTGCAGGTACGAGCATTTGGCTAAAAGTGCCCCAACGATATTAGATGATTCACTTTCTGCAGATTCTTATCTCAATGTTCTACATATGCCATCAACTTTTCCTCGGTCAGAAAGATACCGATGGATTCTAGAGTCTGCAAATGATAGTTCACATTTAGAGTATGACGATGGACCTCGTAGTAATTTGGACAGCATTCGGTTTACTGAATGTGTTAGTTACATGCAAGAAGTAAGCCTAATCTGTTTGCATATATACTTCAGCTTGTCTTTAATCCTTGGCACTATGACTCCTGTTTGTGTTTTGCAATGCTTCTTGCCCTGATTTTTTTTTTTTCTAATTGTTACTGCTTTTTGTATTTTAATAATGATTTGAAGAAGGAAAGGTATGACATTAGCACATCCGTTTTCACGGTAGCGTGCACAATATGAGAACAGAAAGCACCCAATATTGGCAGTGAGTGCCCTTATGTGTTTATTGATTGGCCTTCCATTCTTTTCTGTGTGAATGTTTCTCCTTTCTTGAGTTTTATAGCTGGTTTCTCTTCTTTGTTTTAAAGGATAGAAAAGCCGAGTTTCATTTCTTCACGTCTCATTACATGATTAAAGAAGAGTTTCATCTTTTCATAGCTCCTTTTGTGAAAAAAAAAGATATTGAGCTTTCATTGAAATATCATAGAATATAAAACAACATACAAAAAAATGTCCAACAAAGATGAGCCAAAACCTATTGAAAGGGGCTCCAATGAAACGGAATAATGCCTGACCGATAATTATAAAAAGCCTTAGAAGCAAATTGTAACACATAAAGAGGTGTTGAATGTGTTATCGAAATTACTTCCAAGACCTTTTAACCCCTCTAAAAATGGTATGGTTTCTCTTTTAAGTCAAGTACCCTTCTAAGAGGTGTTGAAGACTGTTCTCAGATAAGATCTCTTCTTTCTGAGTTTTTTGTGAAAATGTACAGTTTACGGCCTCTTCTTGGAATGCTTTACACAATTCTTTTTGTAACACAGCATTCTCTCGTTATCTTATATTGGAGGCCCACCCTTTTTTGATTCTCATGTACTATGCTTAGGAATCCCTCATCTCTAGGGCCTTTTGCTGTCGGTTGCTTTCTTTTTAGTTAGTGTAGGAGGTTCTTTGCTTCTTATAAAAAAAAAAAAAAAAAAAAAAAAAAAAAAAAAAAAAAAAAAAAAATTGCGAAGAAACAAGCTTGCCAATGAACTCTACCCTTTATTCTAAAGGGAGGGAACAATCCAACCTTCTCAACCATCGTTCAACAATCTTGGTTATTAGCAAAAGAAACGTAAAAGAACTCCAAAAAATGAACCCAAATCGGCTACATTAGTGGCATCTCCAAAAATATATGATCAAGATCCTCCAATGTGCCTCTACAAATAACGTCTCATTAAATGATTTTTTCTTTGCCATTTTTTTCAAATAAACTGTACTTTTCTATAGTATATGTTTTGGGTTAGATTTATTTGAAATGAGATGGGGTCAGTGATACGTGCTTTTGTTCTTTGCAGTATGCACGTCAACTGTTGCTTGGATTTATGTTTAAGCATGGACATTACAGAGACGCCTGCATGCTGTTTTTCCCTCTAGATTCTGTTCCTGCGCCACCTCAACCCTCAAGTGTGGGAACTGTCACCTCATCATCTTCACCCCAAAGATCTGATCCATTAGCAACCGACTATGGGACCATTGATGATCTCTGTGATCTTTGTATTGGTTATGATGCTATGTCTGTTCTTGAAGAGGTGATTTCATTAAAATTATCATCTACTAAACCGGAGGATGGAGCAATGAATCAGTATATGGCAACCGCACTTGCTCGTACTTGTAACTTCTGTGAAATGCACAGGCATTTTAATTATTTATACGTGTTTCAGGTACCATTTTTTCCTCTTTTTTAAGACTTTAATTTTGAGGGATTGGGTCAATGTGGTGTTACCAAGATTTTAAGTTCATTTACTTGATGCCTTCCTATATTGAATAAAAATAATTAGCTAATGGGTGTAATGAAGCATAACAGTAGTTTGAAATTTAAAAAAACTGCCAAACTTGCTGAACTGTCTAGTACTCGAGTACTATCATTGGAACAAAAAGAACAATGAAGTTACTATTGTGATAAGTTTTGATTGAATGAAAATGAAATCTTGGCATAATATTGTCCTAACTGTGCCAAGATGGTTCCTCAAACCACTTTTTGATCTCCCATGTCTGTAAAATAGTGATTTCTTTATGTGTTGTCATGACCATGTTATTTAAGCCTTTTATATTGCTAGTTACCATGTTCCTTGCAGAAATATTTGGCAGGCTCTTAATTTTATCAAGTATTTTTCGTCCGGTTTTGTGTTTGTAGACAAAAGGAAAAGGGGGAATGATGAAGAATCTTCTTTTATCATTTTGTGTAGTCTTTAGTTGGATAGCGAACTTTTAGATCCAGTAGATCTAAAGCAAGAGATTCTGATTTTAAATCTGTGGATGATATTTACTTCCGCTTTTTTTGTAATAGTTCATGAATTAGATTTTGAGCCTAAGTGTGAAGGGAAGGGTTTAGAATGTAATAAAAGAAGATTACCTTTGCTAGCTTACCGTTTTGGGTACTCACGCCCCATTCACATTTTTTGCCCGGTTTTGTGGCTTTGTTGGCCCTTTTAAAAACAAGCACCTTCTAGGCATAATGTTGCTAGAACACTCGTGTACACACAAGCCAACTTGAGCATCACTCAGTTAATTCAAGTATTGTTTCTCGACCAAGAGGTTAAAGATTTAAATCAACACTCTAACATGCTCAACTCAAAAAAATAAAAAAAAGAATTAATAATGCTAGTGTACACAAAAGAAGTCACTCGAAGCCATGTACTTTAGTTGGCTTGTGTTCAAGCGTCTTGTTTTTCTTTTCAGCTTTTCTTCAAATTTTTTATTGTTTACCTCTATGTTACACAGGTATTGAAACAGGATCATGTTGCAGCTGGGCTTTGCTGTATCCAGTTGTTTATGAATTCTTACTCACCAGAGGAAGCAGTCAAGCATTTAGAACATGCAAAGGTATATCTTAATTATAACTCCTGTACTCCACTACTTGTTCAACTAATTTTGGCTTCATCATTCAATTTTCATTTTAAATACAGATGCACTTTGATGAGGCACTATCAGCCCGATATAAAGGTGGAGATTCTACCAAGCCTATGGTAAAGGGAGTTAGAGTGAGAAGTGCCTCTGAGAAGCTTTCTGAAGAAGGACTTGTCAGGTTTTCTGCCAGGATTTCAATCCAAGTAATGTCTGACGTCTAATGGATGTTATTGCTTTTCTTCAATCATATAATGCTAAAACTGGATTAATCTCCAAATAACATGTAATAATTTGTTTGGTCAGTGGTTAACAATTAACTTGAAAAGAAGTCTGGAAAAGTTGGAATATTTTGTCTTCGACGATTCTCTCACTATTACTTCATGTGAAAAATTATGGGATTCTTTGGTTGTTATTAAAGAAGAAATTGCTCGACTCCTATAAAATTAATACAGATAGATGTTTGTTCATTCCGATACAAGTTTAAAGTTAAAATCACAGACTGTCTTAGTAGTTGTATAGCGTATTTTAGTCATTGGTGGAGGTGCAATTTATACAAGCAATTCTAGAAACTCTTATGAATTTTTTGTATTCTTAGGTGGAAGTTGTGAAGTCATTCAATGATTCAGATGGACCTCAATGGAAACACTCACTCTTTGGAAATCCAAATGATCCTGAAACATTCAGGTTTTATTACCTTCATCAACGATGATTTTATTTTCCTCATAGTAATATGCAGTAAGCCAGTAACCACTTGATTTATTAGTGAAGATGATGTCTGAAAATATCCCAAGTATATAAAATTATAAGATGAATAAGAGTCAAATTTTGGCTAAAAGTACCTTGTGTGAGTCTCTGTGAATGGCTTCCTGAATGCTCTTACACTTTTTGTACATGTAATGTTCTAAACTACTTTTCCATGATTCATGAACAAGGTCTGCCATTTCACTCTTGATCTTTCCATATACATCAGAAATATTTCATTTCCAATCTGAGAATGGTTCTTTTTTAAGTAAAAATCTTATTGCTAAGAGTGGATCACAATGTTTAGAGAGATTGTGATAAGAGTCATATACCAAGACCCTTGTGCTTTTTACTATAATTTTACTCACGTTGTGTTATTAAATATTTTGTGGAGTTGTATAGCTCACAAGAAGCAAATGAAGAAATTCAATTGCTGTGTGTTTCAGGAGAAGGTGTAAGATCGCCGAGACCCTTGTGGAGAAAAACTTTGACTTGGCCTTTCAGATTATATATCAATTTGGTCTTCCAGGTAGCAATTGCATTGTGTTGGCTGGACAACTTTTCTTTTCTAATTCTTGAAATTGTCGCTGTAATTTTTCTATTGATGCTTTAACACCGTCTCCTGGTCCCTCCAGCCGTTGATATATATGCTGGTGTTGCTGCATCGCTTGCTGAGAGGAAGAAAGGCGGTCAGTTGACGGAGTTCTTCAGAAATATTAAGGGCACCATTGAAGATGGCGATTGGGACCAGGTAAGGGAATTGTACTTTTGTTCTATTGTATAACATATAACAGAATCTGTATGATGTTTCATCTCTCCCACATGTTTTAACCATGCTTGTTTTTCGGAATGGCAGGTCTTGGGAGCTGCAATAAATGTATATGCTAACAAACACAAGGAGCGACCAGACCGTCTCATAGATATGTTGACTAGCAGTCACAGGTAATCGATATGCACTTCTGTCTGATTTGTGTCCTTGTGTAATGACTGTCTTACATGAAGTTGCAAGAACTCCTTCAACAAGTAAAGGGTGTTTTGAATTATAGGCCAAGATTTGTTTTTTCTCCTTGGAAGGTTGGGTATGTTTCAAAGACCGACCGATTAACCCGAGTTTTCTTTCTTCTAATTATTAAATGTGTAAACAGTAAGTTATAAATAGGAGTTTGTTTGGAAGTAGCTTGAAAAGGGACATGGCATGTTATATCGGGTGGGATTAGAGAACATGTTCTTAGTAGAATTCATCCTCCTCCTCCTCCTCCTCGATGCATTATTTTGATTTGGCATACAATACAATTGCCTGAAATCCTTGTGGTACTCATGTTGTGTACATACAGAAAAGTTTTGGCTTGTGTGGTCTGTGGTCGTCTGAAAAGTGCTTTCCAAATTGCTTCTCGAAGTGGAAGTGTTGCTGATGTTCAGTATGTAGCTCATCAGGTCAGCCATCTTCACCACAAACAATCTATATATATATATATATATATATATATATATATATATATATTCTCTATGTTATCTCTTTCAAAAGAAAATCTGTAAATACTTTCTCTATGTTATCAACTATATGAATGTCCTTTAAATGTATTGAATGTATTTTTGTTTTCCCTAATGATGTTAATGTAATAGTGACCAATGTGGAGCTTATTTGTGATTTTGGTTCTTGATTTAGAAACAATAACTACTCATGTTGAGCTGTCCATCTCTCTTTCAGGCATTGCACGCAAACGCCCTCCCCGTGCTCGATATGTGTAAGCAATGGTTGGCTCAATACATGTAATCCATCTCAATCGAGCAGATTTTGCCTTTCGGTTTTCAACCTATACAGTCTCGCAACATCCATGCAACCATTTACTTGGTTCAACATCAATTGTTTTAGTAGTTCCAGCCTTCTAGTATGATAATGATAGAGCTTGTTTAAAGTGCCTCATAAAGAAAGAAAAACTCGATTTGCTTAATTAATCGGGATTCCAGTGTTTTGAGTAGAGATGTAATCGATCATATTTATTGGACGGTTTTGCTCGTCGAGGCTATTCAGTTTCTGCTACTAAAGATGTGATCACAAAGCTGAACCTGAAATTAAAAGAAATTAATAGATATATATATATAGCAAAAGGGTATTTTACTGTAAGAAGCGTTCTACCACAGGTAAAGAGGAGGCAGAGGAATGTGGCGCTCCACTCTTGTCACCTTCAGAGATCGGTTGGCTGTAGTTCTTTCTCTAGTCGCTAATGTCCTTTTCTTATTATTAATTACTATCCTGGCCGGCCATTTCGTTTTGGCGGAATTATAAAAGTATATAATATAATTAAGTTGCGACAATTTATTATTTATAATTCCAAAGTCAGCTTCTGATTAATCAATGTTATTCAATAAGGTTCAAAATATATTGTTTTTGTAAGAATTTTGTCGTAGTTGAAACATATGAATGTATGCATAAACAAGCTTATGTTCCTAAATTTGATTTATAATGAATTTTTTTTTACAAAAAAAAATGTCAATCATCGATTCATTTTCACAATTTTTTATGCGTAAGATAAGATAATCACATATAATTATAGTGGCCACCAAAATAAAATGATAAATACACACACTAGGTGACTAGGATGGAAATTGGTCAAATAATTATATAATGGGAAAAATAAGTATATATATATATATTTTTTTTAATTTCACAAATAAAAAAATAGAGTGAAAAATGGACTACCTAAGAAAACGGAAGAAAGTTAAAAACTGTGGTTATTAAATTTCAAAATCTAAAAGAGAATATGAACATAGATTCATTGTATAAACCAGTTAAAGAAAAAGCTTGTCTACTACAAAGTTTAATTTCAAAATGCAATTAATTATGTCAGACACGAGAGGGTAAAATTGGAAAAGGAATTTAAGTTGAAAATAGAATTAATTATGGCAGACACTAGAGGGTAAAATCGGAAAAGGAAATAAAATATCTAATTGCTAATTGATCTCAGCAAGAAAGATCGGACATAAAGTTGTAAAATTCTACGATACACAACAAATCTATAAATATTTTCTATTAAAAAAAGCCCCTAACAATTAATGAACCATCAATACTTTATTATTATTATTGACAGAATAAAGTGATTAGATCTCGAATTAAGTTCACAAATTCATAAGGATTTATTCACTAGTATCGTATTCTGACCTCAGATTCGCCTTTTACTTCCACAGTTAAGCTTCCAATTTACCTAAGGTTAAGATATATGTATATATATATATATATATATATATAATGCATAGGAGAACCTCGTTCATTCAAAGAAGCAAGAAACTAACCATATGTTTAATGATGGTAAAAGAGATCCACAAAGCCTTCCTTGAAGTCCTTTCCCCTGTTGAAGTCCTGAAATTAAGAGTCAACTCTTCATAATACACGCATATTACATATAAAAATCGCAATTATTAGAGTAATTATGAGACATCATCTCTTGAGCATGGGATCGATTCATAGAATAATGCAAGTCAACATGGATCACTAAAATAAATCTTATCTTTTATGTATAACAGTCACGAAATGATCTTTTTTAAATTTATTTACACCAATTCAACGAATGCTCATTGCCACCTTCCCCTTTAATTAATATATATTAAGTTGAACTCACGGGGTTCGCGTAGAAGTTACCTCTTTTGTGTGCATAAAAAGTCTCAGGCATGCATGAAAAGTGACCGTCTTGTTTCTGGGTCATTAGAATTTGCAGAGGCTGAAACACAATGACGACACCAATGTCCGAAACAAGGTCGCCGTTACCTTTGCTGTTCCGGCGGCACTCAAGTGGCGAAATAAAGAACTTGACGTCGGTTTCCAGCAGCCTTTTGCCGGCGTTTGGAACTGTTGTGACCGATGGATACTCAAACCTGAACAAGTTCATTATAGTTCCGTATGATAGAAGATATCGGTGAGTCAATTCAAAAACTTGTAGATGCAATTCTAAGAGACAATATAGTTTAAATTTAACACACCATAAGTACTTTCATATCTTAGTGCTTAGTTTCTCTGCTAATAAATTTGATCCTACCGGTTGTGTGATAGGTCGGTGATCCATGATATTCAGTATTGAAAATATATTTTTTTTCTTGCCATATATGAGGATGAATTTCATTAGCTGTAAATGAAAGAACACATACAGTATAAATGATTTTTTTTTTTTAATTTTTTTTTTTTTATAAGTATTGATATATGAATAATTATAATGTGGAAAACTAGTCAAAAGCAAGAATTTGTCTTACTTGCTTTTGGCGAGAGAAAGGAGCGGACCACTTTGGTTGGGCATTTTGGAATATGAACGATGATGCAATGCAGGTGGTGGCAAACTTTCCTGGTAGTGCTAGTGGTGTACTCAGCGTGGGTATCTCCCTTTGAGCTTGCCTTCAAGAAAGTGGCAACTGGGTCTCTTTTACCCGTTGATTTGGTGGTGGATGCATTCTTTGCCCTTGATATTGTCTTGACCTTCTTCGTGGCTTATCTGGATAAATCCACTTATCTCCTCGTTGATGATCATAAGAAGATTGCTGTACGGTATGTTCATTTTGCCCATTCCAAGTAATGTTTTGGTTTGGGTTTCTTCTTCCATCTACTTCTTCTGAAAATTGAAATTTTCAAAAGTTGTTTCAAGAGCTGAAGGAAGGGGAAACAGTACAGTTATACAATAAATGACAATTTAGCACAAGACGACAGCTGCACACATGTAGAAGTTGTAACTAGAAGGCATTAAAACAATATGTATTACTTTTCTGATGAAGAAAAAAGAATTTGTTTTTAATACAATAAACGGTCAAGAGATTGATCTAAGATTTATCATGACAACTTGAATTTAATAGGTTGTAAATTGTAATCGGTAGAAAATATATATATACAAATATGACATGGGTGAATGGTTAGAGCTAACTATTTGCAGTGTGAAATGAATTACTGAAGCAAATTTCAGAACAGCTATTAGATTAATAGAAAATTATGTGTTGCTGCAGTTACCTTACAAGCCTGTGGTTCCCCATGGACGTAGCCTCCACTCTTCCATTTCAGGTAATATACAGAATTTTCACTGGAAAGATGAACCGCAATGAGGTCTTCGGTTTCCTCAACTTACTTCGGTTCTGGCGACTAAGGCGTGTTAGTGAACTTTTCTCAAGGTAACATGTTGCTTGCACTTCAATTTATAATGGAAGTAGATTATTTGATAGTAAAGATTTCAAAAATTAAAAATGCATTTTCATACTACTTACATATGAAATTAAAAGGACTTGGAATGTTCAGCTCAGAACTAATCTAACTGACAAATTGCCTCAAATCCAGGCTCGAGAAAGACATACGCTTCAGTTACTTTTTAACAAGACTCGTCAAACTAATTTGTGTAAGACTTCTTTGTGGGGATAACAAACTTACTTGTAACATTCTACTCTCAGACCACTGCTTAAGTATAAGTATCTTTGGGTTGTTCTCCAATGACAGGTTACACTGTTGGCAGTTCATTCAGCTGGTTGTTTCTACTACTGGCTGGCAATTCATCATAAAGATGCAGAAAATACATGGATTGGAATTGAAGTAGAAGATTTTAAAAGCAGAAGTATCTGGCTTGGCTACACCTATTCAATATATTGGTCAATTGTCACACTTGCTACCGTTGGTTATGGGGACTTGCATGCAGTTAATCTAGGGGAGAAGATTTTTAGCATCTGCTACATGTTATTCAACATCGGCCTCACATCTTATTTGATAGGAAACATGACAAATCTCATCGTTCACAGTGCTATCCGAACATTTATCATGGTAATTCATCCTTTTTCTCCATGCACTCAATCTAAGTTACAGGAACCAGTCTAACATAGAAAGCATAGTATTTGTTATATGTCTACTGGCAATGTAACGAAGAAAATGCTACTGCGCGAATCTTACCCTGTAACTATGTCTATGTTTGGTAATAATCAATGGTTTACAAAACAAAGCATAGTGTCAATAGAAAACATAATTTTACACTTTATAATAAACTAATTGTATTGTCACTTACCAGAGGGATTCCATAAATGAGATATTGCGTTATGGAAGCAAGAATAGACTGCCAGAAAGCTTGAAAGATCAAATGTTGGCGCACATGCAGCTCAAGTTCAAGACAGCAGAGTTGAAGCAAGAAGAGGTGTTGGAGGATTTACCTAAAGCAATCAGAACCAGTATTGCCCAGCACCTTTTCCGTCATACAGTTGAGAATGCATACTTATTCAAGGATCTATCTTACGACTTAATCGCCCAATTGGTAAGAGAACTTTTTCCCTGTTCAAGAGATGACGATTTCACAAAAAAAAAAAAAAAAAAAAAAAAGAGTCGTCAAATAGACTACCAAGTCATGCAGCATGAAGTACAAAAAAGTAGAACTTTGGAGCATTTACCTTCACCATTTAACAGAAGAATATCTGGAAACTAACCAAGCTAAATTTATTGCTATTCTCAGTTCTCCTGTTGGCCTAATACATATTTGTGCAGGTGTCTGAGATGAAAGCCGAGTACTTTCCACCTAAAGTTGACATTATAATACAAAACGAGATACCAACAGATTTCTACATTTTGGTGTCTGGATCAGTGGTAAGTAATCTTGTGTTTTTTCATCTGCATTCCATGTTCTCTTGGAATCAAATCTAATCTAAACTACATTTATAAAAATGCAGGATGTGATCGTGTACAAGACTGGAACTGAACAGGTAACGTAGAGCAGTTCATTGTTGTGTTAAAAGGTTATTGCCTATTTCTATGCATTACATTATATAATGCAAGAAATTTTAAATATTCACGACCAAATTACAAATGCTGACAGGGTAAAGTTAGACAATGAAGTAATTATGATAAAATTCTAAGTACTTAAAACGAACTCAAAGAAACAGTTGTATAATTTATATAACAGACCCTAGTCTATTCAAGTAATGTATTTCTAAGCAGTTATAACGAAAATCAAACTCCAGTAAAATTGGTGGCAAAAGAATTTAAATGGTTAGAAGATCCAGAGTGACGAAAGAGAGCTTTGGCCCAGCAACCAAGATCCCTGAAATCAAAGCACAAAATTATATTTTTTTTAAATAAGTATCTAATTGGATTGTCAGTATCTTTAAGAAAACTTATGTTGCCTAGAAGTGATAATCTGTTTGGCAATTGATGGATATTCAGACAGTACAAGCAGTGCACATCTTGAATTTCAATAAACCAAGAACTGAAGTAAGACAACAGAAGAGGATAGGATGAGATCTGTCCTGTAGTGATTATAGACTGAACAAAAATAGTGTATTGTATGCACCATCCAACAGAAGATAATATCCCATTCATTCATATATCATAGCACCCAACTATCTTTGCAAGTTGATTCTTCAAGCTCAAGTAAGACTTTGAAACCCACACTTCATGCTCGAGAAAATTTCCTGCAAGAAGAAATTGACATAAGTGTACAAAGTACTGTCATGAATGACGTCAGGAAGGGAAAATTCATATTATGATATAATGTCTTTTCAAGCATCGAGATTGGAAAGGAATGCAAGATCCTTATTGAAAGACTTGTTTTTTTCCCCCTCAAACTAGCATTAGGAAATAACCCCATTCCAACCTAAGCAGTCTTCCTAGTCTTCCAAATCTCTAAACAAAACAA
This sequence comes from Cucurbita maxima, assembly GCF_002738345.1. Taxonomy (NCBI): domain Eukaryota; kingdom Viridiplantae; phylum Streptophyta; class Magnoliopsida; order Cucurbitales; family Cucurbitaceae; genus Cucurbita; species Cucurbita maxima. The sequence goes on from NW_019272019.1 coordinate 4,931,859, forward strand.
ATAAGATTTATCTGTTAGCTCTCTAACAATTAAGTAGAATCAAGACAATTTGGGTAATAATGATGCAATTCAATGATACTTAAAATGGAAGGGCGGCTGCATCTGCAGTACTCATGTGTTGAGATATTTCCATCCTCAACAGGAAAAGACAGGAAAATCCAATGAACCTGATTTTTTCACTCTTTTTCGTAATATATTTGCATGAATTGATTTTCAGATTTTGTCAAAGCTGGAATCTCCACAGATGGCAGGGGAAATTGCTGTGATGTTGAATATCCCACAGCCATTTACAGTGAGAACTAGAAGACTCTCCCAAGTCATCAGGATCAGTCATCATCATTTTAAGCAAATGTTACAACCAAACAACGAAGATGGAAAAACCCTTTTCATCAACTTCACTGAGGTTAGAAAAATAGTTGATCTATAATACAATTATTACAAGATAACCAAATTTTATATCAGAAGCCTTTGAGATTAAAGATACCATCATCAAGATAGTAACTGGATAAACTTGCCATGTATAATCCTAATAAAACCCGTGTTTAGTACGCACATTTTTTTATGCTGATTTTTGTGCTGCACAATCAGCACTTGAAGGGGATGAAAAAGGAGGAGCAAAACGAAATACCCTACTTTTCAGAGTTGCTGGAAGACCTAAATTCAGAGGTACCCTTCTTTTACTATTCAATAAAGTGGTTTACAATTTGGACATACTTAGCTTGTAGTTAGTGCAATGCCGAACGTTAGAAGCCTTGTTGTTTGAATATAACTTTGAGAAGTATCCAGGAGAAATGATCTCTTCTAAATATATTACTAAGAACGTAAGCGGGTGTTTATTACATACCAGGAAACTTTACAGCAAAATTAATCTCAAAGTCATGATTTTTTAGGATCGAGTTGACTCGGGTTAACTGCTATCTAAAGGATAAGAGTTTCTTTATTAAAACTAGTCAATTTGCTGATTTTCATGCTTGTAAATGAAAGACTTCCAAAAATATTATCTATGCAAGTGTGAAATAGGCGAACAAGATTCAAGCAAAATGTTTATGCATATGGTGAAAATAGGCTAGGCATTAATGTGTTCTCCTTACCCATGTCTAGAGAATAAAATGGGAGGAGAATTATGACAACTGGTACTTTTCCACCCAAGACTGATGAAAGTCAACTTTTCCTGCAAGAATATAGCAGAAAAATTACAGAATAAGATATAAGTAGATCAAAGTTATAAGATTCATTTTCTGGAAAATGAATGTTGCTAAAGTTTTTTTTTTTTTAGTTCTATAAATTCACTTATGAAACTTAGTATGTAATAAATTGAAAAATGAGTTAATAACATAAGATATAAAGGGAGAATTTCAATTTCTTCTCTGGTCAAGAATATTTGACAAAAACAAATTGAAAGGGAAATTTCGAAATTATTTATCTATTGGCTTACATTTCAAAGTAAGAGGGAAAATAAGTCCATTAGAGTAAACCATAGAAGAGCTTTGTAAGTTACCAAATAAATATTCATTCATAAACTAATTCTAATTTTGTCTAAAATACAAATAGAAAAGAATGACCAAGCAGCATTGAATGATGCAACTTGTACTGAAATTCTCAATGAAAGTTAAACCTATGCCTTGAATAAAAAATAGACGTTGATACAAATTAGCTTTGAACAAATTACCAGTACAATACCAAATATTCTTTCTTTCCCTATATTCTTTGAACAAACTAGCTCTTAATGATTTCCTACCAGAGAAAAGGACTCACTTACGAGAACGATAAAAAGAACCTTAACTAGATGATGATCCTCGCATGTTGTTTTGCAGTTCACAGAACCGAATGAGACACAAAATCAGAGACTACCAGATTATTATGGAGATCAAAAAATGGAAGGTAAGGAAATTGTGGAATGACATTGACAGTTATGACATTATTTTCTAATTAGATCTTAGAAAGCATGCATAAAATGGAGAAATCATAAATAGTTTCTTGGGAATTTATTTTTTTCACTGAACATATATCTACTCGGACTGTGGCAAGTTACAACAACATGCAAGCACATTCTAGAATCATCAGGACATAATGTTTATGTGTGGAAGAGCTGTGTTGTCACTTTGTTTTTCAAGTAAAATATATTTAGCTTTATCAAAATATTTTACATTCGTCTCTTTAAAAACAGAGTGCGGTTGAGCATTTATAACTTTTTCTATAACTTAGATTAAACTATAAAAATTTAACTTTTAATCTAAAAAATATTGAATCAACTTTGTCAGCAGTTTGTGTTATCAACTTGATTCAGCACAAAGCACACTTCCTAAATGTTCTAATCTTAATCGAGTTACTTTTGTTCGAGCAACTTGGATACCATGTATTTTCAAATGTTGGACTTTTCCTGGATAAGCACATTTCGTAGCTCAATTCACATAATTATGTTATAGGATTGCCAGAAGCATCTACACCACATACAGATCGCATCAGGGTGATAATTCACGAGCACCATCCAGATGAAAGTACAAAAGATGACAATGGTATGGGAAAACTGGTATTTTTGCCCAAGTCGATCGAAGAACTTTTCGGATTGGCAGGTATTATGATTAGATTTGTGTGAAGTATAATTTGCGTCATACATTTTAAACAATCCCAGGAAACATTTCAGAAATTACAATCCAACGCTAAGTACCTATTCTTCTTAAAGTACAAAAATCTATTGGTTTAATCATATGATTTTAATATGATAGGAAGAAGATGGTGAAATAAGAAATTTAAGTCAATAACTAGATTTTTCTGTCTTATAAAGAAGACAGTTAAAGACCTAGTTATCATGGTTGTGTAATTTATTGAATAGAGTTTGGGATCAGACAGAACAAATCATCGTGGTTGTTGGCTTAATCATACAAAGGGCTTGGCTTTTTATACGCCTTATATACCTTTTTAATGTCAATATAGATGACATTTTTTAATTAGAAGATAACTGATTGACAATGTATTGCAGAGAAAAGATTTGGCAAGAGAGGGAGCTCAATTATCATGGCTGATGGCTCTAAAGTAGAAGACTTGAATGTTTTAAGAGAGGGTGATCATTTATTTTTTGTCTGAAGACAAAAACAATATCTACTGGGTTTACATAAGGCCTAAACCGATGACTTATGGTCTACAACTATCAAGAAACAAGAGATGAGTGATAGTGTAAATATATTAAAGGGATACGTATTGGCAGAAATGTGCAGAAATTTTGGGAGAAATCTTACAGCGTTCCCCCTCCGTTGTTGAGCATGTCTAAAACAGTGTAAGCAGCTTGTTGAAATTGTTGTTTCTCTTCCTCTAGCACTCCCTTCCTGTCAAGAGCAGAACCCCTGCACTTCTCTATGTCTTCCAATATACCAACAGCATTTTGATCGATTTCACTGCAAACAGTGGAAAACAAGAGGACTAAGGTTAGCATGAGAATCTAGACGTACCATTATGACGTTTTATGCAATTAATTTGGAGTCATTAGAAGTAGAAGAACTCCTCCATAATTGAAAATATTTCGCTCTCCCCACTTACAGCTTATCAGTTTACAACAACTCCTGCAAATTTAAAATAAAAAACATGCATAAAAAATAAAAGTAATCGAGCTACTCTCCATAATTAACAAACCTGATCATTCTAAGCATGTTCTCCATAGCCCCTTGGGCCTGTTGTGATATATCTGCGCAAATATAAAAATACCAGAACCAGCATTATCTAATCGGATGACACAGAGTAATCCAAAGATCCAAAGATCAGGGCGTGATAAACATCAACATGCAAAGAAGGAAAGAGAAAACGATAAAATGATTTTGTGATGAAAGCAAGCACGTCTTGGTCGAACTGATATTAAGGCTTTGAAGTTTTCATCGTTGTTCGGCTATGATTTACCGCCTCTCTTCAGAACAGATCTAATCTCATGAGTACATTTGGTCTGGTATAATTTACAAGCCTGTAAATTTGCGAGGAGCAACCTTGCTCCAAGTACAACCATCTCGAAGCTAGCGAATCAATCAAACTCCTTCTAGAATTACAGAACTTAAAAATAACGGATGAGCGAAGCAAAACAATCATATAAAAATGGACTGCACATATAAATGGAGGCAGAATCATAAGACGCGAGTACTGACTGGCCATTTCTGAACACGATTCACGATTCAAATAGTGTTAAGAATAAAGTGCCAACAGAGCCAACATTTGGAGGAAGACTCTTGATATATTTGGTAGAAGGCAGACTCTTAAGTTCAAGAATCCAAATACCTCCTCGTCTTAAGAGAGTACAACTAACACCGTCGATTTGTTCAATAATTTGTCTAAAACAAACAACCTCTATCTATTTCAGTTTTGTGCTATACAATTCTATATAGTATCAGAAGCGAAGAAAGTTAACCTAATCGGCGTTTCCAGTCAAACCTGCGCCGAACATTATCAAATGCAATCCAGTCGAAGTTTCATCACCTACCTAGAGTTCAATCTCAAAGCATTTCTTACTTCTTTAAGCACAACTAGTAGACGATTAACAGTGCCCGTTTTTCACAATAAGTACAACAAATCTAACTAAAAATCTCGCCATACAACGTGAGGCAGGCATATTTTCATTACGAGAAAGCGTTTTTGCGCGCCTTTTGAGTGTGTGCATTAGAGAGAAAGAGAAAAAAGAAGCGAAGAACTTACGGAATAGGAGAACTGAGAGCTGCGTTTCAGATTCAGATTCTGACAATGACTCAGATTCCGGCAAGGGAATAAGCTGATCAGTGGGTTTTGATTCGGAACTTGCCATCGTATAGAGACTGGAACGAGAAGAACAAAGGCTCCAGTTACGTTTGCGCGGGTGAAGTATACAACTGATGTTCAATTTTTTTTATTTATAGTATTTTTCATTCTACACAAAATCGTCTCAAATAATTCTTAAATTATTTTAATTTTTAAAAAATTACGAATTATATTATTTTCGTAAAAATATGCTAAACTTAAAACTAAATAGTTCATGTAATATTAAATTATTATTCCATTAACATAATTATTTATATGTGGATATAATCAGTAATTAAATGCACTCCTTAATAAGATCAGCCATGTTTATACTAAAAAAAAAATGAAAACCCGACCTATGGTGGAACTCGAGAGCGTTTAAGGAGCGTTTAAGGTCAGTATCATATAGATATATATATATATACATACGGTAAATTTGATACGACCACAAAAAAAATGGGGCTCTCAAACCCAACCTATGGTGGAACTCGAGAGCAAAGCCAAAATGCTTGATCTTTTGTCTCATACTTCGAGACGCTCCTCCCGTCAATCAAGCAACAAAGCTATTCGTGATACACTGATCTTGAAGCCACTATTCTTCGATTCGAATAAGCCAGGTCCTTTCAATCGGTTCGTTTAGGTGGTCTTCCCTTATCTTTCCTAATGTTCAGGGTTGTTCCATTAATCCTATCTAAAAAGGGCGAGTTGAGTAAATTGATGACCTTTCTTCTTCAGGTAAAGCACGAGACCCACCACAAAGGGAAAGCAGGAGCACACCAAGTGAAATAACATTATTTTCTGTTGTAAGAAATAGTCGAACGAATGAGGAAATCAGGAGGGGACAATATTAACGCCCCCCACCAACCCACCGACGACTTGATACTGAATTACACTCGAGCCAAGCAAACCTACACATATAGCATCTCGACATTGGTTGTAGGGTCTCGAAGCTAAAACTCGGAGAAGTTACGCCTCACTCGATGCTACGATTTGCCACTCGACCTTGCTACCAAAAATATGTATTATTTGAAAAGTCTCAAGTATGTATTTTATAAATTTTTTTAATTAAAAAATTGAATCTATAATTTGATAAAAATAGTTTCAATCATCAAAGGTTGATGAATAATATTTTTACTTTATTACCCTTTTCCTTTTTTACCCCTTCCTCTTCCAATGCTCCTTCTTTGCCAGACAAACTCTCCCTTCAACTCCACGGTTCCACCAGAACTCGACACGTGTGTTTCCTACGAGTGCTGGACCCACTGGAACAGAGCTTTTTCCAGAAAAAGCACGCAGTGAATAAATCAACCGCCCGAAGAAGACAGGTCCAGTAGTAAAAGAATCTTGCGTTTACAGCCGTTGGATTTCATCGGGATCCTCAAATATGACAGACACGTGTCGGAATCAGACGTCTGTTCAAGATCGAGAATGAAGAAAGGCTGAGTCACGCAAAACGACAAACAAGGCAGTTCCGAAAAATGAATTACAAAATTATGTAAGTTTATTAATACAGTATGACGTGGCAACTTGTTTGATAGGGACTGAATGGACCAATAATTATTAGTTAACGGTTAAATAGACGCCGTTTATGTTCGATGGAAATCATTAACGTGGGAGAATGTTTTTTAATATTAAATTACTAATTTAATCTCTAAAAATATAATATTTAAAATTTCAATAAAAAAAAAAAAAGAGTATAATTTAGGGGACTAATTTACGTGCCCATGAAATGAAGATGAAGAGGGTAAAATTGTAATAAACTGTTAGTATGAGGGCAAATTTGTCAATAAGCAAAAAAAGGCCAATCACACAGTCATGGACCTTACTAAAATGGATGTTTCGTCCTCCCCACATTCTCCGCCACAGCTTACCAAAAGTGCAAATATAAAATCTTTTATTAAATTTTTTTTTTTAAAAAAAAGTAATATTTTCTTAATTTTCAAATTTAGTTTTGAAAATATTTTAAAATTTAGAGAATAAATAAATTAAGAAATTAAAAAAAATATAATTAATAAAATAAAAATTGGAAGAGTGGTAAAATAATGCATTGAAAGACATTACTGTGGGCGAAATTAAAGTGGCTGCCATTCACTGCAAATGGCATTGTATTTGTAGAGAGAGAAAATCGTTGGGTTTTTTGTTTTCTTCCATTTTTCTAGAGAGAGAAAGTGGGAATGCTTGTGACTGAGCTGCCTTCGCTGATTTTGAGGCATCACTGAGAGAGAAAGAGAGATTGCAGAGCAAGTTTCAGTCATACCCATTCATACTTTCAATTTCTTCTTGTTCTTGTTTCGGCATTTTTTTTGTGTCTTTTTTCTTCCGCAGCGAAGGAAAGGAGGTTAGCTTTGCCCTTCCTTCCTTCCTTCTTCTATGGCGTTGTTTTCGTTTGTTTTGATGCATTTCGGAGTTTTTTTGTTGATGTTCTTGATCTTTTCTTTTTTGTAATGAGATTTCTGCGATCGTTGTACTTCAGTTATCGCTGTTACTGCTTGTTCATTTGAGCTTTTGATGATTTGTTCGTTGTTTTGATCTCCGTTTTTGGATCATTTCATCGATTTTGGACTGTTAGAACGCTCTCATTGGATACTTGATTTTCACTGGATCTTTCCGCAGATTAATGAACTGTCTAGAAACGTTTCTCCCTTTGATTCACAGAGTTGTGTCTATTTTTCCATTTTATGCCTCATTATCGGATACCTCTTCTGTTTCCAACGCTAAATTGTAACTGCTGGTGCGTCCAACAAATTTTCTAACCAATTTTGTTTGTATATTATTTTCCTTGGATTCTTCTTTTTTTGGAAAAACATGATTGAGACGATTGTTTCCTTTATCATCATTCTGTCTGTTCTTTAGTTTGGTTAATTTTCCATTCAATCTCTTCTTCTTCTTCTTCTTCTTCTTCTTCTTCTTCTTCCAATGAAATGTCTCAGTTTGTTTACAGGAAACAAGCTTGGCGATTGCCAGAGTCCAGCATTTGCAGTGTTTGAAGATTGCTTCACAGAGAGATCAGTTCGACTTTTGAATCAGCTACAACAATGGCTGACTCTGGTTCTGAGTTGTGTCCTGTTCAGTCTGCTGTGTTGGGGCACAAATCCAAAGGCAGCCCTTTTTTCAGTGTCCCTGGTCTCTTTGTTGGCTTAAATTTCAAAGTAGCTTCAGATCATGATTCAGTCAAAAGTCCCACCTCTCCTTTAGAACTTAGGGTGTTTTCAAATCTTAGCAACTCAATAGGATCCCCTAAATCATCCTATGGCGGCCATAGAAGGAGCTGGGATTGTAGTAAAGTAGGATTAGGCATTATTGATTCTCTTGATGATGATAATAACCTATCTGCTAAACCTCTTGGATCATCTGAGAGTAAGAACATCATTTTTGGACCCCAAGTTAGAACCAAGACTCAGACCCCAAATCTTCAAATTGATCCAGTTTTTCCCCAGGTAGGTCCTAGATCTTTGCCTAAAAATTGTCCCAACTTTCTACCATTGCAGTTCAAATCACTACGTGGTCGTAGCTCAGAGGTTTTCTTTGAAATTGGAGAACCATTAGAATTCAAGCCTTCAAAGAAGAGTGAGGCGTGTTCATTGGACTCGACCCGGTTCGTCTCTGCATCTCGTGGTGTAAAAGGTCGCAGCTTCTTCCATTCTACAAATCCATTTGTGAAGAAAGTGATGACAAATGGTGATTCTGAGCCTCATGACAAAGTTTTGTCTGCAGATGTTTCAACCTTAGCATCTGTAACGCTACCTGTTTCTGGGTTTGTAGAGTCTCTTTCTGCAAGCCAGATCGAGCTCTCCGAGGATTATACTCGTGTAATATCCCATGGTGCCAATCCAAAATCCACTCACATTTTTGGTGACTGCATTTTAGAATGTCACTCTAATGATTTGAACAACTTGAAGAAGAATGAGATGAATGAGATAGGATCTCCTCTCTCAGTTAGAAGCAGCCTGGACAATCCTTCTCCATGTCAACCGATTGATTTTCTGAGTTTTTGTTACTTTTGCAACAAAAAACTTGAAAGTGGGAAAGACATATACATATACAGGTTTGTCACAACCACATTATGCAGTGGCTTCATTATCTCTGCTTGAAACATTGTCGAATGTTTTGTTTCACAAAAAAACTAAACACCCTTTGTTTCGATAGGGGCGAGAAAGCGTTTTGCAGCGCTGACTGTCGCCATCAGGAGATTGTGAATGAAGAAGAATTCGAGAAGCCTGTCTGCGAAATCTTCGAACATTCTTCAACATCCAGAGATGGCACCATTTTTGAATAAACAGGTTGGTGTCCTCCACGGCCACAGTGCCAATCGACAAATGCTCTGTTCGGTCGTCTGTTAACAGAAGAGCTGTTGTTATGGCAGCCATGGATGATCCTGTACATTGATGATGCATTTGTTTGATTTGCATTTCACTGTCAGGGTGTGTTTTTCATCTTTTTTTTCTTCTGAAATTCACATAAATTTGGCAATTTTATTGTCAAGCCAAGCTAGTATGGCCTTGTAGAAGGGTTCAAAGGGTAGAAGCCTCTGCTTTTATGGCTCCCCCATATTCTAATTTTCTGGCTTTGTATCTTTTTAATGGCCAGATATGATAAAAGACTTTGAAGCACCGAGCATCATATTTCTTTTCCCTCCAAATTAAACCGCAAATAGAATACTCTTCCAAATAGTTGGTCACCTTGGTGGATCATATCTTCTCTGAAAATTAGAAAAGAATTTAGTGCAAACAATCATTCATATTTTTCCATTTTTTCCAAAACTGCCTTTCTTCTTCTTTCCTTCTATAATGGCACCATCAAGTTTCTTAAAATTTTAGGCCTTCTACTTGCTAAACTTGGAACTTATCGTTTTAAGAATAGATTTGATTAGACACTTTTTAAAATTTTAGAACAAGAACTACGAGATTACCTCTTTCATTTTTCTTTCATTTTGGGGTAATGGAGGGATTTTCGAGCCTTTTTTTTACCTACTTTTCTCGGAAATCAAGAGTAAGCTCCAATCAATAGGATTTTCTTAATAATTTTACAAACTAAATTTATATATATAATTAAATATAGGGTTTACCCATGTACTTTTTCATTTTTAATTAAAAAAAAAAGGGATAGATTCAAACTTGAGATCTACCCATAACTAGTTTGAGACTTTCAACCTACTTTTCTTTTCATAACTTTCATGATGTTTTTATTATAATTTAGTAAAAAAATATATATATATATTTAGAAAATTTCAAAAACACTTAGATGGGGTTTTAGAAAAAGAAAAACCCATTAAGAGTAATACTCAAATAAAGAGGGAAAAATCATAATTCACTTAAAAAGCACTTTTTTGAAAATTGTTTCAAACGAGTCCCCATTTTTGAAAATCCATGGGCTTTGGGTATATTTCTTTTTCATATATATATTTTTTTCTTTTGATGGATGGTGTTGTCTCTTTCTGAGGTGCTTTCTTGTTTTCTCTATGTTTTTCATTTTACTGTTGATTTTTGCCATTCCCTTTTTGTAAGGTAAGAAAAATAATGAAAATGAAAAGGAAACCACTTTTTTTTTTTTTTTTTTTTTTTTTAATTATATTCTCTTCACAATATTTTATTAGGGGCTTTATTTTTTAATTCCTGCAAATAATCCCTTGATTACCTCCAATAGAAAATTCCAAAACGTCTGTTATAGGATTTTCATGGTTGTTTTATTCACTTTTTTTTTAAATATTAAATTATTGCTAAATCCAAATGGCTTTATTAATTTTTTACACTTTTGCTTGCTTTTTCTCCCCTTTAAATTTCAAGTTGATTTTAATATTTTGACTATATTTTTATCGTCGGTCATTAAGAAAAGCATATTAAAATTAAGAATATCGATGCAACTTTCGTGGAAACTACTAAGTACGTCGATCCTGACCCTCGAACCGCAACAAGAACGTGTTTCGAGTATCAAACCCGGGTTACTTTGGACCTAAAGAAAGGGGAACATCCCCAATCATGGTTGAAGGTGGAAAAGCAAAAATGATGAAGCAAAACTTTAATTGGGAAGGAAAGAGATTGTTTGTGGAGTGGAAACATGGAAGAGGGGAAAGAAGAAAGTGAGAAGGTTAGGCTTTGTTGCTTTGGTCCCCTAATACCTTCCATTTGCATGTGCTCTCATCATTGCCCTTCCTATTCACCACATTACCCTTTTCTTTTGGCCATCATTTAACTTTTGAGATTCCTCAACCAAAGCTTGGGCAAATTAAGCTTGCAAAGCAAACATCAATCCATCAAATATATTACCTAAAACTTGACCTCATTCATCAATACGACCCCTAGAATTGGATCGAACCGAGAACTATCTTTCAAGCTTCTTAGAAAGTTCTCAGCTCGATTCGTCAGTCGTTTTACTAACTAAAATAAGTTGGTCATTAATCATCACGGAAAGGCTATTAATTCTGGAAAAACCAAATCAAATGCAATGCAATACTTTCATACTAAGCGAGGGGGCAAATACAACAATACAGACACCAATAAATAGAATGATGTAGAAAGAAAGAGGTAGAACACAAGATATCAACCAAATGAAGGAAACAAAAAAAAAAAGGAAAAAAAAAAAGAAGGTGCGATGTTGTTGATTTCCTGAAGCAAAAGCAAAGGAAGCTGCAGAATACGTCAGTCATCTTCTCCATCGCTCGAGAATGACGTGTGGCTTGAAGGTTCTTCAAGAGTAGCAGCATGGAAACGGGAGCTTAGATAGCTGGAGATGGAAGCATTTCAGGGCTGCAGGATGATAGGATGTGGCCTTCATATCCACATCTCTAGCCTCAGGTCTGTCTGGTGTTGTAGGACTTGCAATTCAAGCACTTTTGGGCCACAATATGATACTGCACATTCGACGTCTTACCGCAATCGTTGCAAAGAATCCGAACCTGTTTGAGTTGTAAATTTTTTAATCTTGGAGGATTAAAAGCTTAAACCCATAGGTTATGATATATTCATAACAGACATTTGAACACATAAGACTCTTTAGTTTCTACGGCGATATTATATTAAACAACCAATAAATAGCATCAGCAGATACGCTCTAATATAAATATTACCCATCAGTGAAAAGAAAGTCGAAGTAAAAGTGAGGTGGGAGCTTTACCATTTTGTTCTGGTATGGCTCTGGAATGGGCGTGGCTGCAATTTCCCTGTCAAATTTTTCCCACACCTTGGACATATCACAAACGGACTTGGAGCAGAGAGGGCAAGCAAATCTGTGGCACAATCAATGTTATTAGAAAACTAAGTTCCACAAGTAAACAAGAACTCTGTATGAACACTTACTGAAAGTGATCTCTCATCTCCTTCAAGCAATTCTGATGGATGGTGTGTCCACATGGCATTACCGTAACGTCATTGGTCGAATCAAATAGAAACTGCAATCCATTTGTTAAAGATGCGCGTCATTACTTGGTGTAAGAATAGGTAGCAAATGAAGAAGGGAAATGAGGGGAAAGCTTTACCTCAAAGCAAACAGGACAGTCATGGTGCATTGCTCCTTCAACACAGGGATGGCTATTTTTTAAAATAACTGAATAGCAGCAACCTTCATGACAAGATTATATAAAAATCAGCATACACATTTGATACAACTTTAATCAGTCCATTAGCAGGATGCATCAGACAATCACGACTGACTTACCACACTTGTAACAGTGGAAAAAGTTATCGCGCCCCCCAATTCTGTCAAAATGTTCAAAATGGCATCAAATAATTGTGAGGACATAGGTAAAACTCCAAAGAAAACACATACAATACAACCAAGTTTTTGGTTTTCATGTAAACATATGGAAACAGAGCAGTATTATTCGATTAAGATAAATGGAATTTAGGATATCATACCTACAAATTCCACAGCCATTACAGTGATACTGCTTCTTAGATATCTACAAGAAAGGAAACAAATACCAAAATAAATATAAATAAGATGGTATAAAATAAAACCAAGTGGATAAAAAAAAATTGACTTCGTTAGTGCATAAGAAATGAGAGGTGTATACAAAATGGAAAACTGTGAATTGGTGCACGATATGGGAAACCAAGTGGGATGCCCAGTACTTACATCATCATCAAACAGCTTGCAAGCCTCACAGAAATATTTCCCAAAGCACACACCGCAATTGATACATTCTTGGCGAACCTGTCGAATCAGAAACCAACAAAAATGTGAATCTAGAGCAAATGAGCACGAGCATTACTAACCAATTATACAAAATTTAAATAGTAAGATTAAGCACACACCTCCTGTTCAGTTCCACAAAGTGAGCATATAACCTGAGAAAACAGAAGTATAGGTAAATTTGAAGAGATACTTCAACTCAGAGAAACTTCTGACAAGGTGAAGAGGTTGAAGAAGATGGATAAGTGACCAGTGGGTAACTTTACCTGGTTGACTTCATGGCGTGGGATCTCATGTCTTTCTTTCTGATCAACACAAATACTATTCTGCAAGAGGAAATTAAAAAAGAAAAGGTTTATGAGTCAACTATATGATATGATGCTCAGAACCAGATCTAAGATCACGCTCAAAATGTAGTTTCTTGCCTTTATTTCATTATGGCAATGACGGCAATCAAAAATTTCATTACAACAGGGAGCTCTGATGCGGCACCTTCGCCTATAATGTGCACATCTGCAAAATAACATGTTCTGTGTTTAGCAAATGAATAAGAAAGACCTGAAACAGGGATAGAAAGCAAATTCTCAAGGACTTTACCCATATTGCATGTATCCCATCTCCATCAACTCTTGGGGGTCATTTGACTTTTCAAAGGGCAAAGCCTGAGAATCAAACTGCTCATTTCTTGTCTCATTTCCTCTGCATGTCATTTGTTGATTTCCTTCTGTCCCAATCTGTTGAGGCTCGGAGTAAGTAGCAACCTCTGCCATGGAAATATAATATCCTCCAATGCAAGACAATGGTTGAATCTGGGTAGAAGCTTAAAGCACCTGCATATAGGAATAAATTCAGCAATCATCCTAAAGCCAGAAAAGGCATGTTAATCACCGTCAAAAAGGCCATGACATTGTTGCTTTCTTCTATACAGCTGCAGACCACAGCACATCAGCAACAAATAATCCATGGAACGCTGAACAGCTCCAATCATCATAACTCCAAGAGGAGAGTTCAGTTCATCCAAAAAAGAAGAGTTATAGGAGACCATATAATAACTACAACGCAGCACTGGGGAACCCCAGAGCCTCCAGCTTTGAATAGTGACCAATTGCACATCATGATCACTTGATTTGTTGAAGACTCCGGATGCAATTCCCACTAAACTGGGTCAACCAGTAGATGCATCAACCTATGGTAAAAGCAACACATACCCAATCAAATGTGTTCCAAAAATAACAAAAAAAAAAGAAAAAAAAGAAAAAAAAAGAGCAAAGTATTTAATGGTTCTACTCGCTTAATTGTCCAAAAGGACATGCCTACCTCAAATTGAAAATCCGCATTCAGTTTCCGTCAAGAACCCAACTTACCCATCTATTATTTTCTCTCTGAAAGCCAATAGATTTTCCTTCATCACATGGTATTTTGCAATCATCCGGCTCCTCCGTTCCCATAATACTGAGAACCAAACAACCAAGAAGAAGACAACTATTTCCCCAGATTAGCAAAAAGGTTCTGTTTTTTTTTTTTTTTTTTTTTTTTTTTTTTTTTTACTCTTCTTGAAGGCGGCCATGGCCAGCAACTGACTGAACAATGAAAATTGTTCCGGAGGGCAAGGTGCAAGAGGAAGCTAAAGATTCATTGAAGAGAGATGGAGAATTGATAAAATGAGGGGGATCTGAACTTTTAGCTTCTAAGGTGAACGACACAATCTGCGTAGCTGATCTTACAAGAATAGATCATGTGCCCAAGGCTATCCAGCCAACCAAATATAACGCCCATAACTGCACCTACAGCTCTGGCAATCTCGCTAGCAGAGAGCCACCTATAACTCTTATGGTCTCTGAGAGTCCAAGGATAATCAGGACTTCATCGGGAACACGTAGAAGAAGCACAAACACGTCCGGAACTCCAACGATGCTACTCATACTCCAACGTCAAGTTTTCGAAAGGTGGCAGACAAGAATCCAACATTCAACACCACCCAGAAGCATCTATCTAAACTTCATTTGTACTTGGTTATAATAACTCGTCCAAGTCCACTGCAAAAGGGTGAAGTACGTCGATGGGACGGTGTGGCTACCATCCCAGCTCCCTACTGCTCCTCATAATTAGATTTTTTAAATAAAAATAAACAAATAGATAAAAAGATCGTAGATAAGCCCGCCAAAGATTGTGGCCAGAGTTTTTACAAGGTATCACCAGCGACCAAGTTGAGAGAAAGCCAGAGAATCCTGAATATTTGGTAAAGAGCATCCAAATAAATAAACCACAGCTTGCTTCGTTTTGGACATCATCTCGCGTACTTACAGTAGTAGACCCTATGATTCTGTACAATTATCAAACAAAAACCACCATTCGCGTGTTCAACATGTAATTTAAAGCACCAGTAGAGGGGTGAATGCCTAAATGTCACCACTGAATCTAAAACTTCTCTGACCTGACTTCCCACCCATCAAACCATTTCGATTGAAATTCAACATCATAGGAACAGCTTCCATGGATATTATACTACGTAGTAATGAGCTTTAAGAACCGTGTCTTACGTTTTTGGGTTGGAGGGCCAAGGGGGAGACTCAAAAAGGCTGCAAAATAGATACTATCTCCCTAACTAAGAAGATAAGCATCTTAAACATAACACTTAGAAAATGGAAGACGAAGTCAAGACCTCAAAATTATGATCAAGGATGTAACATCCATTCATGAGCATTACTCAGTTCAACAACTTCAAAAACGGACGTCAAAGTCTTCAATACTGCAGGAGGCAAGGAATTTTAACAGACATCTAGCTCTTAGTTTCTATAAACAAAACCCTAACCGAAAAGCATTTCAACACACAATCAAAATGTACTCTAGAAATACAAAAACTCCAGACCAAGATACATCATCAAATCAAAACATCGCTCAATCCATCAACTTTAGCAACACCTAGCTGCAAGAGAAACCTCAAACAAAACTAGGGAACGAACATCCCCAGAGCCATCAATCGCAGAGAACCAAACAGCCTAGTGCGCACCCAAAAAATTGCAAGGAGAATTTTGACTTCATTATCGCAAGGAAAAAAAATTATAGAAAATTTGGGACCATATACCTCCACAATTGTAGTCGCAGAGGGAACAAGAACACAATCGAGAACCACTCACAACAAGTTGAACTAAACCAGAAGGTATAAGATCCCAAATCCCCATCTATTTCGCGATAAAATTATCAAAGAAACCAAACAAAAAATTCCAGCCAGAGAGAAAATGCACATCACATTTGCCGAAGAAAGAAGACAAGATAAAACTAAAATCCAACCGTTCCACCAAAAGATAATCAAAAACAAGAATTACGAACTACAGAAAAACTACAGAAAATTGTCTAAATAGAATAACGAACTTCGTTCAGTCGGCGAACACACAAGCTTGCGGATGCGAACCCGAATACCAAAAACAGCTACAAAAGAGATCCAACACAAAAATCGAAGCACCGAACAGCCGAGAAACCCGCTGAGTTTAAGAACCAGATGAGAAACAAAGAATCCGAAGGTGTGTGAGGTACAGTTCAAAGTGAAACGGTATTTATAGTAAAGGCGAGGGCGCGATTTCCAGAGGCTTCGCAACGCGCGTTTCTCAAAGAACGACAGCGATACTGTGAAGCTTCGGGTGTCGCCATCCCATATGGCCAGCGCATGAATTTCCTCTTCTACCCCTATCTTTTGAATTATCTTCAATACTGCATTTTTTTTTTTATATAAATTTAATATACCATAAATTTTTAACTCACAATAATTTTAAAAAAAAAAGAAAAAAATAATCAGCCTATTAGATATAAATTTAAATTTTATATCCATATATCCTTAAATTTTAATTTTTTTTGGTTCAGTAAATTTATAAAATTTAAAAAATATAATAATTCAATTACTAAATTTTTAGTTTTAGGAACTAATTTAAATTTATTTTAGCAAAATTTTCCTTTTGCAGCAAGTTTTATAGCTGTGTTTGAATGTGTGTGTTTTTTTGGACCAAATTTATAGCTGTAAAGAACAAAAGCCATGTTTCTCAAAGATTCCGATGCTTCTACAGCAATATAATTTTCTTTATTTCATACTAATTTTATGGATTTTTAAAAATATTAAAAAAAATGTAAATACTTTTTTAATCCAAATATATAAATGACACTGAAATTTATGTTTATAATTTCCATTAGTGACAAAAAAAAAAATTAATTAGTAATTTATTTTGACCATTGAGTAATCTGATTAGTTTTCTTTCCCAAGAAGATCGAATTTTCCAATTTCTTTTAGGAATTATTCAAAATTGGCGGAAGATTCTAAAATTATCTTTTTGAGCCTAAATAAATATGAAAAATATAGATAGTACAATCAAATAAGTACGAAAGGTTTTTTTTTTTTTTTTTCTTTTTTTCAATATTGTAAAAAAAGAAACTGAAATCAGTGGATTCATTTATTTAATACAATTTATTACAAAAAACAAAAATTGGAAAATAAAATAGGATATAATCAATGTTTAGTAGATTAAAAAAAACTATAAAATGAAAAATAAGAAATTTAAAAATTAGATGAATAAAATAAAAATCAACGGTAAGGGAGGAAAAACCAAAAGAGAGGGAATCTATGGAAATAAGAACATAGATGAATGGATTACAGTTGTAATTTATTTTTCTTTTTTTTTTTTTTTCCGAAAATTCAAAATTGTCGGTTATGTTGAAGCGTGTTTGATTCCAGAAGCCAAACAACAGGTCACGGAGATTCAGTTTCGACGGTTCAGATTTAAAGTGACGGGTGGAGTGGGAAGTGATGAAGCGTCGTTTTTTTTTTTTGTGTGCCACGTGTCAAGATGAAAATTAGAAAAGAAATGACGTGGACGGATGACCGTGAATATAATAATAATAATAAAGAGTTTTGGATAAGTGTTTGGGGGAGAAAAACCAGGAGGAAGGGTGTATCACGGAATCACGTGTTTTGTCAAATGAAAACAGCTAACTATTTTGATGTTTATCAGATCAGACAAGGAAGAAAAGAATGGGATGGGGATGGGACTCATCTTTGCCACGTCTATATTTGTTTTTATTTTTAATAAATTATAAAATAAATATATAATCTACCCAAAAACCCACTTTGAGCATTAGCTCTCACGGCTTCGACTCTCCACAATAGTATGGTATTGTCCATTTTTAGTATTAGCTCTCATAGCTTTGCTTTGGGATTCCCCAAAATGCCTCTTAACAATAGAGATAGTATTCCTCACTTCTAAACTCATGATCATTCTCTAAATTAGTCAATGTGGGACTTACTCCCAATAATCCTCAACATTTGCTGTGGTTCTAAGAGTGAAGAGTTCTTTTAACATGCTTCCTCATCGTTTCCAAGACTGAAAACTACCATCCCCACAAATTCGAGTCCTTTCAACATGCTTCTTAGAAAAAATTTCAACATCACTAACACACTGCCCAGTGGCTAACTCTAATACTATTTATAACAGCCCAAACTCATGTCCGCTTTGACCTGTTATGTATCATTGTCAACCTTACGATTTTACAATATGTTAACTAAAGAGAGGTCTTACACCCTTCTAAGAAATGTTTCGTTCCTCTTTCTAATTAACTTGGGATCTCATACATATACATACTCAAGATCACTCTCATTTCGATATTGTCTCGTTCGAGGGGTTAAGAAATGATCTTCCCCTTAAAAATGATTAATCCTTGAGGCAATTCAAAACCCCCTTGGGAGGAAGCTGAATAAGAGCAGCCACCCAGACTAGTAGAAGCCCACTCAGCCATCACTATACTAGCCCCAGTGCACAACATATGGATACGATAAGGATACCGAACCCACTTTTAACGTCATTTTCAAAGCAAAAAATGGAATAAAACGTTCACATGTTTACACATATTACTTACATTATGACGAGTCATGGACGTGGGTGTGCACGAATAATCCAAAAAGATGCACACCTTTTTCATCGATTCTTTGTGCTCCCTTGAGTACAAGAACTAAATCTTATGGGAAGATTTGGGGAAATTTTGGATTCCATAAAAAGTGGATAATTTTCTTTTTTTAATTCCAGGGGAAACTAACCCAATAGTTTATCTTTCCTTTTTCGGCTGATAACGACTAGTCTTCACAACCTATAGATTTCATCTTTATTTACCACAAAATTCAGTACAAATGTGCTCAAACTACGGTTCTGTCTAGGTTTAGGGTCGTTTATGATAAATATTTGTTTAGTAGTTTTTCAGAATTATATTTGTTTTCTTTTAATATCTTTATCTTTCGTTGAAGGTGTGAAAACCTCTTTCTATTAGATGTGTTTCAAAAATCGTGAGATTAGTGACGATATGTAACGAGCTAAAACGGACAATATCTACTAAAGATAGACTTAGGCTAGACTATTACAAATGGTATCATAGCTGGACACTTGACGGTCTGCTGGTGAGGACTTTGGGCTCTCAAGGGAGTGGATTATGAGATCTGACATTGGTTAGAAAGGGAAACAAAACATTCCTTAGTAGAGTGTGGAAACCTCTCCCTAGTAAACGCGTTTTAAAACCCGTGAGTATTATATAATAGGCCAAAGTGGACAATATCTACTCGTAGTAAGAAGAATTCTCTAGGATGTTTTTCTTTTTTGTTCCTTAAAAACCCAAGAGATTTGAATTCCAAAATATCAATAAATTCAAAACAAAATGACAAGAAGGAATAGAATGAATGTAAGTTTAGGATAGAAGAATCAACAGATTGTAAGCAAAGGGATTTTGGGATCAAATCGCCACCCCAGAAAGTTGTTGAGATAAGCAGAAAAGATGGATGGTAAAAAGTGAAGCAAAAAGAAGGGGCGTAAAGAGTAGGAATATTCTTAGGAAATATCACAGCAACAAAAGGTGGCTAAAGGACAGGAGGAAGCAAGTTAAGCCAACTGTCCTACTATTCTCAGCCATGAGGAACGGTTAAAAATCTCCAAAAACGTTAAAGAACTGTGGGGCCCTCCACTCACATCCCATCCATAAATAGTATCTTCTTCAGTTACACAAGGTGATTCAAACTAGCAACATATTATGATGGTAAAGTTTTTTTTTTCTTTTTTCTTTTGGCCACAGATTTCCGAAATATCAATTACATCTTAAAAGTTAATCTTCGATCACTAACTTACGATGTTCGAACAGAAAAAAACAGAGATAGAAATTTGAACTAACGATTCATGATGAACCTTATCAATCCCTTACTAACTGAGTTAGGAACATGTTGACTCTTTAGCCAGAGTTTTAAACCAACTTAGGAAATCAACAAGATATTAATAATGATGATAATGATGAAGGAATAATTCAGATAATATTGGTTTGGGTATCTATCATTAAAGAAATTGAAATGATATGAGATTCATTAAGATCAAAAGAATCAGTAGAATAGAAAGAAGTCACTGACCTGAAAAAGATGTTGCCACAGTGACACACGTATGCTTTAACATCCAGCGTCCTTCAACTGCCATGAACTCGGAAATGGTAGCCTCCACAGTGCAATGCGTTTCCCTCACGATCTTTTCTTAGTACCCTGCAAAATTTGAGCATGCCACCTATACAAGAAGAATGAAACTTTAAGTGATAGCAGTGACTTTGACTGAACCCTTATTCATGCCATAAGAGATCAAACATAGGGTGGTTTTTATAACCTTACGTTTCACTTTTCTATATCAAAATCTAGAGGTTTGGCTTAACTGGAAGAAAATTAAGATATGGAATGTAACAATCTAAACCCACTGGTCGTAGATATTGTCTTTTTTAGGCTTTCCCTTTCGAGTTTTCCCTAAAAATGCATCTGCTAGGGAGAGATTTCCACACCCTTATAACGAATATTTCATTCCTCTATCCAACCGATGTGGGCTCTCACAATACACCCCCTTTGGGATCCAACATTCTCGCTGGCACTCATTCCTCTCTCCAATCAATGTGGGATCTAACAATTCGCACACTTAACTGTGGAGTTTTGATGGGATCCGGTGCATTAGTGTTGGTATGTTTATGAGGGTATGGAAACCTTTCCTTAGCAAACACGTTTTAAAAAATCTTAAGGGAAAGCCCCAAAGGGAAAGTCCAAAAAGAACAATATCGGTTAGCGGTTGGCTTGAACTACCCTCAAACAATTTTAATGCATAGAATATGGCTTTTTCAGTAAGATTTGGGACCAGTAGGCTATATATTTGATATCAATGAGGTGGGGTTTTAAGTGCATAAATCTTTGCACTATTTCTTCATGCTTTCTCAAAAGCTAAGTTCAGTCCCCCACTTGGTTTTTTCAGGTTCATAAATCTTCTTTTCCTTGACAGCTCCTTCCTCTCCCTAGCTAAGAAGCAAGGAAAAGAGAAGCCACTTGTAAATTCTTTTCACTTTTCCAGCATAAAAATTTCAGGAATATTTTCTCGAACTGTGATATGAAATGAATTTTTTTACCATTCTCATTACCACCTTTCTCACGCTTGTTTGCCTCATCGTAGCTCAAAAATTATCCTTCATAAACAAAGCGAGCTTGAAGGTTCACAGTCTGAGCACTTGCCCTATAAGCTTGATTATCTCAAACCTGCTAAACATAACTGCCAATTGGGTAGGATGCAATATGTGCTACTGTACAGGTGCGTTTGCTTCAAAGCTCTTGATGACCCTTAAATCCTATATGTTGAGGGCATTGATCTAAACCATGGAAACATTACTGGATATCTTCCTGAAGAACTACACCTTCTATCTGATATGCCATTTTCCACAATTTTTAAATCAGTTTTGCTATCAAGTTCTAAACAGTTTCCAAAAACAACTGGTTTGCAGGGAAATTTCCTCGTGATGTTCTAAATTTCCCAAGTCATAAATATCTTGGCCTTCAGTTCAATGAGTTTGAAGGTGAGTACGCCAATTTCTTTTTTGACAAAGAACTCCATTACAATTTTTATCCACCATAATCGATTTGCCTTCGTACTGCCTGATTATTTAAAAACTCGCCAGTTTCTGTCATGGTTCTTGCCAATAAGTTTCGTGGATGTCTTGCCATGTCAAGTACACCGAGTGAAGAAGCCGCAATGAACAATAGTATCTAATGAAAGCGTTTCTTTATAATCTTGACCATCAGTTTCCGAAGTCCCATGGGAAAATGCCGAGCTTGGAAACGCTCAATGTGACACATAATAACCTGTCTGCAAGCTTCTCAAGCTGCAGAAATTTAGTATACAATACGAACTTTTCACTGGGCAAGCCGCAGGAATTGTTTGTGAGCTAAGCCAAAGCAATCAACTTTGCAATGTAAAGTATTTCTGTCCAGGCCTGTTGATCACAATTTCTTGTAAACCGCTTGCAGCCCCTTTGCCTTCATCTTCCCCATCTCCTTCCCCACTCGTTAAGAATCACAAACCTCCAAAAGGCCTCATACAATGGTATGATATTGTCCACTTTGAGCATAAATTCTCGTGGCTTTAGTTTTAGTTTCCCCAAAAGCCTCGTACCAATGGAGATCTATTCCTTACTTATAAACCCATGATCAACCTCCTAATGAGCCAACGTGGGACTACCTTCCAACAATCCTCAACACCATCATCACCTCCATAACTTCAATATTGCCGTCACCGCCATCAGTATCACATTACCATCCCCACCTCTAGCAAAAGTGAGACAGCTTTAATGCAGAACCAAATGTGGACCTCTAAACAGTAGACAGAAATTTCAGTGGCAACATGATATATGTCAACCACTGATTCATAGAGCAAAGTTGTTGATTGCCTCTCTACGTCTCCTCACCTCATCAACATAGAGGCCATCCTTCAGACCCTATCAGCTGCATTTCATCCATCTGAAACTCTCAGATCCTTGCAAACGTAGAACTCATATTATGGCCAAGCCTTTTCTACCAGCCCATATCTGATAGAACAAACAAAATTATTCATAGTTTTTATGACAAAAGTTAAATAAATAGTTACTAAACAATGAAACTGATACAAAACTTGCATTGAAAATTTCAGGATCAGAGGAGAACATTATCTTCCATCTGGGAATCAGTATCAAGATGTATAAGCTGGAGCAAGCCACCATCTGACAAATCCTTCAAGCCTTTTGCTTCTTGTTGTATGTCAGTAAATGTAATCAATGGTAAAAAATAACAGGGTTGTGCTGACAGTTTGTCCCATGATCCTGATAAACTTGAGAAGCCAACAATGGTCTTGCAGCTTGCTGCCTTTTACATATCAGTGAGACCTTGATGGCATGTTTACAGAGATTTCCCATCCTTGACCAAGAACAATCACATAACGAGAACTCTGAACCAGGATCCCAAATTGTATATTCCAGATTTCTTTTTGACTGAGATATTACTTTTGCAAACTGAAGATTTGACTCATCTAGCATAACATCTACATCTGGGATGTGTAATGCCTTGTTCCATGCATTAGTTAAGATGGATTTATCTCTGAAATTCCCAAAACATCCGTTCTCTAGACAGTATTGGTCTAACCAATATGAGGAGTGAAACTGAGTTGTAAGAGTGTGGATCAGCCAGTCGACTCTTGACAAGGAACTGTTGTTTTGCTCTTTGAAAAGCTTGGATTTTAATCTAATGTGGTATGATTCAATCGCCGCATTAGCCTCCAAAGTGGAAAAAGGTAGCAACCGTATACTGTTTATCCACAATTCTACAAGACATGAAACCATGTAAGATCAATAATTCAGGATGAGAATGAGGCATATCAAAAATCACCTAAACAACATTCGTTGCTTAAATAACTATTTTTAAGACGATCACATTAGCATGAGGCTTACACGTGTTAACATCAATCATAAATATTTTGATATCAAAGATTAAATTACAGCATGCATGTTTATAAGGTAAAACTAAAACGAAAGTAGAAATGAATTACATGAAATAACTAAAATAAAAATAAATTACTAAAAGATGATAGTCATGGTGTTGCAATAACCAACTTCAATAAGAAACTACCTATGTCAGGCAACCACGTATTTGTAAGATAATCAACAAAAGCACACTGATCAGCAAATATTTCCTTGAACTGCTCCATTGCATCTGCAAAACCTAACCCAATCCTTGTGCAATACAAAACTTTCCCTAATTGCTTAAGCATCTTTCTTTGTACATCCAAATTAGAACACTTTTTAAGAAGATTCCTCATCCAATTGCGACGAACATGCCATATGCATAATAGAACCGGACACTGAAAAGCCTCCCTGCAAATAACCATGATATCAACGCTCAGACATGATTGTTTAAACAGTTGAACCTATATATAAGGAAAATCCAGAATTAACCTTATAATAGAAACCTCAAAAGAAGGATTGTCTAATAAAAAGGAACCAATTCTCCATTTGGGATCCTTCGCACGAAGTCTTTCAGCTAGCAATCCAAGCCATTTACGAATGTCTTGATCAGAAAAAGAGGATGCAATGATCCAAGCAACGGGAATGGCGTTTTGGGATGAGTCAAAAACAAGTAAACTACATAGTGGAAGCTGCCAAGAGATGTTTAAAAAATTATGGATAATGTAATGCTATTTCTATTCAAGCATGAGACAGCAACTTAAAAAACCTGTCGCATCACTTTCTTATCATATCATGCAGGCTCTGTAAGTCAATAAGTCACAATTCATAATAGTCAATTAATTCGTCAAGCCAATAAGGAATAGAAACATCTAGCACATGGAGAGCACGAGAAGGCATCTCACAATTCATAATGACATGACACAATCGAAATAAAAAGTACCCGTAGTTTCATTGATCCAAATGTTGAATGGGAAGCAACAGAGCCATTACGACCATAATGCAACATCTGTTGTAGCTGCCAATCTGTCTGTATGCCCAGGACAAAAGGCTTACAATCACTACGCTCTTGAAAGAAGAAAATGATTTTCTTATTTCGTTGCACCCATATCTTCACACTACAATCATCATTTGGATGAAGCTCATGTGAAGAATTACGAATAGCTCTTTCCATGTTACGGACGTCATTACGAGAAAGAAAATCATCACGAGTTTGGGGTCCCCCTTGCCTCTGTACAACCTCTGTATGGTGCTGAACAATATTGTCTATAGATATTCCTTCATACACCATGTACATAATCTCTTGACGTAATTCCGCTGAAATTCTCGGCGCATACATAGCTCTTGTCCCAACAGCATCATGGTCAAGTATCCCATGGCAAGGAGCTCCTGACTTATCAATATGCTTTCTTTGGTTATAGATGATGAGAGCAAGATGTGGTTGTGTATATAAGCGCTTAACAGTGAAGTGGCAGAGGCAACCTCTCATCATGTGACGTCTTCCTGGTCTGCTGCTCTTCCCAGATGCAGGTTTGATGATTGAGCTACGCCTAACACCAATGTCACTTGCTCGGTAATCTTCTGGACCATAAGAACACCAATACCTGATCATATTACATATAAGTATATAAAAGGTCAGGCACTTAAATAAAATAAAGTATTGCAGCTAGCTTTATCCAAATAATTGTTGGAGATCATCATTGTCATAATATTCTGTTCCCATGTAATATCCACTTCTTTTAATGTTTTACAGATTAATTACATGGGAAACATTATCTTCAGACACATCAAAAGAAGTGGATAATTAAAATACAACATACAATATATATTCGAGATAACCATCGACCCTTGGTTTGCTGACACTCCCTGCAGTTCTTTTCCTTCTTGATTCAATGCGAAAGCAAGAAGGACATTCTGCATTGGAAGATTCTCCTTTTACGAAATCCTCAACTCTAGAAAATGGAACTAGAGCAATATCAGCACCACCTTGACGACCACCTTCTATTTTTTCCCACATGATATGAGCAGCAGAGAACTCCAAGCATGTTGGATCTTGCACCGGAAGTTTGAGAATGTCCTCCGTTCTCGGCATCTATGGTGCAAAATTAGAAAAGTCAATAATGACTCCAATTTCATACGAAGTCCTACAATAAGAAGCTGAATGACCCTTCTTTCTTCTTCAGAATCATAAAATAAAAACAGCAACAAGCAGCCAGGTTGTCTCTCTTTTCTGTATTTTTCTAAGGGATCCATGAAGGAATTAAACAAAGAAGGGCATCCACTCTTGACTCTTCAAAGTTCAGCTACTTACTCTGTTTCATAGATCACTGACAAGAAGATAAAAAATAAAAAAATAAAAGAGAAAATCCTGATTTTCTATCCCAATAAAAGTTCACGAAACTTATATCCAAAATTGATATTCCTGATCATCAAGACAGGCACGACACAAACATGAGTTACTGCAGAGACATCACAGTGAAAGACTGAAACAAAGGACTAGAGTCTATTGCAGCAACAAACGACACAAACATGGCACAGAAACGCTAGATCGAGCTCAACAAAGCCAATTTGAATGGAACAGAATATATTCCATGCGCTACACTACGAAATCCAAAAAATTATATACTATTTTGAACAAAGCAACAGTTACAGTAAAGAAAGAGATGAACCAGGCACGAGTAGAAATACTAGATGAAGCTCAATAAAGCCAATTTGAATTGAACAAATTGTACTCCATGCGCTACACTATGAAATCCAAAAAATTATATACTATTGTGAGAAAAACAACAATTACAGTAAAGAAAGAGATAAACCAGGCACGCATAGAAACGCTAGCTCAACAAAGCTAATTTGAGTTGAACAAATTATACTCCATGCGCTACACTATGAAATCCAAAAAAATTATACACTATTGTGAACAAAGCAGCAGTTACAGTAAGGATATAGAGAGAGAGAGAAAGAGAGAGAAACCAGATGAGTTTCAAAAGGGAAAAAACGCCTTATAATTTGTCGATTTAAGTGAACAGTGATGGCACTCCAATTTTCCGATCGAAGTTTCGAAGTTCCGCCATTATCGAGTAACTGAGCTGCTATGGAGATTGATCAGGCAGCGCTAGTAATCAAATCGCCTCGATCACTCGAACGAACTGCCGCCATTTTTTTTTTCAGGGGAGCCCCGCTACTACTTTTTTTTTCTTTTTCTTTTTTTGAAAAAATGTTTTTTTTGGGTTAAAATATAATTTTGGTCTTATAAATTTTATTTCTTTTTATATTTATATCATTTTAATTTTTATAATTTCAATAAACTTTAAAATTAATTATTAAAGATACTTCGTATTCTACAAAAAAATTATGAAAATATATTTACATGAGATTTTTTTTTTACCTAAATAGGATAAAAATTAACTTTGAAATGCTAAATTTGAGATTTATTAAAAATATTAATACAAATTTTAAAATCTTTCAATATTCACAAGATTAATTTACTATTATTATTGATATTTTTGCCGTTCAATTAATATTTGTATTTATTTGATTGTAATTAGATTTTCAATTATCCTTATAAACAAATATAAGATAAAAATAACTAGAAAAATGTTCGTTTTATAATAATTTATTATCTATGTCAACAAATATTATCAAAGTTTCAGCCAATTTTAAGAAATATAAATAAATAAATAACTATAGACTAAATTGTGTCACACCAAACCGTCTTATATTATTTCACCCTTAATGAACTTTAGAGTAAAATAATAATAATAATAATAATGTCTCAAAGCTTTCTTGTGGAAATTATCCCATAAAATATAATTTATAAAAAAATGACAGTGTTGTTTCAGTTCATTCGACTGTCAATGAACAAAATTTCACACTCCATCGAGAGTGATATACATATGTTTTATTTCAACTAAAACCAAACTTTTGATTACAATAATCACAATTTAGTGAGAATTAAGGAAGGAAATTACCTGATAATGGGACGCGCCCACAAGCTTCCAGAAGTCTTATCCAAAGGGATTATTATTGCGAAATGAAGCAGCAGCAGCATTTGGATTTGCGTTGGGTGCTGAATATGTTCTACTCGGCTGCTGGAGTGTCGCATTGATGGAGCCAGAAGGACTTGCGAAGGAGGATCCTCCATACTTATCTACTCCTCCCGGTGGTCTGTACCCAAAAGATTAATTACTTTTTACCTTCATGGTTAAGATATGTTTACTCCTTGAGATCGGAGTTCAAATCCCTCGACTCCCCGTATTGTTAGAACCTTAAAAGGTTATCGTAGAGTTTCGGAGTTCGAATCACTCAACTCTCACTAATTATAGTTTTAAAACGTGAAAGAGGTTTCCACGTCCTTTTTTCATTCCCCTCTCCAACCAATATGAGATCTCACCATCCACCCTCTTTGGGGCCAACATCCTCGTTGGCTCCCCTCTCCAATTAATGTGAGATCGTTTTAAAACGTGAAAGAGGTTTCCACGTCCTTTTTTCGTTCCCCTCTCCAACCAATATGAGATCTCACCATCCATCCTCTTTGGGGCCAACATCCTCGTTGGCTCCCCTCTCCAATTAATGTGAGATCTCACAATCTACCTTCCTGGGGGCTCAACATCCTTGTTGACACACCGCCCAGTATCTGACTCTTATACTATTTGTAACAACTCAAACCCATTGCTAGCCGATACAGTCTTTAAAACGCGTTTATTACAAAGAGGTTTTCATTTCCCCCAACCAACGGCATGTAATTTGAATTTGAGATTCAAGTAAACAGAACATACCTCAAAGATGGAATACTCCCATAGACCTGTTGCCCCGCGTATGTACCTGAGATTTGTTTAGAGGAAAATGAGCCTCAGAAAGATTTAAAGGTGACTACGGTGAGTTTGAAGAGCATGAACGATCTTACCTGAATATTGGGTTTCCAGTTGGTCGCTATAACTCCGTGTTAAGCTAGCAAGAGCGGGCATGGTACTAGGAGCACTCTGCAAAGATGGCGTAGAAGGAAATAACATCACAATTTAAATAACAACAAATGACCCAACCTCAACTAGGGTGATAAATACAACTCAATGCTAGTGAGGGGCACTGTACTCGTAATTTTAATCCATCTTCTTTCATGGTTAAATGGCATGAATGAAAACTGCAACCATTTCATTTTCAGGTAAAGTTATGCATGATAATTACATAATGAATACTTAGATTTGCACATGAATGCTACACCCAAATACACAAATGGATAGTTTTTATAGTTTTTTCTTTCCTATAACAACCCAACTCCACCACTAGTAAATATTGTCTTCTTCAGACTTTCCATTTTAAGCTTTACTTTCCTTCCAGATTTTAAAACGCGTCTGCTAGGAAAACCCCATATAAAAAATGTTTCGTTCTCCTCTTCAATGATGTGTGATCTCACAATTCACAAAAGAAAAGCCCAAAGAAGACACTTCCCATCCAGAACTAAATTCTTTCTCAATCAGAAATATTTGCAACACTTGTCTGATACAAGTTCGAGGTGTTGGATGATGAAAGTCCCACATCGGTTAATTTAGGGAATGATCATGGGTTTATAATCTAAGAATACACTCTTCATTGGGATGAGGCCTTTTGGAAAGCCCAAAACAAAGCCATGAGAGCTTATGCTCAAAGTGGACAATATCATACCATTGTGGAGAGTCGTGTTCGTCCAACACGAGGAACGGAGGATCAAGCAAAGAACACAGAGGCAAGCAGATTACTAGTGGAAAAGACAAAGGGAAAGAGAGAAATCAGAGGTGAAATGTCTGATTATTGTTCGTACCTGTGGGTAAAATCTACTGTTTTCATCATCAAGATCAAATGGGTTCGTTGGTCTTGCAGCCTGCAAACATAGAAGATAGATTAACAATCTGTTATATACTTCTGGAAAGAACAGAAAAAGAAGTTACATTCCACAACACCATGAATTTTTTTCATATACCAGTGGGGTAGGATAATACTGCAAGCTTTGGCCCATGACACGTTGAGCTTCAGTCTGCCAACCCGGTTGTGAGGTGGGAACTTGAGGGTAGTCAACGGCAAAAAGGTCCTGCATACAAGTGTGTGTGTATATATATATATATATATATACATATCATTAAAGCAAAACATCAGTAATTAATGAATCATATTTAAACTCATTACCAGAGGAAGTTCCTTTCTTCCGCAAGAACTCTTTTCCGGAGATGGAGGTTGGGATCCAACTTCATTGGTGGTACCCTGAGCTGGTTTTGAATCAGCAACTATCTTTGCAGCTGGAACACTTGAAAATCCTTGTGCATTGGATTCCAATGAAGTCCACTGCAGCAAAAAGATGTAGCCGAAAAAGCAGCAATATGTTAAGAAAATTTAAGACAGAATTGA
The DNA here is from genome assembly GCF_002738345.1 of Cucurbita maxima. Lineage (NCBI taxonomy): Eukaryota > Viridiplantae > Streptophyta > Magnoliopsida > Cucurbitales > Cucurbitaceae > Cucurbita > Cucurbita maxima. The sequence goes on from NW_019272019.1 coordinate 4,961,907, forward strand.
GCTTAATTTCTTCAGATCAGAAATTCACATCAAGCAACTCACTTCTAAATTTGGCACGGCAGCTGAAGTCATCAGTTGTCCATTAATGACTTTTAGTGCAATATCACCACCCTTATTGGATGTGAGTTGGGGAGGGCTCCCAGCTACAGAAGCTTGAACGTTGATTGGTAGTGCTGTCTGCTCCACAGCGAAATATGGTGTAAGAGTACTTCCAGAAACAGTTGCTGGCACATGGCCATTTCCAGGTCCATCAGTCGGTTTATTATCAGCTCCAGTTGATGGTACTGATAATTCAAAAAGCAAAGCTTCCAGAGTATTTGCACTGGGGGCTGGTGATGTGTTCTTTGTTGAAGATGACTCAAAGGCGTTCCAGTTGTCATTGTTAGTTGAAGGCATATGTTGGGTCTGTGATGCGGCAGCACCATCAGGCTCATCAGAACTGATGCCAAGATCAATTAGGCTCTCTACGTTGTCTCTTTTAGCTTCCACGGGATTAACATGAACACCAATCTGGTAGCAGGAGGATGTAACATGATGGAAGAAGTCAATTTCAAAAATGAAGTAAAGCTTATACTAACAGGTCCAGTTTCTGTGTAAAAAATATATATATCTAGAATCTTAATCATGGCTTATTGTGTACAAGTAGAACAGCTAAATCTTACACTTGATCCAAAAACATGGCATACGAAAACTCCAATACACAACTTAAAGCATGCCAAGTATTTAAACAAATAGAAGAACCCTATTCCATCATAATTTTGAGGAAAGACATAAGAATATTACTGCAAAAATTGACATCACAGAACTAATAATACCCCTAATCAGAATGAACAAGAACACTCAAGTATCCAACAATTTTAGCTACAAACCTGATCAGAGCTACCAGCGTCCATCCCTTTTCTTACATCATCCTCAAGTCTACGGGCAGGTTCATTTTTGCCCGACGTAACTTTATTATGAAATGCAACTGCAAGAGAAGACTTCTCTAAATTTCCTTGACTACGACTAAACAGGATAACTGGCCTGGAATATCCATTTGAGAGCTTGCGAATTCGAAGTCCATCATCTTTGGTTCTGTCATCTACAACCTCAATGCGTGTGAAGCTTCTCCTATAGCCTCCATATCTGGAGTTTTCTTTTAAATACGAAGGACTGCTTCTCTCATCAGAGTAATAAATTGGACTCCTGTGTTCCCTCTTTGAACTAGATCTTGACATCTCAACTTGCAGGTTCTGAAATCCACCATAATATGGAGTAACCCTTCTCCTTTCTTGGGATGAGTCCTTGTCAGTCTGTAATATTTGAAAATTTCTGTCAACACATGGAGCCGATTTTATTGAGGACACAGAATTATTCGTCATCGTTGGTTTAAATCCAAAAATGCTTATAGCGAAGGGAACCTTACATAAATGCAAAATGTCAAAAAGGAGAGATGTTGAGGATTGTTGGGAGGGAGGAGAGGGAGTCCCACATTGGCTAATTTAAGGAATGATCATGAGTTTATAGGTAAGGAATTCATCTCTATTGGTATGAAGCCTTTTGGAAAAGCCCAAAGTAAAGCCACAAGAGCTTATGCTCAAAGTAGATAATATCATACTATTGTGAAGAGTCGGTCATTACTAACCAAAGGTATATTAAAAAAGCTGCAGAGAAGAGGACTTGCACACATGAAATATTTTCTCTATCAATGAGCTTAAAGGAAATAAAATCATTTCAAATTCGTGAACACCGAGCATAGCAACAAGCAAAATGAATGTTAACCAAAGTGAGTAAACACATTAGAAGAGAGCTTACAAGCCTCAACCTCGGGAGCTCATCAGCACTTTTCTCACCCGCATATTTCCTATCAACATAGACATGCTTGATGAAGTCCCGTAGTTGATGGAGATTGCTGCTTGAAAATATAGGAATTAGATGAAATTTTATGGCAGTTACAGCATGTATAAATATATAATGAGTTCAATAACCTGTTTTCTGGATAAGAATGTCGCAGGGGATCCCACGTTTTTAAATATATCTGCTGTGCTTTCTATATAATGACAGCTTAAAGTTAATAATGGATGAGAAAGAACAAGTGAACATCAAGGGAACTGCATCTGACCTCATTTCCCGCTGCCTGAAGAGCAGTCACCTCTTCTGCCGTGAATTTTGCCACTGACACTGACTTTACTCGGTGAGTGAACTCACGACTGCAAAGTCATGAAATTGAACCAAGGATCTTTATTGCTCTAACTAAAAAAAATATCTCTTCAAATTCAGTTTATGTACATTCTTTATAAAAAAAGTTAAAAAGTTATATGGAACCGAGAATTTCCACATATGCAGATAACTAAACAGTCATTTTAATACTTACTGTACTCCACTACAATTTGTACAGACGAATGTCAAGAATGTTGTACAGACGTATTGCGGTCCCTGTTGGAGGATACATGTAAATGTAAAGGATAAGTGTCATATATAAAATTCATAAATATGGACAGAAGGAAGGATTATGAATGAAATCAAATGCCTGAATCAATGAGAATCAATAGCCAACACAATCATCAGGTATGGATAGTATGGAACCACATGTCCGTGGCCCATTAGACTCAAGTCGCAAATTCTATCAATAAACTAACAGTTTTCTACAAAGAATATTTGGGGTAAATAGAAAATGCATTGCTAACTTGATAGTACATGGTCACATATTCAGCCACTCAAACACCCTGGGAAAAGTGAAGCAGATGGCTATCAATATTGCACTCAAAGGATTGACTATCGACTTCAAAGTAATTATGTAGCAAGAACAAGGTAAAATACGCCATTATGTCGGACTGAGCTGTCTGCAAAACACTGCCTATTGCTTGTCCTCTATGATCTGAGTGAAATATATGCATACAAACACTCACTAAGATTAACATCAAAAACAAATTTGGACCTAATTGTACATGGAACTCTGAGACATTTTATCCAAATGAATTAATTTGATCGACTTGTTGGCTCAAGTTCGGGAGCATTTTCCTCGTACCGAACTTTAGGGTTCCTCCTAATAACAGCCCTGTAGATTCTCTGCTTTAGATTAAATTCACTAGCAACGATCCTAAATACAGCCGGAAATCTACCAAGTTACCACATATGAATTTGAATCTAAATATCCGTCGTTAACCTTAATTAGAGGGAAAATCTCCTCGTAAGTGCTTAAAAAATCGGTATATATTTTATTAATCTCCGAATTTCTGGTTCCTCAAGGTAGTGGCAAGATGGGGAGGAATTCTCATACCAGACTATTGCAGTTAATACATCTTCGGTTCTTCGGAAGTTTCAAAAGATTGCGTATGGTTCTTTCAATTTTCTCTTCTTCCTTGACACGACTTGCCATGTTTCAAACTTCGAATCTTCTTCATAAAAAAATTGAAAAGGAAAAACGTTACTTCCAGTAAACAATGAGTTGAAAAAAACTTGGATCGATCTGTATACAGGCAAATAATTTCTAAACGGGAGGAAGACAAAATCTAGATTTCTGTAACAATGAGAACAAAATATCCTCCAAACAAGCTCAAATGATTCATTACACAAGATTTCGCTTCTCTTTTAAGTTAATGGCTCGTTTTCGTTCAACAAAACGAATACAGAACGCAATAGGGAGAACGTACCTGATCGACGATGAAAAATTAAGAACCAAATGGCATTCAAAAGGAACCTGAGCGATGGTCGCAAATTTGTAAGAGAATAGCAAGAGCAGAGAAACGAGTCGAACCGCAAAGAATAGCAGGGACATGGAATGAAGGGATTAGGTTCAGACATGTATGCGAGAAAGTAGGTTGGGATTTCAATGGCGGGAAGGCGGATTGGAGAGAGAGAGTGAGAGGGGAAATGGGCCGTTATCAACGGTTGGTTGGTAACTTTTGTGTCCTTTGTTGCATGTGACTATTTACATAAGCATCCCTTTGAAATAAAATATAACTCCCCTCATTCATTTATGTGTCACACTCACACGCTCGAGCATGGGAGAGTCTTGACTTCGACGTACGACTATCTTTACCCTGTCGAACTAGACACTCTTGACGCACTTGTTGATGAATTTAACCCTCGGATTCTTTTTGCCGACATTCTTGTCCGACTAGGCACATAAGATGTAGTTCTGATATTAACTATCACAGTCGTACATCTCTAACCGTCTTTGCCTTGTCCAAACCGACACTCTTGACGCACTTGTGATGAATTCAACCCTCGGATTCTTTTTCCCAATATTCTTGTTCGACTAGACACAAAATGTGGTTCTAAAATCAACTATCACAGTCATACATCTCTAACCGTTTTTGCCTTGTCCAAACCGACAATCTTTGATACATTTATGATAAATTCAACCTTTAGATTCTTTTTCCTGACATTCTTGTTCAACTAGACACACAAAATGTGGATCTTCTTGTTCAACTAGACACACAAAATGTGGATCTAATATCAACTATCACAGTCGTACATCTCAAATTGTCTCTGCCTTGAAACCAACACTCTTGACGCACTTGTGACGATTTCAACCCTTGGGTTCTCTTTTCCGACATTCTTGTCCAACTAGAGACACAAAATGTGGCTTTGATGTCAACTATCACGGTCGTACATCTCTAAGTGTCTTTGACTAAGTGTCTTTAGCCGTGTAGCTTTAGGATCTTAACACACTCGTGACATTTATTTTCATCTCAAAAGAGACTAGAATCATTTACAATAATCCATACATGATAGCGTCAATTTCTATATTATTATAAGAAAAATATAAATTGTTTTTAAAGATTAAAAACTCATTTCCCTAAGAGTAGAGGCCAAACACAAAGGAATTAGTTAAGAAAACCCTAAACAACTTACAAAACAAAAATGAAGAATTGACTAAAAAATAGTGAAAAAAAAAAGATCTGTGAGAAGGATCATAAGAGTAGTACTAGCATAAACAGTAGAATATGTATTTACAGAGAGAATATGGAACGGCATTGAAGAGATGATGATGTATTATTGAAGCTAAGATGCTCATTTGATGGATGGAACAAGACAGAAGAGGGGGAGCTTTTAAAGTGAAACAAAAGAACAAGGTGATATGGTGAGCTGAAAACTGTACAAATATGGGGGAACCCTAAAAACCTGATCACTACAATGTTCTGCCACTCAAATGAGAGGATCCCTCTCAATCATGTTGGCCTAAAAAAAACCCTTCCCCTTGTGGATCTGGGAAGCTGTAGCAACAAATTCTCATCGTTTACGACTTGCTTTCGTCGTGTCAGAAGTGGATCTGGGACGCTCTAGCAACAAATTCTCATAACGTACCCCGCTCGTTTTTGTCGTGTCAGAAGTTCGCTATTAAATCTGCACATTAATGTTAAAAGGGGCTGTACTGTATACCATTGACAGAAGTGTAAACAAAGCCCTTCACTAACAAAATCGTCTGTCCTTGTCGAAGCTACTCCGCTTGTCATTTAGATGCAAATCAGTGAGATCGAGCAATCGCAGGAAGTTGTGGTCGTTAGGTTTTGGATTTTCTTCACTTTTCTATCCATCGCCATTGGCATCGTCCTGGGAGGCAGCTTTCATTGCTTCGGCAGTCATGATAGCAACCACTGCCTTGTGAATTGCAAGGTCTGCTCTGTAAAGTAATCGCCTCGCCTTCTCTCTCTTGACCTTAGCCATATTGCGTGCGTGCTGAGCAGCACCAGATGCATCACGGAGCCTAAACTCACTGAGGTCGGAACCTTCCAGTTGCTCGATAATTTGCCTTTGGGATTCATCAAGCTGATAATGTCGAGGGCTTGACCGCTCGGAACAACCGTTGCTCCACCTATTTAACCCATCTCTCTTACCAATCGTTCTCTGATTGAAAGAAGATACCATCATAGAGTCATATGGAGATGACCATGCCCCATACTTTCTGGGCTTGCTCTTATGAAGTTTAGGTAGAAAACTCCTCTCCAATCCGTTATTACTCAAAACTCCGCCTTCAAGTCGTGGCGAAAATAAGCTGGGCGACGTGTGAATCAAAGGAGAATCTTCTACAAACTCATAGTTATGGCCTACATAGGCCATCTTATCATCCCCAAAGGCAAACCCATTCAATCTTCTACCTGATAAGCCAAGTCGAAAGAGTCAATAACTACGAAAGAAGTTCAACGTAAAGTTGTTCGAGTTCAATAACTAGATGAAATGGGTAAAAATGGACAATGGAATTTACCAAAGCCATCCTGATTATAAGCAATAGAATTGCTATGACCAGACACTGAAAACTTCCTCTGCGACCTTTGCTTAGAGCCTTTATTGAACACTTCGAGGCCACGGGGCTTCAAACAGAATGCAAACATAGGAGGTTTCTCGACCGATGCAGCCTTCTCGTGATATCCATTGCAAAAATTGGTGTTGTTTTTGTTAACTGTAGACTCCCACTCTTTTAATTGCAGTTGGTAGGTTTCCCAAAGAGGCGGCTGGAAAAGCCACAAGATGCATTTTTGTAGCGTCAATTTTAAAATATAAATATATATATATTTATATGCAAACAAGTCATATTGTTTCACGAAAGAAGAAAATACCACTAACATCACAGACTGGATATCAACAACCGCAAGGAGAGAGAAGAAGAAAGGTATGGAAAAAATGTGTAACAGTCCAAGCCCACCACCGCTAATAGATATTGTCTGCTTTGACACGTTACGTATCGCCGTCAGCCTCACGGTTTTAAAATGCATTTGTTAGGGAAAAGTTTCCACTCCTATAAAGAATGTTTCGTTCCCCTCTCCAACCAATGTGGGATCTCACAATCTACCCTTCCTTGAGGGCCAGCGTCCTCGCTAGCAAACCACCCGGCGTCTAGCTCTGATACCATTTGAAACAGCCCAAGCCCACTACTAACAGATATTGTCCACTTTGGCCGTTACATATCACCGTCAGCCTCACGGTTTTAAAATGCATCTGTTAAGGAGAGGTTTCCACACTTTTATAAAAAATGTTTCGTTCCCCTCTCCAATTGATAATGAATGATATATGCGAAATAAATGCAGGGCATATCATATCAGTCTGCCTCATTTGCATTTTTTAACTCTCATGGAGTCAATAACTGTTATCAATTTCGTTTTCGATAATTATTTCTATCAAAGCAGCAGCGGAGCAAGGAAGAGCAGAAAATGCAGAGGACTCATAATGTGAAGGAATTTAAAGACCAAAACGCTACCTGAAGATTTCGAATTAAAGGCATTCCCTTCCGCCGCCTTTTCCGCTGCCAATACTCGAAGATGGCTTTTGTCGAACCTGAAACCAGAGTTTCATTCATCACCTCTGCTATCTCATCATCTGTGAACTCATCGCATTGCTGAGAGTATGCAGCCTTCTCAAATGCATCCATCGTCTTCTCGAAAAGCTCACTTGAAACCTCCCCCAAGCCACTACTACTGCCAACTTCCGAAGAACTTTCCTTGATCCACTGCTCATCGTCGCTGTCCATGTCATACAAGACACGGTTTGGGTTCAAAGCCATTTCAACATCTGTTTCTACCTGCCGGAAGTACTGGGAAGGATTCCGCATAAATGCAACCTCTGCTACATGTTCATCATTTTCCTCTATCAAGCAAACACCAGGGATCGGAATATTTTTAACAGAAGCTGCTCTAATGTTTCGATTGTAACACTCCTCGTGCAACTCTTTGAAGATTGCCCACTGACTCCTATCTGGAAACTCCAAAATCCAGTCCTTTTCTCCCTTCCACATCATAGCATGTGTATACCGATTTGTAGATCCAGGTTGCAAAAATTGATGAGCCTTGTAAGAGTATTTGGTAATTCCTGAAAGTTTGACAGCAAGCTTCCACTCATTATGATCAAAGACTTCTAATACCACCCTTGCCCCACATTCTCTCCACCCTCTATCACCAAGTGTAATCAACACGTTTGCATCACATGACAGTAGTTCTAAGTTCCTTTGGGATCCACTGGCTACATCCAACCTCTTCTCACTAGCCCTTCTAATTCGCTTGAAAGGAATTGCTTTAGGGTAAGAGTTTCTGTTCTTTGAGCTATAATCAAAAGCTCCAAAAGGCAACAAGTAGGACACCTGAGTTCGGGGTTTCTTCATCCTATTTCCCAAGCTTTTGTTAAGAAAATCTTTTCCATCTGACCATCCATGTGAAACCAATCCAAATGGTGAGTTATTCTTATTTCGATGCCATGTGCTTCGTGGTGCAGTTGGGTTAGGGCTGGGAATGATGCCAGTATTCACATTCCATGCTATATCCATAGAATGCTGAGCACTGTGCAACTCCCCATCCACAGGCTGAAATGATGGAACCTCAACACTAAGGTCATTCAAAAATGAATCATTATCAGATCTTGCCACATTAGGTAAAAGTATTACTTTCTTTGATTTGTTCTTTCCCAATGATCGCATCCGCCTCTTGACATCATTTCTAGCCTTGTCCGAGTCCCGAGACCCTGCACAAGTTTCAGCAACAACAAGACTACTCCTTTTATACTGGGAGGACTGTACCCCATCTCCGTCCTCACAATCAGAGATACCAGTCCCTAGATCTGACTGAGCACAAGAATTCCAGATATCAGACGTCTTTGACGAGGTACTAAGACTATTAGCACAGTCATCCATATAGATATCATCGACAGTCAATTTGCCAAAATTTTCTGGATGCTCCACTGAATCGTGATGTTGCAAACGTAAATGAGAAACACACTGTTCCATTAGCAGCTTGAGATGCAAACTAAGGAAAAAGGTAGGTGCAGCAGTAAAAGAAAGAGCAAAAGCAGGAAAGTTTCTTTTCATTTCATTGGAGCACAAATTAGAGTGACCATTGCTCACGCATGCAGCTCCTTTGAGGTTGATACCAAGACTACTAATCTTCTGTTTGACCTGATTAGAGAAGAAACACTGATGGAATTACTACAAGATGAAATATCTGGCCTTGGATTGGAAGATCATATAAAACAAGGATAAGAGAAAGCAAAAAATACATTAGAAATTCGTGTAACGTGCTCGGACAAACAATATAGTTGGTAGCACAACCAAAAATAAAAGAAGAAGATGAAGAAACAAAAAAGAAAAAATATAGACTATAGGGCTACCTTGACAGAGGAAGACTGGCCATGAAATGGAGATGTATGGAACTGTCTTTTGCTATTTTGAAGCCGTTTGATGTTATCGTAGGTGCATTCAGTCAATGGAAGCTGCTTTGCGACTATGCAATACTTCTTCAGCCGCCAGTCTAGATGAACCCACTTGGAATTTTTTATTTCTGAGAAGTTATAGAAAGCAAACACGAGCTGCTTTCCGATGTCCAAAAGGCAGGAGAATTTGAACCTGATAGAAGTAACGGGACATTGAAAATCGGCATACCTTCCCTGTTTACCGGGTGACCGAAACATTTTCAGGACAAGAAAAATGAAAGCCACTGCCTGCATCAAATAACCTTCAAACAGGAGAAATCTCAACCCAACCACATTATCCACAAATAACAACTCTAATTGAACCTTTGGCCATAGTAACGTCAATGTACCATATTGGATGAACATCGCCAGATGGAATAGCCAAAATGTCTCAGCACAAGAAGTGACGTTCAGGAATGAATATTCTGGAATGCTTAATTCGAATCTCAACTGTCCCACTTCCATCACTGGAATAGCCAACTGTAACAACCCAGCATCATCAACACACCATAGCAACCTATGTGCTTCCGTTCTTCTGGGAGAAATATCTCGTTCTTCCAAATCATCAATTTTACCAACACTAGAAAAAAATGAAGCATGTTTCCTTCTATAGGCATAGTCTGTCCCACGCTTAAGGGACACTTCAGTGCCTATGTTGCGAAACCTTTTCCTAAAATATACAATAGGAAGTTTGCTTGTCTTAGAACAAGTGGTGATTTCTGAAGCAGATTTCTCTAACCTATCCATATCTCCTAATCTTTCTGGCAATCCTGAAAATTTAACACGTAAATTTGCTGGCTTTTCATTTGCCTGGGACCCCGATTTTAAAGATAGGCAGGAAGTTTTCTGCCTCTTTGAACTATGAGAGGGAGATGATTTACTACATTGAGTAGATCGAGCCAACCAAGAGATAATTGGCTCGGAGTCCTTATAGCTACCAGTGCTGCAATTATCCTCCAGGATCGCAGCGTCAGTTTCTTTTCCTTTCCTGGATCTTGGTCTCCCTCTCTTATTAGCAGGATTACTTCCCACCACCGGCTTCCTACGTTCTTCCCTACCAGGAACTTCACTAGGAAGCAGCAATAGTTTGAACCTTTCATTTTGAAGGTCAATCCATTCTTCATCACGATCATCATATTTGACATGATGAAGCTTCCTTTCGTTATCATAGTCATTCACAAGCCCATAGTACCAGATTTGGTCTAAAGGCCAAAAGACCTTGATCCTCCTGTTCAATACCCAGAATGCATCCAAGTCCCCAAAAAAAATTTCATAAAAATGGCGTCTTTTCCGTGAGCTTTTCTTTTCTTTTCTTGGCGTCCTAGGCCTCAATACTCTGCCGGCAGAATCAACTGATGCAGATTCTGAACCGTGCTTAAGACCACGACTATCAATATGATGGCCAGGAGGCAACAAGAAGGATAACCCATTTGCTGGTGGCAATGATCCCTTTGGGTTTGAAGAAAACCCAGTGCAATTTTGATCAAATCTTGAAGATAACATTCTGGCAGCATTCTCCTCCAGATTCTCTTCATCTTCTTCCGGGAAGCCATCACGTCGGTTAGTAGAATGCGATATCGATGCCTCGCCCTCCTTTGAATTACTTTTGCTCCCAGATGCAGAAATCTTTCTTTTCCTGACATTCCTTTGTGATTTTTTGGGGGACAAACTGACAGGTTTTACAGCCGAATGATCAATGTGCTCACCTTCCTCCTTCAAAAGCAAAGTGAAATTTGATTCATTTACTTTAATCAACTGATCAACCTGTCCATCTCCCTTCTTCAGATGCCGAGTTGAGCTTAACCCATTTTGCCCTTTCTCCTTTGAATCTTTAGGCCCTGGCTTTCTATTCGTCTTACAGCATTCCACCTGATCACTGGGATCTTTGGCACTAGATTTAGAAATCTGACCCACAATACCAGCTTTACCATCCAATTGCCCATATGGTTTCAAAATCTGACCATCAACAGATTTTTTTCTCCTAACAAAACCACCCCTCTTACGCTTAGGAATTTGCATAACATTTTCATCTAAAATAAGTGGAAGTTTGTTAAACTCGCTACTGCTATTTAACTTTTCTCTTGACTCTGACTTCAGGGCCTTCTTAGAATCATGCCCACTTGAACCTAGCCCAGCATCATATACTTCATCCAAACACCTCCTGCTCCTGCTATAAATACTACTGAAATTACTGAGGGACACCGTTTTCCTATTTCTCCTCTCGGTCTTCTGCTCATCACCATCCTCTGCCCGGACCTTTCTCTTTAATCTCTTATTCTGAACCTCTTTGGACACCTTTGATTCGTATAAACTCTTGAGATCCAAAGATCTCGATTTCTTCGGTGTATCAGTACCATGTGAGTTTCCTAAGCTATTTTCCATCGACTTCCCCAAACGAAAACTCCCAATCCAGAAACCCCCAATTTTCATGTTCCATCATTGTACATGCATATAAACATTTCTCAGATCTGTATCACCGAACCCACGCCAAAAATGAAAAAAAAAAAAAACAACAACAAAAATTCTGATCAAACGGACGCGCAGAGCGATCCCATCCAATTATCCATGCATTCATAGTAATCTCGGATGGATTCGGATAGACCAAAACTCATGAAAAAAAAAATTAAGACAACGAAAATCATATACCTACCTCGACTGATTGAACTGCGAACAAAAATCCCTTCGTCTACGAATGGTATCGATCATAAACCCGAAAGGTAAATTAGGGCTTGAATCCGAGCCATCTCGTTCGAAACCCTAATAGATTCCACAATTTCCCCAATTAATTTTGGCAATTTTTTTGATTTTTTGCCCTAATATTTTAATTTTAACCGTGAGAAACGGACGAAGCTAGGGTTTCTTTTGGTTCTCCCCGAGAAAGGGTTTAATATCGAAAATAACAAAAAGAAAAAAGAAAAGGGAAAATGAGTGTAATAAATCTGGGAAAAAAACAATGAAAATTGAAGTGTTCTGGTCCGCCACGTGTCGTAATATTAACCGTTGGATTGGAATGTTATTGTGGCAATCGCGCTCTCCTGCTTCCGCGCCCTCGATGATTAAATGCAGCTCACAATTCCGCCGGCCAACATGGAGAGTATCAACGGCCAAGATTGATCCTCTTAAATTGGACGGTCCAGATTCAAACCTCACTTGAGAGTTCTTAGAAGACACGACTTCAGTGAAATACCGATTTAATTCTTTTTTTAAATAGAAAAGAAAAGAAAAGAAAATTCCGTTTAAACGGAAAAATATGACAAATAAAGCTATTTCCTCTAAAGGAAAGATTAGATTACCCTTGATTTTCAAACATATTTCGAAAATACCACGGAGATTTGAGTTCGGAGGCGCCATAAAACAACCGGACTTTCCAATCGCTGAGAGTAGTTAAGTTTAGACACTCGCTCTATTCTTTTGCAACGTGGACAATTTTCGCTAACTATATGCACTTCGAGGAAGCAACTATTTAATACGCGCCTGATCCAACGCGTGGTTTTCAGATTTTAACTTTGGAAAAAAACAGTACAAAGTGACGTGGTCAAAATAATATTACTGAAGGGAAAGGTTAACGTGACAGACGATGCTTTTGCCGAGCCGATGAACGGACGGCCCATTCCCGTTTAGCGGCTTGGCTTGGCTAGTTTTTATGGTTTATTGATTCTAATAATTCTAAATATTCAAAACAAATTATTTTTTATTAACCACTTTAAAATATATTTATTTTATGCTTGAATTAGTAATACTCTAATATGATAGTAAAATTATGTTGCTGCATTTTTAGTAATAAAAATAAATTTTAAAAAATTCAAATTATTATTTATTTGAATCATTTGTTTTTAGAAATAGTTGGTTTCAATTATATTATATTTGGCAGTGTTTTAATTTTTTTTTTATTATATCATATATATATATATATATATATATATGCATATACACTAAAATAATTATATTACATTAATTACCTTTCATTTCGTATTAACAAGTAAATAATAAAAAATACTAAATTATAAATTTAAATTAGAATTTCTTATTTATAATTTTATAAATATGATTTAATAAAATGATTCATTTTAGCATAAAAAGTAAAACGGCGGCGTATTCATGATGAAAATTTTGAGTGACACGGTCGACAACACTGCACCCCTTTGGCAATTGCAAGAAAAATCAGAATAAATAATAACAAAATAAAAAAAATAAAAAAAACCCTTATTTTTAATTTTATATGAAAATAATTAATATTTTATTTTAAAAATATATTATCAAAATTTTAACCCACTTCCATTTAAAAAATACAGATATCTATAAATTTTAAAATTAAAATTAACAATTTTTACTTTTATAAATAAGAGCACAATTTTTTTTTTTTTTTTTTTTACCGTTGACATATCGACAAAAACCACTTTTCGCAATTGCACTTTGATGGCAGCGGACTTGCGATTGTGTAGCAAGCAACGAGTGAGTTAAATCTATTTGTTCTTGCGTCGCCTACGGCCAAACGACGTATACTCGAGCCTCTGGCCCCGGTTTAAGAAAAAAAATTTAGAAAACGAGGGCAGGGAGATTTCGAAAAAGAGTTTTGAAAACAAGATTTGAAAAATTGAAATTGGTATTGTATAGAAAATGTAAGCAAGAAGGGAACAACAAACAACTATCTGGTAGGGGGATATGGCTACCACTCGTATATTATTTCTAATATATTTAATGTTATTTTTAAAAATTCATTAGTATTTTCGAACATATTTTTTAAAGTTTTAATTCTATTAATAAAATTTTTAAAAATTATATTTTTTAAACGTATGAAAAAAAAATGAGGCAAAGAATATTTTTATTTATTTAACCTAAATAAATATAAGAAATCAGAATTTGCCCTAACTGCAAGTTCAACGAAAATCAGGTCCTTTTGGTCGAAAATATACCCTATAAAGTCTTCTCTTTCTTCCTTCTCTTTTACATTACGTTATCGTCTCCTCTGTGTTGCCCTACACTACCCTTCTTCTCATCTTCGTTTAACGTATAATCCACCGATTTCTCTTCAATTTCTATCATAAAACTTACCAAATCCTCAATTTCCCTCCATCTATTACTTTTATTTGTAATCTTTCATCATCAACTTGTGCAGAACCCGAAACCCTAATTTTCTGTTGCCTCACCCTCAAATCTGTCGCAAATCTTTGATCTATCAATCGAGAAATTTGCATCTGTTTTGTTTTTTGTTGTCAAGAATTTTGTTGGCGATTTATTGATTCATATTTTCTCTCAATCTTTGTCGGACCTACTTGGGCGTTGTCTGATTTCAGTTCGCTGCCCGGAGATTCGGTTTCGCCAATAAAATTCTTGGTGGAATTCCTGAACTTCGAGGAATTTTAGTAATCTGGCTTCTGTTTTTACGATTTCATTGTTTTTGCTTCGCTTTGGTTGATCTGTTTTATTTCTGAAAATGGTCGGTGGTGGAAGCAGGAGGGACGAGGGTTCTTTGGTTATCAACAACACCAATGTTTTTGCAGCCCTTGAGACTCTCAGGAAGAAGAAGAAGTCTGACAAGGAACGCAAAAATAAAGGGTCGTCTAAGTCTCAGTCCGTCCAGCCTAAGGAACCCGAACCTCAGGTTTTTTGGGCACCAGCTCCATTAACTTCAAAGTCATGGGCTGATGTTGACGATGAAGATGATGACGATTACTATGCCACGACTGCTCCGCCACAGGCTGTGTGGGGCTCCTCGGAGGCTCATGAGAGCAAGGAGAGGCCGAACATTGTAGAGGTTGGATGACTTTATCTCGCGAACCTTACTGATATATTACTGACTTGTGTATTTGAATTCTGTTAGCTTATTCATATCCATGTTAATCTTTCGTTTTCTGGTTGGTTCTACGAGGAAGACAGTACATTCAAACTTTTTAAACCATAAATTGGCCATGAGAATGATCCCCAGGATTATACTTTACCATTTTTCTGTCTACCATTTAGATTCTGCTTTTGGTGAAGAGCCGCGTCATAAGGCTCTTAAGATATGCAGGGAACGATGTGGAGTGGAAGGAACGAGCATAACATCCGTTACTTGAGTATTCCTTGCAGTTTGTTTCATGTTTCTGTTCATACTGAAATTGATTGAGTGGGTAGGCTGGATAGAATGAACACTTTCCTGGATAATAGTCTTGGTAGATTATGTTGTTATGACAACTAATGGCTTAACAGTTGTGTTTATCATGTTTGTCATTATTTGATAGCACTATTTATTGTGGTTGAGCCTTGAAATTTTATGCTTAGTAGTACGCATAGATGCAGAGGGCAGGCATTGAAATTCCCTACGTTCTATCTTGTTGAATAAAATATGTGAGAAATGTGCTCGTAAGCATGTCCCAAAATTATTTTATTGTTTATTGCTGCGAAAATCCTTCTAAGTATGGGTATTTGGTTGCAGGAGAGTGAGAGTGATGATGACATCCTCGATGAAGTTGATTATGATCTTGAGGATGAGCATGATCATGATCATGATCATGAGCATGAGCATGAACCAGAGGTTCTTGTGCATCCTGAGCCGGCTGTGAAGAAGGCTCCTGAAGCCTCTGTGGCACCAAAGGAGGCTGATAGGCAACTTTCCAAGAAGGAAAGGAAGAAGAAGGAACTTGCTGAACTTGATGCCCTTTTGGCTGATTTTGGAGTAAGCCAGAAAGACAGCAACAGTCAAGATGAGTCTCGTGGTAATACAATTTCTGTTGTTTCAAACCTTATGATGTCGTTTTTGTTTCCCTCCTACCTGTCTTGCCTGTTCTCTAGAAGTTTAGCTGTACTCCACGTATGCTCGTGAAAGTTTTGTTTTAGTTTGCAACAAGAATGTCGTCTTTGTTCATATATCATATTCTTGGTAACTGTGAACAGATGTGGGTATGAAGCCCTACAAATATCTCGACCGAATTGAGGCATTGTTAACACCTTGTTTGTCTACCATTGACAGCTAACTGCTGCATTTGTACCAATTGTGATGATGGATTCATGTTTGGGAGTGTGAATACCCTTCCTAGTCATTGCGTTGGATGGTTGTGAATTTGTCCTGCTTTGGTCTTCTTCAATCTTGTTATTAATTATTCATACATTGGACTTTTTATGGATCTTCAATATAGGCGAAGACATATGATTAATTGTGGGTTCTTTACCAACAAAGGAGGTTGCAGACCTTGTCTGAAGAAGGCTTTTGTTGTTTGTTTTATTTGGCATTTTCAGATGTGCAAGAAAAAAGAGATGGAGAATCCAATGGAGATGGGGAAAAGAAGGAAAATGCCCCTTCTGAGTCGAAAAGTGCCAAGAAGAAGAAAAAGAAGGAAAAGAAAGAGGTTAAAGATCAGGATCAGCGAAACAGTTCCGATGTTAACACGGGGACAGATGAACTTGCTGGCAATGATGATGTGGAAGAAGACACATCGGCAGTTGATGTGAAGGAGCGCCTTAAGAAGGTGACATCCATGAAGAAGAAGAAATCTAGCAAAGAGATGGACTCTGCTGCCAAAGCTGCTGCCGTTGAGGCTGCAGCAAGGAGCGCGAGACTTGCAGCCGCAAAAAAGAAAGATAAGAACCATTACAACCAACAGCCCGTGCGGTAAACAACGACCTTGTTTTCCTTTTTTTCCGTCTATAACGGGACATACGTTTCTCAGTGTTTGTATAAGCAATGCAGAATAATCTCTCTGGGCTCTCAAATCTGGTTTTGTGGACAATGGCAATTAGTTGTATTAAAATGGATTGGGGGAATTTTCACCTTTTTCTTTTGTGGATCCCTTGTTGTTCATCGTTTTAGTCCCCAACTGTGTTCTTGCATGTTTGCTCTTTAAAACTTTTGGCTCTAGGTGCATCTGAAAATATGCAAAATGAAGCTACAGAAACTGTGATTGCTTCTCCCTAACACTGCCACCTTGATGAGAAGTAAGAAATAAGAACAGAGCTCAAGAATATATCATTGTGTTTGGTTTGCCATCTGAATTTATTGTTGAATACACTGTGTGATCTTATTCTGTCTCTTTAGGTACTTAGTCTACAATCTTATCCACATGAAGCAATTGTTGATTGTTTAATATCACAGATGGGATTCATTATGTTGTTTTTATATAGTCAAATGCCTTATAATATGTTCAAATCATTAGTTGCTGCTGTGTTATTGGAGGCTAGAAGGCTGCTATGGTAAATCATTTTTAGGAAACGTCCACCAACCGAGATAACCGATGACCTCTCGTGTGCTTTTAACTATAACCGGTTAAAATTTATACTTTTGATCAAGATATTTGAGATATTCGAATCAATAGATCCTTCGTTCACACTCCTTGCACGTTTTTTTTTATTTATTGTGTTTAGTAGATTACTTTTGAATCATGCATAACATTTTAGGTTCTAGATTCATCGCTAAATCCAACATGCTAGTTGGAAACACTATATATCATTCGGTAAGTATTGCATTTTGTGCATTTTGAAGGCAGCTTACAATTTGTCTTTGGGTCATCTCCAAATTCCTATGTTCTCACTGTTACAAACGTTTACAGGTTTAGGTTGAACTATATATTTTCTTTCACTCGATAATTATGTGTTTGTTTGGTTATGTCTTCTTCACCTTGGTCTGATAGCTTCTCCCCTTCTTCTTGTCCCATTGATTGATTTCAGGACATGGACAAAATTTAGTTTACATCATCTTTATCATCTTTGCCTCAGTAGAGTCTTTCATTACTAAGAAAACGGGAATCACCGATTTAGATAACCTTGACTTGTTGGTTCAGGTTGGCAACTGCTATTTTCAAATACATAATTATCTGTCGGATCATTCAAACAAATGAGAAGAGAAGAAGAGTCTTGTAATTTAATCTAAATTAAATTACTACAATACTCTATTCCAACAAGCGTATTTTAAAAAAACGTTTTTATTCCCAAATTATACATTTATTATTTTTATATATACCATACTCACACATGCACATTTTTTCGCGAGAAATTTAAAGCCATCTTTTGCCCGAAAAGGCCAAAAAAAAAAAAAAAAAAAAAAAAAAACCGGCTAAAATGCTTGAAGCTTCTATATGCACCCACCCGCCCTCCAAAATAGGATTCGCGGTCTGTGGGGCGAGCGTAAGGGAACCTCGCGGCTCACACTGACGTAATCTACTTCTCTCTCTCTCTACACGCATAGACGCAAAATCGCAGCAGAATGTGCTGACAGTTGCACAATAAGTTCCAATTCTTTCGCCTTGGTTCATTTCTTCTTCAGGTTTCTCGTAAATGCTTTGTTCAATCGCTACAGGTTCTATCTCGTCCTAATTTCCTCGTATTTTTTTTTTCTATGCCACGCAGTTAGGCACATATGTTCGATTGGAAAGTGTTAGCGTCTCGAGCTGATTGATTTTCTTTCTTTTCCCTCTGGAATGGGTGTTTGTGTTGCGAGTAATTGGGAGATAGTTGTTTGTCTAATATAACGTTCGGGATTTCGAGCTACCATGGTTATCTGATTCTCACGTTGGGTCCATTTGTTTTTGGATTTTTGCCTGTTCAATGAAACGTAAATAGCCCGGTTCATGTTGAATTTGGTAGACGATCGATTCGATTCCATGCCTGAGTTCTTGCTGACAGTTTGAATTGTCAGGGGACTGAGACCTGTCTCTTGGTCCCCCGCAGATGAAGTTTTTGGTTTGAGCGAGACTAGGAGGATAATGAATAATGTGAAACTTGATTCTTCCTTCTTTGCGACTCAACTCCATAGCTCACTGTACTGCATAAAGAATGGAAATTTTGTTTATGTGCGTCGAGGCCAATTGTCGAAACGGGACTCTAAGAAGTACATATGCGCAAAGCATAACGATTGGAATGCTCGAGTGGATAGATTTTCACGTTTTTGTGGGCAGCATTTAAAGTCAATAAGTTTAAAGCTTAGGCCTAGACACGAGTCTTTGATGAAATGTGCCAATGAGCCTTCTGTTCAAACAAAAGCTCTATCAAGTTTCTTGCGTCCTTTGAGGAACGAGGGGTTGTTTTTGATTAGATGTTCTGCATTTGTTGCTGTTGTATCTGGTATATGCTTACTGGTTTGGTATGGGCAGACAAAAGCCAAGGGTTTTGTTGAAGCTAAGCTTCTTCCATCTGTTTGCAAAGCAGTCAGTGACTGTATTCAGCGTGATCTTGATTTTGGAAAGGTTAGAAGCATTTCACCCTTGAGTATCACACTAGAGTCATGTTCCGTTGGTCCAGATGATGAAGAATTCTCTTGCGGTGAAGTTCCCACCATGAAACTTCGTGTTTTACCTTTTACCAGTTTGAGGAGAGGGAGAGTAATAATTGATGTGGTATTGTCTCATCCAAGTGCGGTAGTTGTGCAGAAGAGGGACTATACTTGGTTGGGGCTGCCCTTTCCATCTGAAGGGACATTGCAGAGGCATTCTTCTTCTGAAGAAGGTATTGACAATCGTACAAAAATCAGAAGAATTGCCAGGGAAGAGGCGGCTGCTTGCTGGTCCAAAGATAGGGATGATGCAGCTAGGGAAGCAGCTGAGATGGGTTTTGTTGTTTCTGACAGGAGTTCAGGTTTGTATGATAGCAGCAATTTGAAGGAGGATGTAGGTCCTACAGTAGATGTTGAAAACTCTAAAGCTTTCCTTTTCATGGATGAGAATGTTCATTCGAGGGAACATCGCTGCATGGATACAGATGTGGATTATAAAATAAAGCATGCTAATGCAGAGAAGTATTTTGATGTAAAAAGCCCTGGTTCAAGGCTTAAATTCTTGTCCAGAGTAATGAAAGTACCTATAAAAGGCCAATCAAAGAGGAAGGCAAGTGGAGACAACGTGTATGTAAATAATTTCATGGCCAAAAAGAGAATTCTGAGGCGCAGTACATTGGCAGCTCAGGATTATTTCAAGGCTGCATCTGAGGTGAAGTTTGGTGAGCCTTCAGAATTACACAGGAGTTTCAATAATGTGAACCTTGACGCTTACTTGGTCAAAAGTGTGAATGAAACTAACGCGGACTCCTCTGTCATGAATACTGATGCCCAGTATGGGAAACAACGTTTATATGCCGGATGGCCTTCTCTTGAAGAAGAAGGGGGTATTGATATTCCGAACCATATAGATGATCAGATTTCTACAGTTACAGGCTTGGGCAATAAAGACAGAAGATTCTTTTCAGTTACTCCCAGCATTAATGAGTCCAATGTGAAAAATGATGATGTTGTAGGATCTGATCATATTCCTGATGGAGTATCTGATCATATTCCTGATGGAGTATCTGATCAAATGTGTCATACGTCTCAAGCACCAACTTCAACAGGTCATGAACATCAGTCTGGAACATCTGGACCAACATCCTTCTGGGCAATGAGCCCAAAATCAGCTTTATCCTATTTTCCTAAAGATGCAGGGACGAAGCTGTTGTACCACCTAGCCATGTACTTTAAGAACTTGAAATTTGGCTTGGTTCAACACTCTAGGGTTATTGTCAATGGTGGAGATGTAATGAAGAATAAAGGTACTGAAGCAATGCTTCCAGTAACGATTGATTCTGTCCATTTCAAAGGTGGGACACTTATGTTACTTGCATATGGTGACAGAGAACCAAGGTAGTGTCTCCTCTCAAAAGTAGTTTATCTGAAAAGAAACATTTTTTTAATAATTTTTTTTTCTACGGCACACACACATATATGTATGTATGGGGGTTAAACTTTGAAGTTGGCCATCAACACAAATTGAACAAATTTGTGGGGAATTTTATATTGTATCAAAAGGTTATAGATGAATTGAGACACCACCAATGGCTGCATTAGGAATGCTAATAAATTGTTTTATATGCTGAGTATTAGGAAAAAATGCACAATGATGCTGCCTTTTCTTTTGGCTAGGTTCAATTTAAGATTGCCAGTAGTTTGATAATGAACTGGGCTGAAACCATTTATATTAAGTGATTAGCTGGCAAGGAGCGTATATTACACGATAGTAGAATTCTTTGACTGGGAATCAAAATGCACGTGGCTTAATTGATGTACTCAATTATGTTAAATGAATGCAAACACTATATGGACAAAGTCTTTACAATTAATTTATATGTCTTCAGAGAGATGGAGAATGTTAATGGGCATGTGAAATTTCAAAATCATTATGGCAACGTGCATGTTCATTTGAGTGGTAATTGTAAGACATGGAGATCAGATAGTGTCTCCGGAGATGGTGGCTGGTTATCTGCAGATGTTTTTGTCGACATCTTTGAGCAGCAATGGCATTCGAATTTGAAAATTACCAACCTTTTTGTTCCGGTATGCTACATAAGCAATGATTACCTATATTTAACTGCTGAATTTAGAAGTCTCCGTCTGCACTAAATGTTGTGTTTACTCATCACGAGTTCCCCTTTTCATCTTTATGCAGCTTTTTGAGAGAATTTTAGATATTCCAATCACGTGGTCCAAAGGAAGAGCCACCGGTGAGGTGCTTCTCTAACATTTTGTCCTGTATTTCGACCTTTTACACTTTTTAAAAGGATATCAAAATTTTAGAAGTCACCAAACGGTATATGCTAACTTACTGATGATTTAATTATTTATTTTTGTTTTAACAAGAAACAAAATTTTCATTGAAGTAATGAAAATAGTCTAGGCTAAAGAATACAAGCCCGACAAGGGGGAAAAGAGAGAACCACAAGACTAAAAAACGACAAAGAACTTCCCAAATCATATAAATATATTGGGGGAAAAAAAAAAAAGCCAAGAATAGTTTAGAAGGTGTTTGTCATTACCCTACTGGCGATTGACCAATATGGAAATTTTAAATTAATATTTTAACAAAAACTGATGCTGTATAATTGCATTTATTTTATGTTGTCTGCTAACAATTCTCTTTATTTTATGTATCTGTTTTCAGGTTCACTTGTGCATGTCAAGAGGAGATACATTTCCTAATTTTCAAGGGCAACTTGATGTGACTGGTTTGGCCTTTAAGATCTTTGATGCTCCATCAAGCTTTACCGTAAGTCTGATGTTGTCAGTGTAACACGTTTTCATCCATTTCATGGACCAATTCTCTGCTATACCAGTAGAAACTTGAAACTTAAGTCCTTTGTAAGATTACTCCTTTTGTGGTTTATAGGGGAGAATATGCTGATCATGTGGTAGGAATTCTTAGGTGGTTGGTGAAATTCCAGTCCAATATTTATAATATTATAGAATGGGTGTCGTGTTTTGAAGCGTGAGGAATTGCTTCAGAGAACAAACCTTAAAATTCACCCTAGGTATTATATTTATAATTATTAAAATTTTATCAACGTCTTAAATGCTGTCCAATTGCTCTGTAATATGGAGGATCAGAGTTCGGAAGTTTGATACGAATGGGCTCCATCCAAATTGGTGGTCTTTATGTGGTAGTTCTCAGGAGGATGCCAACCCTCTTTTTTGTTCTTGTCTGACTGTAGTTCCACGTTGGCTTAGGTTCTTGTAGGTTTTTGAGATGGCCTGGGTTCGTATGTCTTATTAGCTTTTAGCAAATTTAAGGTTTTTCAAGTCATTGCAGGTTATAACTTAAGACCTCAGAAGACAGTTCTACAATTAATGCCTGTACAATGTTTTTGTGGAATATGTGGTTAGGGTGGGATAGAAATATCTTTAAGGAAAGGGAGAAAATCAAGGGATCAGGGCTTCGATGAAGGCTGAAAAACGATAAGGAGAAAGGATAGAGGATATACCCTTTTCTTGAGAATAATATCTTAATGCTACCATTGTTTCACCTATGTAGATGTTTTTTGTTTTTATAACTTCTTGAAATACTATCTAGTGCTTGGACTGAACATCTGCCTCATCGTACCCTTAGCGATCCTCCAATGCTGATTTAGAACTACAGTATCATGGTAATTCAGACATTCACTCATGCAGGAAATGGCGGCAAGTTTATGTTTCCGTGGTCAGAGAATATTTGTACAAAATGCAAGTGGTTGGTTTGGCAGTGCTCCATTAGAGGCATCTGGTGACTTTGGCATTCATCCGGAGGAAGGAGAGTTTCATTTGATGTGTCAGGTATGTCTGTATTTAGGGGAAACTGTAGATAACTGTTTTGCCTTGTACTACATCTCATCAAATGCATATTCTTTGTTGTTTAGATGTATTTTTCTATTTCTATTGAGTACCTTTGATGAATAATTCAAAATTATTCGAATACAAAGTCTTCACTTTCTTCCACAAAAAGAGAACATTGAGAGGAGAGCAAAGTCACTGAAGGACTCCTAAGTTGCAGTTTTTCTTCTGTTTTGAGTCCTAGGTAACCTGTTCACACTAACAATCTAACCTTGTAACTCCAAGAATTTTGATTGGTTTCTTTTAACCCCTTGTTGTTTTTGTTGTATTATGGATGCGTTATTGGTTTGGTTGAGGTGTGTTTCTGCAGAGAAAGTTCAAGAGCTTCTGTTTTAGGAGATTTTAAAGGAGAGGTAAATGAGGGTTCTTAAAGACAATTATGGAGTGGTAATATTTTGGAGATTTGAGAGCATGTTTGTTTGGTCTCCCTATGGTTTCAATCACACCAGTTTCGTGATTTCATCGTTTGTTAGGAGAAGTTGGAGAGTTTTCTTGTAATCCTCATTGTAGCTTGTGTTAGACCGCACATGATGAAAGTTTACTTTAGGAAGGGCAAAAGGAGAATTTTAGCCACAAATAACAAGAAGCGGTGGTAGTTTTGTTCTTAGGTGGTTATTTTATCTTTTTTTTTTTTTTTTGAATAGGGAGTTATAACTTAAATTTGAACCTTTGGGTGAATTTAATACCAAAAACCCTTGACGTTTCCTTGGTCCAAGCCTTAAGACAGGCGCTGGCGCCCCTGTGTATTGGGAAGCAAAGTTCTGACTCGTGGTTATCACACAAAAAGGAGTTATAACTTTCACGTTCGAATGCTTTTTCCCTTTCATATATGTTGTTTAGTTGGAAAGATAGGGTGGTTCAGTTTTCTATCTTGTTTTGGCTTGTTAAGAGTGTAAAGAACTGTGGCCCTCTCGAATTGGTCATTAGTTGATAGGTTGTCATTTTCTCACTAGAGAAATCATAAGTTAATAAAGGATGGCTATCAGCTTGATGCAAGACTGATACCTTGTTCTCCGAGTTTTTATTTTGTAATTGTGTATCCATATAGGGATCATATTTGATACTAGAAGTTAGTAATTAAAAGCTAGCAAGTTTTTGAATCTTCTTCACAAATGGTTGTCAATTGACAAGACAACACTTGGAATGACTGATCGCTTGTGGATGTATATAGTAAAATGATGTAAACTTTACAAGAATAAGTGCAAGTATACATCATCACAAGTAGGAAGTAATAAGTAAATTATTGATTCCACAGGGAACCTATCTTTTTGGTTAATTTTATTGCTGGAAATTAAGTGAGTTTTTGGGTAACATTCAAATGGGTGTCGGTGATTTTAACTACTTAAACAAAACTAAAATAGATGGAAAATAAGTGAGTTTTTGGGTAACATTCAAATGGGTTGGTGATTTTAACTACTTAAACAAAACTAAAACAGAGTGTCACTGTTGTCGAAAAACAGAAAATGATGAGAATATCAACTATAATGAGGAAGGTTTGGCTAAGAGAGATTAAATAGATAAGTTGTTAAGTTTTGTGGTAGATTTTAGTTCCTTTTAATAGATTCTCAAGCCCACTTTCGAGGGTCATGAATGGTGATTATTTCCATAATCGTTGTAATTTCTATTAACAAGGCTCTAGGAGAAGAATTATTCCTAACCCTTCTATTACTCTTCAAGTCTCCTTGCTATGGAACTAGAGTATTAATTAGGATTTCATTGCTCCCTCTCTTCTCCTGAATAAGAGAACAACAACTATGTATGTAACATAGCTAATTAAACACACATGTAAATCATTAACAACAACTCTTTAATAAACTAAAATCATACTATCAACATACTTAAACTATATAAAACTCTCTCGCCTCCCTTATAAAGTTTAGCTCTCCATACAAACTGAATTAAACAGAGGAATTCGCATCTTCATCATGTAAAATTGATGGAATAAGAAAAGAGAATAAGGAAATAGAGAGTTATCCCGGTTTGTTGCCATTCGTCAATGGAAGTTCCCTTCTCTTGAGCTCTCATGTCCACCTCTTTGCCCTAATCAATCCTTGTTGGTCTCCTTTTCCTTCTGCTATCAACAGCTACTGGATTAGGATTTTCTTCTTCTTCTCTGGTTTCACAGCAGTTCACTGCAGCAGAGACTGCTGCTGTGTAATTCGATTTTTCTCCCAAAGTGTGTCCCTCTCCTCTTGGTCTTCTTTTTTCTTTTATATTGAGCATGAGTTCCCCTTTAGGGCTGAAAAGGAATAAGTTGTCCACATAGGATGTTCCTCATTGGGTAGTCAATGACCCACTTGAATTCCTGATGTGGATTTAAAATTTTCATGTCATCCCCCATTTGTTTCCAAATTTGCTACTCCCTCATGGTTCAGCGTAAATGTCTGAAATTTTATCACATAACTCAATTAAATGTACAATTAAGATCGATTTATGTCAAATCATATTTTTTTCATGTTGGACTGCAATAAACGATTTCATGCTCATTAAGTAGAATAAATAGGATAATAAATGAGAAAATTGTGAATAAGAGTGCAATATTAATTACAAAAAGACTCGATATGACTCTACTTTTAGAGAGTTATCAATGATGCATCTATTTGGGTATTGGGGATGTGAAAGTGTTCATGGCATCCACTACATTTTCATATTCACGTTCATGCATATTTCAAGATGTGGATACTTACTACAAAGAGGATCTATACAGATGTCCCCTGTATTCCTTTGTTCCCGAGAATGTCGTATAATAGAATTACTGTAATCTATCCCTATGAAGATTACATGTCATGCTTCCCCAGTTCTTACAGTATAGAATACTAGTATTTCTAGAGTTTGTTAGTACAATAATTTTTTGACTTGTAACCTTGTATTTGTTATATTCTTTCCAGGTTCCCTGCGTTGAAGTAAATGCCCTGATGAAAACTTTCAAGATGCGACCTTTCTTGTTCCCTGTAAGTTTACTCGTACAATTTCTCTTCTACATCTTTCTCCTGGAAAATCCAATGCGCTAAGAGGGAAGTCTTTCTTATCATGACTCTCCTCGGTTATTGCGCTATTCTCTTCCTTTAAAGGCACGCACACACATGATAATAATACAATAAAATTTTGAGAAGGATCTTTTAAAGAAACATTTCAGACTTCCTTGTTGATTATTCTCATGATATGGATCAACAGTTGGCTGGTTCGGTAACTGCTGTGTTCAACTGTCAAGGCCCATTGGATTCCCCCATCTTTGTAGGAAGTGGAATGGTTTCCAGGAAGATGAATCATTCAATTTCAGATATCCCTGCATCCTGTGCTTCTGAAGCAATTGTGAAAAGTAAAGAAGCTGGTGCAATTGCAGCAGTTGACCGTATTCCATTTTCCTATGTCTCGGCAAATTTCACTTTCAACATCGACAACTGTGTATGCTATTAGCTAATTTAGAGTTTTCCTGAGTAAAAGCATCATCAGTTTTTATTGTGTTTTTCCTTGATTAATGATCATTAAAACTTGTATTCGAGTAGGTTGCTGACTTATATGGAATCAGAGCCAACCTTGTGGATGGTGGTGAAATTCGAGGGGCAGGGAATGCATGGATATGCCCAGAGGTGCACTACATAATATAAAATTTTCTTCTCAAGACCAAGATCTTTTAAGCTAATTTTGTTGTTCATTTTTCCTGGATGCAAGCAGTTATTATCATTATCAGGAAACTATAAATTTGTATTTGTTCCATTTTTTCTTTTTCTTTTCCTTTTAATCTTTATTTTATTTTTATGGGAAGGGTGAGAGCCTAACCATTCATCCTCGGAGTGAACAATACATTAGAATGTGGCATGCGTCCATGTCGAGAACATCACATATAATTTGATCTCTGTCACTAAGGTTTCTCCTTTCTTAATTCAAGATACTTTGTAGGGACTTGGGTGGGGATCAACCTTTAGTTTGAGGGCATCACTAAGCTTCTTTGATTAGATGTTTTGGTTGTTTTCACTATCAATTATTATGCTATAGATCTTGTCACTGACAGTGCATCTAGTTAGGAATAAGGCATGCCTCTGTGGTTGATATTCATGACTTTGACGATGAATCTGGTTAATAATATCCATAATTCCTGTCTGGTTAATAATAATCTAAGGCCATTGAAGGATTGAGGAAGAGTAGCCCAGTTCCATTTCACAAGGTGGCTTCTTTGTTTGGAGCCAACAGCTTCCCATATAAAGTCCCTTTATGGTTTTCCCCAAGGTTTTGGACACTTTGATAGGGTTTTTGAAAGGGGATAGAAAAATAGAGGGATACTCCAAAGGATAGATTGTGCCAAAGTAATTCTTTCACCGTTGGAGATAGTTATATTCCTTTATTTGGCCAACTTAGCCTTGAGCTTATCAGCAGTAAGGTCACAAAACAAGCTGCACCATGGATTCTCTCGGAAGGAGAAGGCTAGATAGTTAATCAAAGTGTCTCCATTGTGACTAAAGTAACCAGGCTTGATCGCAACGGCCTCCTTAATATCTCTCTTTATCACATGAAGGTCCTAGAATAACTCCTAGTATATAATAATTAACGAATGGCATTGTTATGCCCTAAATAAATTTGGCCATTTATAATAGTTATCATTTTAAGTTCTGTGGTAGGTTGACTGCAGACTGAAGAGTAAATACGGCTGTTGGGTACTTCTGAATGAGTGTCTTAAACATAGACTTCAGGAATTATTTTTTCATATCCGTATCTTTAGGTCTTAAAAGTTTTGTTGTTGTTTCTCTTTAGCTAGAAGTTAATTAATCTCCCTATACTGATGTCATATTTGTTTCTTTCAGGGTGAGCTGGATGATACAGCAATGGATCTAAATATTTCAGGAAATATATCATTTGATAAAATCATGCATCGATATATGCCTGGCTATTTAGACTTGATGCCACTCAAATTGGGGCTTTTAAATGGGGAAACCAAAGTTTCTGGATCCCTCACGAGACCGTAATACTGTGTGCTTTTCTTTTCGTTTGTTAATTGAAAACCGTCTGTCTTCCTCTTTGGATCTGCTAGCATTATTATTTCATGATTATGTTTTCTAGAATTTCCTGGAATTTCATTATTTTTTTGGCTGTTTACATCTTTCCCTATTTTCATTTCGGCAGGAGGTTTAACATTAACTGGACTGCACCACTTGCTGAAGGATCATTCAGGGATGCTCGTGGAGATATTAATATTTCCCATGATTATTTTATTGTTAATTCCTCCTCTGTTGCTTTTGAACTGTTTTCAAAGATGCAAACATCCTATTCTGACGAGAATATGCTTGATGAAGAAGCTTTTGATGCAAAGAGGACTCCATCATGTACTATTGATGGAGTGGAGTTGGACTTACATATGCGTGGTTTTGAGTTCTTGAGCTTAGTCTCCTATATTTTTGAGTCTCCACGGCCTACACATCTAAAAGCAACCGGAAGGGTAAAGTTTGTGGGGAAAGTTTTGAGACCTTCGGCTAGTAACTCTAGTCAAGATTTTAATATTGAGAAGAGCTATCAGCAGGTGCAGACAATTGGTGATGAGAATAAAAATAGTCTCGCTGGCGAGGTTTCAATTTCTGGTCTTAAGCTAAATCAATTGATTCTGGCACCTAAGCTTGCTGGGCAATTGAGCATGACTCGCGAGTCAATTAAGGTTCTATCTGAAGTCCTCTCTTGTAGGAAAAAAAAAATATTAGTTTTCTTTTTGAAATTGACATGTGAATTTATTTATTTGTTTTGCTTGTTCAAATATCTCTGCGTAAGGTATCTCCTTAAGTTTTCAAATACAATTGCCTTGCTTTATGGTTTAGCTTCAATTGGCTTGTGTTTCTGGATATGATGTCTCATTAGCCTTAAGTTTTCAAATACAATCTCTTTCGTTTATGGTTTAGCTTCAGTTGGCTTGTGTTTCTGTTTAGATATGATGTCTTATTATGTTTAGTGACGTTTAAAATATCCTAAAGCTTAAATACTCTCCGCCAGTCCGTTGTCTTACAAGTTTTTTCTAGTCGAGTCAAAATGTGATGATCGTTTGAATTTATAATTGAAGGGAACCGAACTAAGTACGGTGTATAGTTGGAAAAAGAGTTAGTTATATAACACCACGGTGAATAATAGAATCTAGCTAAATAAAACTTCGTTCCGTTGTTCTTTATTTCTATTAATTTCTCAATAGTTCCTCTCCAACTATAATCCCCAGCACAATGCCTTCGCTGCTTTTACCCGAAGTGTTGCTCTCCCTCAATCTGACATATGTTGTCTTGTGCATCTGTATCAAAGACCCAATATATCTAAATTTCCTGCATCAAAGAGGTCCAACAGTTCTTGCCAGGGTAAAACTAATAGAATCTCGTGCCCAACACTTTCCTCTGCCCCCTACACGCTACACACCAAGATGGACTAAGACTCATGGTTGAGGACCTCCTCTGTAATCCTTCTGCAATGCTTAGTCTTCGGGGCAACATGTGCACATAATGAACACCTTCTGAGGCCTTTCATTCCGAACTGTACCTGTGTATTTTTTCTTTTATACTTTTTATCAATTTTATTTATTTTTAAAATTCATAACTAACCTTGTATTCATTATGTTAAAGAAGGGGGATCTATTGGAGTCACTCGATTAATCATCTGTCAGTTTCTTTTCATAATAACAGACCCACTTAGATCGGAGGACTTTTTTTGTAATCCCTCTTTTTGGAAAAAAAGACGAGTTGTCCCTTTTTCCTTTAGGCTGTCTTGGCACATCTGTTGCCTTTGTTTTCGAATGGTAAGTGTTAGCTTGTTTCTTATTTTTGTAATTAAAAAAAAAACACTCCACCCACCATTGTTATCCATACCCTCCCACACTTACCTGACAGAGGCATTGGTATCTCTTAGACCACTTGAGCAACCTGGGGAAAAGTTGCATCAGGGATGAGATAGTAGTCATTAATCGCCTCTTTGAAAGGAAAATGTTTCTTCACTTTTCTAGTCTTCTTAGATTGTCTCTTCTATTTGTTTCATAACTTTACCCTCCTAGGCTTATCTCCTATCAGCATACCCAAATAAGTGATTGGTAAAGCATTTGAAGTACTTGAAGTACACTCCAAAGTTCTAGACACTTCATTCCATTAACACAATTTTCTTCCCTTTCCACTTTTTCAAATTAACCGTATTCCCGAAACCATTTCAAAAACTTTTGGAGCTTTAAACATGTTTCCATCTTCTGGTCATTCCCACAAAATAGCATCAATGGATTTAAGATGAGTTATATGAATGCTGTTTCTTCCAAGTTCCAGCTCAAATTCTTCCAACTACCCTATTCTCTCTCTATGGCCTAGCATTCTACTATGTGCATCTCTCACTAACACAAATAGAAAAAGGGGATAAGGGAGGCCTTTCCATATTCTCCTCAGAATTTGGTCATGGTTCTGTCTCTTGAGATTACTCACAAGTACACTTTCATCAAGTGTCTCCTCTTAGTAATTGATCACTTTGATGCTTCCAGTGTCGCACTCAATCTTAATCTTGAAGTCCTTACTTTCATGAATTCTTTATATTGGCTAGAAATGATGCGTACCCATAGTTCTCTTGGGTCCGAAGATGTTCTCAGTACTTTTCTTCGTCAAGAAGACCTTGCTCATCTCTGATATCTTGAAGAGCATCAAAGAATAAACAGATCCTTTAGTTTTTAGGAATGCAGTTCAGTTAGCGAGATATCATAACAGTCTGTTTTGCTTTCTGTTTGCCTTCATATGTTCAAGAGTGAGATTTTTTATGATCTCTAAAATGTGTAGACCTTGTTATAGATTTTTTGGGTTCAGATGTTTGTCAATTTATTGTATGAATTCAAAGAAGAAGTGTCTTCCAATCTAGCTCTTGATAAATCTATTTATCAGTGGTTCTTTCTTTTGTGCTCTATCTTCTCTCTGTTGTCGTAGTTGGATGCAACAGGCCGACCAGATGAAAGTCTTTCAGTAGAAATTGTGGGGTCATTGAAGCCTGGCTCAGATAATTCTATAAAGTCGAAGTTGTTCTCTTTTAACCTCCAAAGGGGGCAATTAAGAGCCAATGTATGTTACCAACCATTTCGATCTGCACATTTGGAGGTATACATATTATTATGATTTTTAAAAGAAGGGATCTTTTGTACTTTTTGTGACAAGCTTGCCCCCCACACGGTTGATACCCGAAGAACATGATAATCTGATTATGATCTCCCTATTCTTTGTCTGTTGGTTATAGTTACGTCATTTGCCACTTGATGACTTGGAGCTGGCTTCACTTAGGGGAGCAATACAAAGGGTAAGGCACTCATTCTTGCTCTTGATACAAATTTTCCAAGGGTGCATTTTCATATCTATAATTCTATCAATGGTAGATGAAGGGGGTGGATAAAGGCAACAAGAGGTTTGTGACAGAGACCCTCTTTCTTCGTTCTTTTTGTATGGGTTGTTGATGTTTTAAATGGATTGATCAAACATCACATTCACACATCTCACATAAACTTCCTGATGATACTGTACTTCTTCTGTAAAGATAATGAATAATATTAAAGTTTATGATTGATTTTAGCTAATTCAACGGGCTTTTGGTGATCTTATTTTATTGAAGTTTTGGAACTTAGTCTTAGATGGAAATTAACCATTTTCCCACTCTTTCTGATGTGGTATCTTCTTTTTCCTCTTCTTCCATTTTTTCTTCATCTATTTTATATAGTTGTAATCTTTATTTGAACTGAATGATAATTTCCATTTCATATTTGTTGACAATTAGTTACAGTTTATATTTGAAGCTTGTACTCAACAACGCAGTTTACTTTCAGGCAGAGATTGAACTTAATCTTCAGAAAAGAAGAGGCCATGGGGTTTTATCAGTACTTGGCCCAAAATTTAGTGGCGTGCTGGGTGAAGCTTTGGACATAGCTGCTAGATGGAGTGGAGATGTGGTAAGTCCAAAGCATATGTCTACTAGCCTTTGTTATTCCATTAACTTTTATTATTAATAAGCACAATCAACTCCTGTTACCTCCAATCTTTGAGTTGAATTTTTCTCCCTATTATATGTGGATGATAAAATATATCAAATAAAACTGATATTTTTTTGCCATGGAGTTAAAAATGATCCATACTCACAGTGGAGTCGTTTTTACCCACATCAAGTTGACAACACTGCTTTACAACATTAACGTTCTGCCTGATTATCTCACTATACCCCTATTATCTTTCAGCTCAATTTTAGTGGGCCAAGATCCATACAAGGGAAAGAGGTGAATGTGAGTGAGGAAGTGGGGTGGGTTTTATTTGTTTATTAATTAATGTTATTATTCTCATCATCGGGAAGGTTGAAGGACCTCCCACTCAACGTTCTTGATGGTGGGAATCAAGGTTAATAAATTTATTTTAACAATGATCTAATTTGATAAATATATGTCATAGTTAATTAATTTACATTGATTAGATTAAAGCTTTTCTGGATAAAATGATATTAGAGTTAATAATTTATGTTTTGAACAAGATGCGACACTTTTCATTAAGAGTATGAAAATAGAATACTGCTTAATCATACAAGCTCCAAAAGGAGCAAAAAAAGAAGAAGAGAAAAAAAAAAAAAAAAAAAGAAGGAAAGAAAGAAAGAAAGAATATATATATATATATATCATTGATATATGAAATTTACAAAAGGGGTGTATTATCCATAATGCTTACAAAAAGACCTTCCCAATTTAGAATGAGGGAGGTATGATTATTGGAAGTAAAAGTATGAGACAATTTACACTCAGAAAGGAGCCAAAGTAAATTAAGACGAAAATAAGAAGACAGAAAAAAACACCAACAAAGTAAACATAAAGCCCTGCAAACTCACCATAACTTGAAAGCTCCGAAAAATACACTGATTTCTTTTCCACCGTAACTCAAAAAGAATGGCTTTGACTGCATTAGTCCAATAGCCTTTGAACTCATTGAAGGACCACTTAGAAGTTGAATGACGTTATCCTTCATTTTGTTTGAAAGTACCCTTTGAAGTTTGAAGATTGAACAAAGCAAATAAGTTGAACCAACACCACCGTGAACAGGAGAATTCAAAGAAAATATGGTTGAGAGAACCCCCAAAACCAAACAAAGAGAGCAAACCCAAGGCATAAGAAAATGGTTGGGAAGCTTTTTCTGCAAAATTTCTGAGGAATTGAGGCTGCCATTTATCATAACCCATATAATAATATTGATTCTTCTTAGACTTTGTTCCTGCTATTTAATATCTAACGATGTACTTCACCCGCATGCATCTTTAGATCACCATCGAGAAAACTATTCTAGAGCAAAGCAACAGTCGTTATGAGCTTCAAGGTGAATATGTGCTTCCTGGAAGCCGTGATCGAAATGTTACTGGTAAGGAAACTCATGGATTTTTGAAGAAGGCAATGGCTTCACATCTGAGCAGTGTCATATCTTCCATGGGAAGATGGAGGATGAGACTTGAAGTTCCAAGGGCTGAGGTTGCTGAGATGCTTCCACTGGCCCGACTTCTTTCACGAAGTACAGATCCTTCAGTTCACTCAAGATCCAAGGTTATTTCCTCTTCACTGCAACAAGATTGATTTTTTTTGTTATTATCTTCTAAAATGTGGTCAAGAAACCTGTATCTGCTTAAAACTTCAACCATAGCTCTACCTTAAAGCATGCCCTTTTATTTATTCATTTGTTGTTTTTTTATGGTGTGAACTTGTAAGGTTTGACGTCTAGCATTTTGATGGAAATGGCCATAACATTTGTAGTAGGGTTTATTTCTTTGGCTTCCAACGCCATATTGGGCCATTCTTATTGAAGTACAAAGAAACTTTGTATTTCGCTATTCTTAATTGAGGCATTTTACACAAGGATGGGGGGAAGACCTTAGCACCTCTTAGTTGTAATTTCTTTGAAGTTATGAGATTACTTTTCCCATCTTTGGGCATCAGAAGAGGGTTATTTGTTAGAGAGGTGCATGCTTGGATTGAGTTAACTGAAAAGCTGGAATGTTTTCGTTTGGGCCAAGGGGATGACAGAATCAGCTGGGTCTTGTACTCTTCGGGTTCTTTCTCCACTAAGTCCCAGTTTCTGACTTCGGCTGCTTCTAGAACTCAATTATTGTACCCTTTGAAAAAAAAGATCTGGAACTTCAAAATACCGAGGAAGGTGAACACTTTCTGTGGTCATTGGCTCATAGGGGGTTTAAATACACAGGAAAGATTGCAACAAAGGTGAACACTAGCATAAGAGCAGTGAAGAAAACCTTGCCTACACATCCTTCTGCGTTTGATCTTATCCCTGTAGTGGATTTTTTGTTTTTTTTTTTGTTTTTTTTTGTGTGTGTGTGTGGTTATTAATAAAATGTTTGTTCTCTATTAAGGAAAAGAAAAGTCAAATTGAAGCAAACAGCTATCTTAGGGCCCGATTTCTTTAGTATTGTACAATATAGTCCATTTAAAAAATAAAGTTGATAGAGTAAAAGCTTCCCTTGCAAGAAAGTAAAAAAATGATGAAATTTTGAATTTGTGTGTATTTTGTATGTGAAGTGTGTTATTGTTACTTGGTAAATTTCTAAACTTACAACCAAATGCAGGATCTTTTTATTCGAAGTTTGCAAGCTGTTGGATTATACACTGAAAGTGTTCAAGAGCTGATCGAGGTACTTTTTGATAGAATGATCGAAAGCTGCAATGATTTAACTATTTCTGACTTGCTTTTTTCACTCCTTAGTCTGTACCTTCACAGAAATGTCCTTGTTTCTTTTCTTGATCAATGATCTTGTCTTGAGCTGCTACATTCACAACTCCATCATGCTTTGTCTTTATCTTACTTTTCCAGGTGATACGGAGGCAATTTATTCTATCAGATGAAATTGTCCTTGAAGATTTGTCTCTTCCAGGCTTATCTGAACTCAGAGGCTGCTGGCGTGGCTCTCTTGATGCAAGTGGTGGAGGCAATGGGGATACGATGGTAGATCTTGAATTATAACTTTTAGCGCATAATAAGTTCACTTTTCTTTCCTTTTTGTGTCCAATTATTGGCGATGGTAATTTGAATTATGTGGCTTTAAACGTTCTGGTTGGAAGTTATGTTGATGAACTGAAAGTATGTTACTTTCTAAACCTCGTCCTAATGTACTAAATAAGCAGGTGCACACTTCCTGAAATAATGATGTCAAAAGTTCATTACTTTATTGAGTTTAATTGTGGAAACTGCATGCTATCTCAGATTAACAATAGAAATCCATATCATTGCTGCCCGAATTATTATATGGTGATCTGTGGCTTGGATGGTTGGCTTCTAAGAATGACCGTCATTCCTTGGTGGTTTTGTCAGGCAGAGTTTGACTTTCATGGGGAGGACTGGGAATGGGGAACCTACAAAACGCAGCGTGTTTTGGCTGGTGGTGCATACAGCAACAATGATGGTTTGCGGCTAGAAAAAATTTTTATCCAGAAGGATAATGCCACAATTCATGCAGATGGAACTTTGTTTGGCCCTATAACTAATCTACACTTTGCTGTTCTAAATTTTCCTGTCAGTCTAGTTCCTACTGTGGTTCAGGTAATTGAATCTTCAGCAAAAGATCTTGTTCACTCATTGAGGCAACTTGTAACTCCAATTAGAGGTATACTGCACATGGAAGGAGATCTCAGAGGTAATCTTGCAAAACCTGAGTGTGATGTGCAAGTAAGGCTCCTTGATGGTGCCATTGGTGGCATTGATCTTGGTCGAGCCGAAGTTGTTGCTTCCCTTACCTCAAGTAGCCGTCTTTTGTTCAATGCAAAATTTGAACCAATTATCCAAAACGGCCATGTACATGTTCAAGGAAGCATTCCTGTGCTGTTTTTCCAAAATAGCGTGACAGAGGTGGAAGAACTCGAAACTGATACAAGTAGGGCAACTTTGATCCATGCTTGGGGGAAGGAAAAGGTTAGAGATAAGTTCAATGACAGAAAAAGTTCTAGAGAGAGAAATGAAGAAGGTTGGAATACTCAATTGGCTGAAGGCCTTAAAGGATTAAACTGGAATCTTTTGGATGTAGGAGAAGTTAGGGTTGATGCAGATATTAAAGATGGAGGCATGCTGTTACTTACAGCTTTGTCTCCTCATGTCAACTGGCTTCATGGAAATGCTGACATCTTACTTCAGGTGAGCACACTCCAATTTCATCATGGGTTTATATCATCTAATTTCTTTCACACTGTATTTCAATTACATATTCTCTTAATAAATAGGTAAAAGGGACCATTGAGGAACCAGTACTCGATGGATCTGCATCTTTCCACAGGGCTTCAATATCTTCCCCCGTGCTCCCTAAACCACTCATCAACTTCGGTGGTACGGTCCATGTAAGATCAAATAGGCTTTGCATCAATTCCTTGGAAAGTCGTGTAAGCAGAAGAGGGAAGTTGATTGTGAAAGGGAATCTGCCCCTTAGATCCAGTGAAGCATCCCTTGGTGATAAGATTGATTTAAAATGTGAAGTTCTGGAAGTACGGGCAAAGAATATTTTCAGGTTCGTTGTCTAATTTACGACTTTCAAGTACTCCATGATGTACAATGTGGCTTAACATTTTTTTTCTTTTTGTGGTCTCTCTTTGGCTTCCATGACAAATAATTTATTAGTGTTCCTCATTTTCTTGTTATATGACATTGAATGTTTAGTTTTTGAGCAGTTGAAATCTCTCTCATTTTTTATATATATAGAAAAAATCCTGTTTATTTTTAGAAGACCTCTAGTCCATGAATCTCAAGATTCATTCATTCTTCTTATGTTGTTACATAGAGTTCGGCTTCCCTAACTATAGTATTTCCGAACATGTTCTTTCGAACCTTCTACCATTCTTTCTAGTAAATCTCCTCTCTCTCTCTCTCTCTCTCGTTTGTTGATTCATCCCACCTCTTCTAATTCCCCTTTATTTGGCTCTCTTTAGAAGTTTCAGATTTCAAAGAAGTTTAGGCTTTTCTCTTCATTTTTCCAAAGATCTTCCTCTATAGTTTTGAGACCCCAGTGGTGTATGTTATACAAGAAGGCATTGGGAGATTTAGCCTGGATAATGTGTTATGGAGGTTTTATTTTACTATGAAAATTTGGTACTGATTTTTTTACATGTTCATTGTAAGTTTAGCTCCTAACGAGGATTGCCAAGACATGATGAAGGAAGTACTCATTGATCTTCCCTTCCATAACAGTGGGTCGATTCTATATGGTGGACATGCCTTTTTTGCTATTACTTGGAGTATCTGGTTAGAAAGATATAGGATAATATTTCGTGATGCATTTCGTGGGAGGAGAGGATTTGGAGTATAGCACACTTCAGTGTTCTTTATTTTATTTTATTTTATTTTATTCATCTTCAGTGTTCTTTCTGTTGTTCCATGAAATTAAGATAATTATCTGTATCTTTGATCTTTGAAATTGCAGTGGCCAAGTTGACTCTCAAATGCAAATTACTGGGTCAATATTGCAACCAAACATCTCCGGAAATATTCAATTGAGTCGCGGAGAAGCATATCTACCACATGATAAGGGTAGTGGAGCTGCTTCTTTTAATAAAGTGGTATCAGACCAATTCAGTCCCCCTACCGGCAGCTCTAACCAAATAGTTGCTTCCAAATATGCTTCACCATTTTTCAGTTCAGAATCTACAGCATTGAAAACTAGGTTTGATGCACCCCGAGGTGATATTCGTATTTTCTATCTCTGCCTCTGTACCTTCTCGTTATGCATGAATTTCACAAGCATTCCTCTTGCTCTGACACACTTGTATCAGTATTAGAGATAAACGCTAATGTGATTAGTTTTTTTTTTCTTTTTTTTTTTGCGAAGGACTGCTCGTATTTTTTTTCTTTCGGTTTGAGACTTAGTGTACTCAGTCTGACTTGAATGTAAAACTTTTCATTCAAGCATGTCTCCTCGCTCTTTTGAAGACCATTATTTTTAATCATATTTCTTTTATTTCCAATTATCATCTCGTCTATCTTCAAAGATAAAAGAGATATCCACTCTCCAAAGCTTCAGTAAGCCACTCTCCAATAAACATAAAGAAATCAGCAAACATAAAGCTAAACCCAAGGTTTTGAGCAATAGGTTCCACCACCTCAAGGAGTCCGTCCACATTTTCATCGCCCCTACCTCAAAAGCTGCAAACCGTGCGAGAAAAGAGTCCATGCCTTGAAACTTCCTTTGGATTCTGTTGTGCGTATTCAAACTTTGATATGTCACGCTCCAAAGGAACACACTTATATCCTTTTTGGAACACTGAAATTCCATATCAAATCAACTATGGTAGTTTTGAGTTTAAGAGAGGTTTTAGTTAACTTGGTGGAGGCAGATTTAGTAGGGAAAAACCCTGATTTCTCAAGGGACCAGCAAGCTCTAGAAAACCGCACAACAAACTAAAGAAAGCCAACAAGAGATCCACTCCCGAACAGAATAGCTAACCAGTTGCAAAAGCATCTAGAAAGAAAGAATCTCCCTCTGGAGAGCTTTATTCCTATTCAGAACTCGAGTCTGAAAAATGGTCGTTCGGTTTGATAGGAACACAATAGATGCCGGCAGTGAA
The DNA here is from genome assembly GCF_002738345.1 of Cucurbita maxima. Classification (NCBI taxonomy): domain Eukaryota; kingdom Viridiplantae; phylum Streptophyta; class Magnoliopsida; order Cucurbitales; family Cucurbitaceae; genus Cucurbita; species Cucurbita maxima. The sequence continues at coordinate 5,000,684 of NW_019272019.1, forward strand.
GTAACTCAAACATTAGTGACAGCATGAATTACTATTTTAGTATACATTCTTTCCTCTGTAGGATTTTTAAGTAGTTTTATCTGTCCATTTCACGACTCTGTATGACTTACTACGTGAATATAAATAGTGAAAATACAAATAAACTATTATGTCTTTTTTTCTTTTTAACGTTTTATTGTTTATTTCGCTCCTTATCAGATAAAGCAGCTGACAGTGAAAAGGAGTCCAGAAATGTAAACATTAAACCTAGTGTCGATGTCAGCCTTAGTGATTTGAAGCTTGTTCTTGGACCTGAATTGAGAATTCTTTATCCTTTGATTCTCAACTTCGCTGTTAGTGGAGAGCTTGAGCTTAATGGGTTTGCTCATGCTAAAAGTATTAAACCAAAAGGAACTTTAACTTTCGATAATGGTGACGTAAATCTCCTCGCAACCCAGGTATCATCATATCTTTCCTATATTGGTTCTTTTTCTAAACAAAAGAAAGTGATATTAACCTTTAACTATGCAGGTAAGACTGAAACGGGAGCATCTAAATGTAGCCACTTTTGAACCTGAGAATGGGCTAGATCCCATGCTAGATTTAGCTTTAGTCGGTTCAGAGTGGCAGATTAGAATTCAAAGTCGAGCAAGCAAATGGCAAGACAAATTGGTGGTGACGTCAACCCGTTCGGTTGAACAAGATGCTCTCTCACCCACTGAGGTAATTATTAGAATGACGACATTTGTTTCACTTCTTTCAATCTTCAATAATATGAATTGTTAATGTTTAGTCTTCTCTTCTAGAAAATATCCTTTAATCTAGTTGTTCCGATCATTACTTGCAATCACAGATCAAGGATCACATTCTGATTTATAGGCAGTTTATTCTGACATCCTAATACCCTTGGCTTGGCTCAGGCTGCTCGGGCATTCGAGAACCAATTGGCAGAATCGATACTGGAGAGCGATGGCCAATTAGCCTTGAAGAAGCTCGCAACTGCTACGCTCGAGAAGCTAATGCCTAGAATAGAAGGAAAAGGTGAATTTGGTCAGGCTAGGTGGAGACTAGTATATGCTCCACAAATCCCGAGTTTACTCTCTTTTCCGACCACCGATCCTCTCAAATCGCTCACCAGTAATATCTCGTTTGGCACTGTAGTTGAAGTTCAGCTTGGAAAGCGCATTCAAGTAATATCTCATTTTGGCTATGATCTTAAGAATGTTATATAAAGTAGAATAAAAAGATGAGACCATCTGTTGATATGGCTGAATAAGGATTTTGTTTTATTGTTATTATCTTTCTAGGCCTCCATTGTTCGCCAAATGAAGGAGTCAGAGATGGCCATGCAATGGACATTCACTTACAAGCTTACAAGCCGCTTGCGTATGGTCCTTCAATCAGGTCCAGCAGCTCCAGCTCAACGAACGCTCGTGCTCGTCGAATATTCTGCTTCATCGCTCGATTAATTTGTTTCTCCACACCAGAATAAATCTTCATTTAAAGGTAACCATTATTTTGGAACAACACCCACCCCCAAGTCTTCAGAAATTGTAAATTTGTATGATTGATTCATCACTCAAATGAATGAAGCATATTCAATTCCTATATCTTCTCCTGACTGACAATTTGCAGCATAAGATTTTGTAGCTCATGTTATGAATGTGGAGAATGTTATCCCTTTGTAGATGAGGTAATTGGGAAGATGGTAAACATTTTTAACTCTCAACTTATTCGTCCTCGTGTTCTCGAGAATCTCGAGAATCGATTGGAGACCCTTTTTGTAGCAGCTTGTTTCTTAGCTCCCGTTGTTTGCGGGGGCGTCGTTTTTGTATGACCTTGTATTCGTTTTTTCACAATAGAAGTTCGGTATGTCATTGCAAAAAATGTCCATGAGAGAATGATAGCTGCTGTGACTGTTGCAAAATGGAAAATGGAAAATGGTTTTGGATAGATCCATTCTTTTTTGTTCGGTTTAATATATTTATAAACACGTTTAGTTTTTTTTTTTTTTTTTTNTAGCAAACACGTTTTTTTTTTTTTTTTTTTTCTCGAACTCTAGTCCTTTTTTTTTAATTTGTTTTTGGACTTTTGTTACGAACAACCAAAAAAGGAAAATCATTTTTTTTCTTTTTTAGTACGGAATGCTAATGAATTCTTATTGACGGAGATCTTTTGTATATAAATGTGAGGCTATTTGTCCATGAGTGTCATCCGAACCTCCAATAACTATTTGTTCTTTCTATTTATACAAAAGGGTTCCGGTATTGCTTCTTTCCACATCTGGTCTCCAACTAAGATGTTAATTCATGGAAATACAGACTTCAACCTATGGTTCTAAAGATTCAATAGAAGCCCAGGTTCGTACGCCTATCCCTAATCCTAAATGGAAGGTAGCCCAGGTCCGTACGCCTATTCCTAATCCTAAATGGAAGGTAGCCCAGGTCCGTACACCTATCCCTAATCATGAATGGAAGGTAGCTTATTCTTAATCCTAAATGATGTAGGGTAAGTTTTGACGATTCAATAGAAGCCCAGGTCCGTATGCCTATCCCTAATCTTAAATGGAAGGTAGCTATTCTTAATCCTAAATGATGTATGGTAAAGACGTAGGGATGCATATGTAAATATAGTATCTATTTAAATACGCTCGAATGACCCCTTCTCATAATTAGAATTATATAATCTAGCCTTATTCCAGTTTGGCTCCTATTCTGATCTCGTCCGATATAGATATAGAATAAACTTATAATCGACTAAATCAAGTTAACGAAGGACACATAATATTCATTGTAGAGAATAATGTCAAAATAAAAGTGAATGAAAATTATTTTTTATTATTATTATTATTATTTTAGTTCAATAGAAGGATATTTTATTTAAAATAATTTAAAACTAAATCTTAATCACGCGTAATTTGAACTCGCCGACTTTTTGTTCTTTTTAACTATATATTCTAACGGAGAGCATCGCATCTAATATCCAAACGTAATCCTCTAATCAATCGTCAAAACTTAAGTAGGAAGTTTCTTATATCACAACTCAAATCTTTCACAATCTTACTTGTCCATCTCAATTCCAACTTACCGATCATTGCGTTCATTCGCTAACCTGAGCGATTAGGGTTTCTCAAATTCTTACTGTGTTGAAATTCGACCTGGGAGATAGAGATTTTGTCTTCGATGGTGAGTTTCTTGTTTGGGAGTCCGACCGTCGTGTTAGATGTTGAATTCTCGAGTTTCTTTGTTTTTTTCATGTAATTTTGGACTGATAAGTGAAATAGAGGAAGTTTTGTGGCGTTGAAACTGGTGTTGTTATATATGCTCTGTTATCCAATTGATTTGCTGTGGTTCGATATTATCAGTCGAAGAAATGTTAGGTTTAGAAGTAATGGCCGGTTATTCTGATGTATGTGGTTATCAATATTTTCTTTCTGCCATTGTGAAGTGATGAAATCATACTTAGTAAATCTTAGCTTTGGATACGTAGACTTTCTTCTTTAAATCTTGGTTTTTAAGTGGTTTGCTTTATAGATTTGATTCTTCTGATGCTTCCATGGTCTGATCTTTGCTTTTCTTGGAGTTCGTTTCAACTTTTTATAGGCATAGATGTAATAATATTTTCTTTCTGATCATCCGAATTATGCTTCCAATGGCTAAAAAATTTCATTGCTGTGAAATTGTTAGCGTATTATGTGTTGCAGCTGTCTTGAGTTCTTGATCTGAGTGTTCATTGCTCCTTGGAATTATCTATACGAAATGCTTGCAGAACTTGAAGGACTTGATGTTGCATTTCATACCAAGTGCTATGAGTTTTGAACTACCTCATTCTTCCATCGGATCCAATCATTTCTTTGAATCATTTCTGCATCTGTTAGCATTTCATTCAATTGTTTTGCAGGAAGAACAGGACGAGATAGCAATAATTTCTGCATCTGGTGCAATGAAGCCGCACGGATCATCTTTGAACCCGTATGCAACATCCTACATTCCAATCTCCAAGAGAGAGGCTAACAAAGCTTTTATGGCAGAAAGCTCTTCCAGGGAAAATATTGGGGCTAACCTTCCGGGAAATTCTGAACAGAAAATGTGTGGTTTAAATTTGCGCAATGGTAAAAAGGCACCTGATGATGCAGTTGCTCCTGCTGTGAAGAATCACCCTTTTCATGGATCATTGTCAAAAGACAATAGTGAATTCACTGAAATGGAGACTTTTCATACAGAAGTTAATATGGAACTGGAATTGCTTCAAATCTGTTTCCCTGGACTATCTGAACAGTCCCTTGCTGGTGTCTATTTTGCAAATAACGCTGACTTGGATGCTGCTATGGACATGCTGAACCAACTTGAGGTTTTCTCTGTCTGCCTTTTTATCTTAAACTGCTGTTTCACTCGACTGTTGTTACCGTACAAACTTGGTTGACGAACATTGTTTATGCTTGTGATTTGCATTATTAGTATCACGTATGATGATCTTATGCATGTTGTGAATGGTATCTATGTTTAACTAACTCTTTTGTTGGTTTAATTTGATATTTAGGACAAACATCCGTCTGATTTTGAATACGACCCTGAAAGTCTCCCGGACTCTTTGGACATCGGTGATATCTCGGAATCTGGGTTTGCAGCTGCTGATCAACTTTCTTCCAGAATGAAGAATGTAGCCAGTGGCGCAAGTACTTCAACCAGATTCTAGGAGTGCCTGTTGGTTTTGAGAAGTGGTTTTCTGTTTCCTTTCCTGGTTTTCCTTAGATTACTTTAGGATAAGGGATCCTCTCTGGTTATAGGATTGTATAGTGTTCCGAGTTCCTTGTACTTACATGAACTCGTTTGCAACGTTGTCGGTGTCTTCGGTTTGACCGATCAAAAAGATCGAAATAGGGCAAGCTTTGCTTATTGATATTCCCTTCTTCACCTCTTTTGTGTTGTAGGGTAGATATTGTTCTCTTCTGGGCTTCCCTTAAAGTTTAAAAAAAAAGTTTTCATACCTTTGTAAGAAATGTTCAACAACGAGTATCTCACAATCTATCCTCGGAGCCTAGTATCGTCATGGCGTATTGCTTGAACTTGCTTGATATCATTTGTTATTATTTGTAACAGCATAAGCCTACCGCAGATATTCTTATCTTTGGAGAATAAGACATTTTTAAATTTTAAGAATCTATCAAAGGAATTATATCAAATATTTCACTTATGAGAATAACGGAATCAATAATCAAATGATATTGGAATTATTAAATTACAACAAAAAAAAAAAAAAAAAAAAAAAAAATGTTGGATTGTATATTCTCTCAATGTAATTTATCTATTTATTTAGCTATTATATAATTTTTAGTACAATTGGAAAGATGAGAAGCGTAATCCCAACCCTATTATGGAAGGGGGATAAAATAATTAAGAAAAGAAAAAAAAAAACAATGAATAATCTAAACGAGAATTTGAAATTCACCGCGAGTTTCGGTTATAAAATCTCAACACTCAGCAAACGCGGTATCCATATAGATCTCCACCTACGTGCATCACAACAATATCGACCCATCAGTTCTTTCTCCATTGTGTACGAATTCTGGATCGCATACATTTTTTTTTCTCAGTCCAATTTCATTGAAAAAAACATCGGATCCAGAATCTTGACTTCGTGTTTCCGATCCGCAGAGGAGGATCGATCAAAAAAATTGTCTGTGTTTTGCACCTTCAAGATTTGGCGTATGGTTTATGAGCCAAGAGAGGCTCGGGTACGAGTTGAAGATCATTTAGAAGATCTGGCTATTTGTAGGGATTTTGAGGGAGTGGATCTGATTTTTGTTGGAATCGATCGAGAATGGGAGTAGATTATTACAACATATTGAAGGTGAACAGGAACGCCAATGACGACGATCTCAAGAAGGCGTATAGAAGGCTGGCCATGAAATGGCACCCTGATAAAAACCCAAACAGCAAGAAAGAAGCTGAAACCAAATTCAAGCAGATCTCCGAGGCCTATGAGGCAAGATTTTGCATCTCTTGTTTATTAAATCCATAAAATGGTTTATTCTTCTTCTTCTTTAGTTTATATTATTCTTTAGGAAATTTTTGTTTTCTTATCAGTTGGGCCGTGAGAATGGGAATGAATTAGGGCTTACGTTCATTTTCTTGCTGAAAGAATCTATAGAACTTAGCTTAGATGGCCAACAAACATGGTTGGAAATTTGTGAGGATGAACTTTTTAATGATTTTCTTAAGGTTGGATATTCAAAACATGGCTCAAATGGTTTTGTTTTAGGCGGATTAGAGTTGTCTCTTTTCCATTTTCGAACTCTCCAACGCTCCAAATCAGAATTTATGATGCTTTGTGGTTCTGTGTTATTCTGTCTTGAGATTGAAACCAGACTTTTGCCAGATGATTATTTATTTCTGATTCATTTTTTGCCAATGACTAGAAACGAATGTCCAAACTGTTTGTATAATCAGATAAGTTTTATAAAACAGGTGTTGAGTGACCCCCAGAAGAAGGCTATTTATGATCAATATGGTGAAGAAGGGTTGAAAGATATACCACCACCAAGCAGTGGAAGCTTCCCATTTGGAAATGGTAGCGGTGGCGGGTCGAGCGGATTTAATCCGAGGAATGCAGAGGACATTTTTGCAGAATTTTTTGGGAGCAGCCCTTTTGGGTTTGGTTCATCAGGACCAGGGAAGTCCATGAGGTACCAATCAGAGGGAGGAGTTTTTGGGGGATTTGGTGGAAGTGAAAACCTCTTTAGAACATATAGTGAAAATGTTACACCAAAAAAACCTCCACCGGTTGAGAGCAAATTGCCCTGCACTCTTGAGGAGCTGTACTCTGGATCAACAAGGAAAATGAAGATTTCAAGAACCGTAGTTGATGCAAACGGGTATGCCATTTTCTTCCATTTTACCTTCTTGCTTCATTCTTCTGGTTTCGTTTATGTGATATCCCACATCCATTAGAGTTCTCTATAAGGGTGTGGAGTCTATTCCTAGCAAAGGCGTTTTAAAAATCTTGTGGAGAAAGTTTGAAAGGCAAATCTCAAAGAGGACGATATCCACTAGCAATGGGTTTGGGCTCTTACAAATGGTATCAGAGCCAAACACGACACGGGCGGTGTGGCCCGAAGGGGTGGATTGTGAAATCCCACACCGATTGGAGAGAGAAACAACATTGATTAAAGAGGAGGGGAACAACATTGATTAAAGAGGAGGGGAACAACATTGATTAAAGAGGAGGGGAACAATATTGATTAAAGAGGGGAACAACATTGATTAAAGAGGGGAACAACATTGATTAAAAAGGGGAACAACATTGATTAAAAAGGGGAACGAGTGTCAGTGAGGACGCTGGACCTCGAAGGGTGGTGGATTGTGAGATCCCACCTCGATTGGAGAGAGGAACAACATCGATTAAAGAGATGAATGAGTGTCAGCGAAGACGCTGGATCTCGAAGGGGTGGATTGCATTTTTTGTAAGAGTGTGGAAACTTTTCTCTAGCAAATGCATTTTAAAGGCTTTGTAAGATGTAGTCATAGTATTTACGGATTTAAACTTTTGAGGTAAAAAGGAGAAGGTTTAAATTGTCAGCATGACTTATAGAATTCTGGAACTGTGAGGGTCAATTTTCTGATATTTTTAAATTTTCCATAGCTTGTTCTTCTGTAATGAACTCTGTTCCATCTTGTGTATCAAAATGTTATAGACGACGGGTCCCCGAGACGGAGATATTGACCATCGACGTGAAGCCTGGCTGGAAGAAGGGAACCAAAATCACCTTCCCAGACAAAGGCAATGAACAGCCAAACCAGCTGCCTGCAGATCTAGTGTTTGTTATTGATGAGAAGCCCCATGATGTTTTCAAACGAGATGGTAATGATATCATTATGAACCATAAGGTGACACTCGCAGAGGCATTAGGTGGAACCACTGTAAATCTTACCACACTCGATGGTCGTAACCTGTCAATACCCGTAATAGACATCGTTAGCCCGGGCTACGAGCTCACAATCACCAGAGAGGGAATGCCAATTGTAAGAGAGCCAGGTAACCGGGGCGATTTGAAGATCAAATTCGAGGTAAAGTTCCCGACGAGATTAACCCACGAGCAACGAGCAGGACTCAAACGTGCTTTGGGAGGCTGATGAAGGAAGAGAGCATTGGTGATGTTTAATCAACCAAAGGTGAAAACCATCGGCCAAGGATTGTTGAAACAGTATGCCCTCATAAATTTAGATGTCCGCTCTTGTAACTTACCCATATGTGTAAGCTGTAACCTTCTGTCAACAATTTCCCTATTGTTCTTTCATTTGTACAAAGAAAAAAACATTTTTCTTTTAAAGATTACAAAAACATTTTGATGCATTTCAAGCAAATACTTCAAATAATATGAATATCCATTGAATAAAAGTACTTCAAGGATCCGTCTTAGACTGTAGTAAATATGTATGAACCCAAAGATTCAGCTTCCATGTGTGTTCTTCCTTCAATAACCTATAAAGGTGGACCTAAAAGGCCTCGGGATCGACCCTAAATCTTACAAAAAGAGAAGTGAGAAATTCTAAGATTACAACAGAAATAATAAGACAAAAGCTAAAAAGAGAAAAGGAGACGAAAAGAGAGAAGGAACAAAGAATTTAACTTTACATAAAACAAAGGAAAAATTCAAAACCCTCTATTATTTGAAGGGTTGGAAGGAGCTGATCGCCCAAAAGCCCCATAAAACTGACCACTACTACTATGACTACCACCTAAATTCCCTGCAGGCTGTATATTGTTGCTGTTGTTGTGGCCTTGCTGAGGACCCCACCACGTCCCTTGTTGACTCACACTTAAGGGCGCTGGGGCCCCTACAGGCTGCTGCTGGTTCACCATGTAGTGAGCCCTCAGCGTCGGCTGATGGAACCCACGCACGGGCAGCTGCTGTGAGGCTGCTGCTTGTGGTTGCCACTCCGGGATGTCATCGTCGTCATCATTCCATGGCTGCATAGCTACCGAACTTAAGCTCCTTTCTCCCCAGTTTCCAGTGGAGGGGCTGTTAGATAGGTTTTGCCCATATTTTTGTACAAGCTCTCGCATTTGCTCTACAGGGCGAGACCCAGTTTGGGAAGAAGCTGGGCGGAATGAGGGATGCCTCTGCAGCCCTCGGGTGGTAGTGGGGGTGTTGGTCTGGGAAGAAAACACAGAAGGGTTTGCAGAACCAGAGAAATTAAACTCAGGAAGATCATCATCATCCCGAGCAGTTGAAGGACCGAACCCGGGAGGAACATCGTCATCACCATCCGCATCCTCCTCCTCAGGCAGAGGACGAGCACCGGCAGCAGGAAAATAACCATGAGTAATAGTCTGTTTAGGGGAAATATTATTAGCTTTCAAGTTCGATGACTCCTGCTGTCTTCTAGAACTAAAATGTTGCTTTTTTGAACTGCGTTTGTGGTGTGACGTTGAGTTTGGGGACATAGACGTTAATTGAGTTTTTCTCCATACAACAACGCCTATTAGGCCATTTTTAATTGCATTAAGTGCCTCATTATTTTCCCTTAGAAGGATCCTGCAAAGCATTTCAAGAATTCTTCCATGTGGGGGGCAAAAGTAAAATTCAACCCCCGAGCCAGGCTCCGCTATACCGACTCGCTCATCCGCAACATACGACTCGGCAACCTGCAACATTTTAACTTTCAACTATAAAAACTGCAGCAGGAACGCAGAAGCCTTCTGGAAAAGACATTTAAAGGGATAACCAAATCTATTACCTCCCGGAGATTCGCTCGATCACTATCAGGACGACCCTCCTTCAAATCCAAATGAAGAACCTGCAAGAAAAATTGAAATCAGTATCTCCAACAAAACCCAGAAACGAAGAACAGAACCAACAGCAATAATGTTATTATGATACCCAAAATTGTTATTGCACATACGACCCTACTAATTCCTCCGTTATGAAAGCAAATTTAATGAAATGGCGAACAGAAAGAGAAAGACACGCCCGTTTGATGACTAAAATCGAATTGGAATTGCAGTGTCTTAATTTTTCACTCACTAACATAGTTGAACCAATTTTAGTTGATTTTCACATTTTTTATGAAAACAAAAGCTATATGATGCTTTTGAACGGTTGACATCGCACAGTATTTAAAATTTTCATGAAAGATTATCCGATAGGCAATGTGCTTGCGCACAAAAACAATAACCAATTGAGGTAAAACGAATGGAGTTGTTATTTTTGTATACAATCTCCGGCGAAAGAGCAAAAAACCTATTGTTATAACGAGCATGGATGCCAGAAGGTTTAAATGGAAAACACTGAAGAAAATTTTAAAGATTATTATTTGATCTTTCATCTTTTGTTGTTTTGGTTCTTTTCTGTCACCGGGGGGAGTGGATTTCAAGTGCATTTCATTTTCCGTACAACAAAAATAAACTATAGATACCATAACGGCACGACTCCGAGATAATGGAAGCTCTTGAAGGAACTTCTCAAACGCATCCAATCTGACTCTCCCTTTGACCTCAAGAATGCCAGGCCAATCTTTCGCTGAAGTCCTTTCACCACTGCGCAAAGCAAAACCATTTTTGAAAAACGCATCAAGAACATCATGAGCACAATTCAACATTCATGGCCATAAAACCCATGAGATAGCTTTTAGAATTCAGTAAAAATCAACACCAAATAAAAAGAACTATACAACATAATAAGCTCCAGTCATGGAAACCAACCAAAAACACCAGATCCTCATTTACTGAAACAACTATTATCTATCTAACATTCAAAGCAGTACTCCAACTTGGCAAACATTTCACTAAATCAAAAGGAATCCCTAAAATATCAATGGTCGCATGAGAAGGCGCAAAATGAAAAAACATGGAAAGCCTATGGATTCATGCTAATGCTGGGCTGCTGATTGATCAATGTAAGGAGGAGACATGCAATAAATTTCAAGTAACATCATAAAATTCAACAGAAATATATGATTACTTACCTTATGTAGGTACCCACAACTGGAGTCATTGTCGAAATATTATACTGGAGAATGCCATCCCATAGATGTTCCAACTTAAATGTGCTAGACAGGGATTCAGTCCCAGATTTTGCAGTACTATCACTAGTAGATTTTGCACCGTCATTCCTATCAGATGTTTCAGAACCAGCTTGATTGTCATTAGAATCCACATCAGCTTTACTATGTTTAGATTTCAAATCCATTTGAACGGCAGAAGATGAGCCAATATCTGCTTTTGTATTAGATTCCTCATTGTTCTTATTTTTGTCTATACTGACATCTGTTGCACCTTTCGTAGAATGAGCTGCAGACTTCGACCAAGAGCTAGGCTCTGGCTCACCCTTCTCCAAAATAGGCGACAATTTTCCAGCATCTTCAGCTAAAATATCAAAAGGTGGCTCTGTATCAAGGGACTCCATGAACTCATCTAGGGAAACGATTGGAGGCAGTGACTCTGTATACTTAAGTCCGTCATCAACCATTAGTCCTTGCATCAAATCAGCCCCTTCATTTGATGGAATTGTGAAAGTGTAATTATCCTTGTCAGATGCACCATTTTTCTGACCAGGAATATTCTGTTCGTCCTTAATTGCTTCAGATTCATCAGAAGACCCACCATCGGTCTCATTCTTATTTAGTTGACTCTGAGAAAATGCAGAAGCCCCAGATGAAACATCTGCAGAGGCATTATCGTACTGCTCAACTTCTACTTGGAACTCACCTTTATGAGTCTTCTTTACCAAACGCCTTATATCAACTTCAGAATCGGGTAAAACTACCATTTGTGCAAGTTCTTCAGCTTTCGCCATTCTCCACTCGGAAAGCTCCTTTGATGCAAGCTCCTCAGCAGTCATCGAGCATAATCTTTCGGGGGTAATTTCCCCACTCATAACCCTTTCCCTCAATTCGGGATTGTTTCTGTCTTTCAGGTTGAACAAAAGGGACCTTCCTTTTTCCTTGTACTTTTTATTAACACCACCAAATAATTTAAATAATTCTTCTTCAATTTTAAGTGCCAAAGCCTCAGGCGTCTGAACTGGTTTTTCTCCCTGGTTTTTATTTGCTACACCAACGTCCATCTTCTGAAGTTCATCAGTTCGCATTTCCTTTTTATCCGTTACTCCTAAATCAGCCTCCAGTACCCAAGAGAGACCATTTTCTTGCAAAAGATCATCTTTAATAAAAAAGTTATCCCCAAAAGAAATGTCTTCATACGACAAAACATTATTCTGTTGAAACACCCGTCCATCATATCTCAACGGCTCTAAATCACTAACATTTACACATAGAGAACTCTTATCTAACATCTTTCCTACATTGTCTTCAAGACCAACAGAATCTAATTTTTCAGAGAACAGTTTCTTGGAGTCATCAGATACATGACCAATAGCTGGACCAGAAAATACAGAATTTTCCTGCTCTGGAACTGCAGACTTTTCAGCCTCAGTTAAAGAACTTTTTTCGTCATTAGGTAACTTATCTTGCTGCTGTGTAACCAAGGCTAATGCGGCAGTCAAGGACTCCCTCATCTTTGATCTCACGGATCCTGTTGGCTCATTTTGAATTTTGGAAGTTGGAGCCAACGGAGCACTCTGGCCTTTGGAAGCAGTGGGACGTTGATGTCGAACTTTAGTTGGATGTGATTCCATTTGCTGTACCTTTCTCTTAATTCCAGCAGGGGAATGCATTGATACAGGGGCATTGTTTGGTATTTGTAAAGGAGGCCTTCTGGCTATTCCAGATGTTTGATGCAACCATGGACGATGTTCCATGGATGCAACTCGCTTATTGTGCAATGGAGACTGCTGTGAGAGAGGATTAAAAGACTCAATTGATGCCTTGCGCTTCATGGGAAGTGACAGCACCCCTTCTGCAGTTCTTAGCATGCTTCCAGTACCTCCAAATGGATTGCTAGGTAATTGAAATTGTTGCTGTCCAAAATTTCCAGCTTTAACATCAATATGTCCGGTTTGCATGCATGATACCATTCCACTCTGAGCTAGAGATCCACCAGCTATTGATCCCATTAGTTCCATTTGCCTATTAGGTACTAAATATTGATGCAATGAAGAATCATTGGAAGAAACTACAACCCCTCGTTGAGCTTCTGAAAGTGAAGATTCCATTTTGTTTGATATAGGGTCCAACTGTCTACTTTGCATTCCTGGTATTGAATTCTTCAGAAAAACGATAGTTGACCAGGCTACAGCAGCAGCAGCATCACAAACAATAAATTTGCACTAGTTACGCAAACATCAACTATCGTCCATGTGATATGCTTTATCACCTTAAGGGAAAAAAACTTCAGCATCTGCATTTAGAACAAAAATACATCTTTCAGAATCAAAATAATATCAAGAACTGCAGAATTGTATCAGGAATAACGGTACTCCAATAACTTATTTCAGAAACAGGATTGTGGTTTATTGAATCTATAATTCTGCACACTGAATTTCCAAACCAACAGTTTATCAAACTCCATTTTCCAAAACAAAGTCGGGGCATGTGACTCTGACAATATAGCCTCAAGGCATGACATTAAGGCCATGAGATTGATGATACTGCCTCAGGCACCACTCACGAAAACCTCATAGGCTACTGTTATAAAATAATAAACATGAGTTTCATACGGAAGGAGAATGATCAAGTCAGGTTGATAGATCCTACAAGAACAAAAGAAATCATATAGATCTTACTACTTTGAAAAGAAGACTACTACTCCATCCATTAAGATCCCAAACAGACTAAAATTATATGTTGGATCGATAAAACATCACAAAACGTTTGTCACAACAGGGCTTCAGTTTCAGTATATATAATCCAGGTATGTAATATTTTCTTTTTCTTTTAAAACTATGTAACATGACCAAACGAGTTCCCACACAACCGACGAATACGTACACGGATATCTAGGGAAGTAATAAACCTTACAGACTAAAAATTATAGATCAATTCTCCTCACATAAACACCAAGTATAGCCTTAAAAAAAAAATTATCCGCCACAACAATCCCAAAAACTCGATTTCAAAACAAAAATCCACAAAGAAAAAATTAGCCGAAGAACCGAGAACTAATTCACTCCAAGTAAAAGAAAAAAAGGCAGCAAGAGGACACAAATTCATAAAACTCAAGAACCCCACAATCATCGCAACAATCCAGAAACAACCCAGCCAAAAGCATACCAACATCCAAAACCTAAAACCCTAACCGAAAACCTCCCCATAATCCAGATCAAACAAAAAAAAACCATTCAAAAAGGCAAGAAGCGAACATACATACACAAATCATCCGATGCAGCACGAACCGCAGAAACCGTAAACGGCGCGACGAACGCAGTACCAGTGAAAGGTCACCAGATAGAAAGAAAAAAAATCCAGAGAGGAGTGACGATGAAGACGAATGAGCTAAGGAGAGTTGAGAGAGGAACGGAAACGGAATCGAGAGAGAGAGAGATCTGGAAGGGTCGAAACTTTTGAGGGAAGAAAAAGGGAGAGGATTCAAGATACAAACCCTAAGGGATTTCAATCAATTACAGTGAGTGAAAAAATCCAATTTATATGTCCGGTGCATCGTCTTCACCGCCACGTGTCAGCCACATCGAAAGCCGCTATCTTAAAATGGGTTCACACGTGTCGCGGATTACGTGTCAGTTTCGGTTCTTGCAAAATTGCCCCCACTGTGATAATGACATTTTTTCGGGAGAAATTTTTTATTTGACAAAATATAATGATTGGAAATTTGGCCAATTTTTCCAATTAATTTTAACCAACAAAATAAACAAATTTCTAAAAACCCAATAAAAGTTGAGTAATTTAATGAAATTTAAAATTTAGAGTAAAAATTACAAAAAAAAAAAAAAAAAATACTATTCTATGATAAAATATATATATATATATATATATATATATATATATATATATATAATCTTTATTAAATCAATTTAAGCTTCTAAATAAATAAAGTTACAAGATTATGGATGGAAAATTTTAAAATTTTGATTTAATAATTTATTTTCTCTAATATTATCTCCTTACTTGGATTTATTTCTTTTTAGTATTTTCAAATGATAAAATTTAGTCATATATTTGGAATCAATTTAAAGATTATTTCTCATGTTTTATTAATTTATCAATTTAAGTAAATTACTATTCTATGATTTTCTGTAAAATACATTTTAACTTTAAGAAATATAAAATACATTTTAAATTACAAGAATATATAATAACATTCTTTCTTAGCCTTTTTCAATTTTATATTTAATATAGATCTCTAATGTAGACGGCTTAAAAACAAACAATAATTTAAAAAATCGAATTAACAACTAGATCAAAGACGACACAAAACATATAATTTAAGAATATAGTTGAACCTAACAAATATTTTTAAAGTTCACGGTCATGCTGGTCCAGGGCGTGTTGCCCATGGCCGCATGCCTATGACAAGCCAAACCCTTATCATGTCTTTTCATTCTAGTGTTTTTACTTCTATAGTTCTAGGGCGTATGACGCCTCAAAAATATCATGTCTAGGCCTGCCAGAGTTTTTACTTCTATAGTTCTAGGGCGTATGACGCCTCAAAAATATCATGTCTAGGCCTGCCAGACATGAAATGTCTCAAAATGTACTATAGGGGATATGACTAGTTGTCAACTTCTCCCTACCCAAGGTTATATATGCTAAGCCGTTGTTATCTCTCTCTTGCTTGCTTATATAACGTCTCTTTCAAAAATCTCTCTTTCTAAAATCTCTCTCNGCTAGAGGCTCGATCATACGTCGCTTGGCCGTAGGCGACGCAAGTACAAATTGGCTTAGCTCACTTGTCGTTGGAAAGTGAGTGCCGCACAATCGCTAGTCCGCTGCCTTTAAAAGTGCGATTGTGTGACATTGAAAACTAATGGACAAATCTAACCTATGAGTCACTTTTGAAAAAGTAAGGACCAAACAGAGTCAGTATACAATGAAGAAGAAGAGAGAGGGTAGTCTAAAGAGACTCCCAGCCATGTTTATTCATTTAGGTTTTGGATACAAAAATGTAAGGCGCTAAAAGGAGCAGCCCCATATTGCTACAATAGCTGAAGAGTAACGAAAGCTAAAGTCACCAAACAATGAACATTGCCTCCAAATGAGCTTTTTGGATTCACAAACACAATGTATTTTAAGCTATGGGAATATTAATGTACACAAAATATCACAGACAGAGATATCTGGAAGTGCCAGTACCAGAGAGCGCAGAGGAAGTGGGGTTCCTCCAAGTCATTGAGATCACGAAGGATGATGTTTTTTTTGCTGTAGATTATCCTTTTGGCAAGAATGTGATCAATCTTGTTCTTCAAATAGCGATAGAACCGATCGAGACGACGCTAATGTCGCTACGCATTTGAACTGCAAAAAGATGCATCGGGTAAATAGAAGCCTAATCCAAATAGAAACTTCTAAAAGTATGGTCATAACAAGTAAGCGAACTAAATAGAAGTCAATCCCAATAGAAACTTCTAAAAGTATGGTAATAACAAGTAAGCGAACTAAATAGAAGCCTAATCTCAATCGAAACATATGAAAAAAACATCAATTTTACCTTTCAATTGCATAGTTCATCAAAATAATTTCCAAAAAAAAAAAAAAAAGCTCAGCAGAAACATCATGCGATCAGCCAGAGTATTCATTATGATCCAACAGTTTCAAAACAGAACAAAAATAGAGATTTTTTTGTTATTGTTATTACCTTTGGTTGTCTATACTTCTGACGTATGGCATTTAAGGAGGAAGCACTGGCGTTATGTTGCAAGTCTTGGAGGGCAAGCACAACAGTTTTCAGCTCAGAAGCGTTGTAACATGTATAGTGCTCCAGAGTTGGATTCTGTAAGAAATACACAACAAAATCTGAGACAATTTTTCTTAATAAATTATAGATATCATAAGAGTGAAGCACAGACCCAGGGATGATCCGATTGGTCGAGTGTCCATCTTGCAAGAAAAACGGCGGATGCGGCGATCAGTGAAGGAAGGAACTTTAGGAAGCTGTATTCAACAAGAGTCAACTCAGCTAAATAATTGGCCAAAAACTCAAGTTCAATGCAAGGAACCTGATTGCAAAATAGTTAAAAATGTCACCATTAGCTATCATTTTTTATATAAAGAAATGATAATGATATTAGGATAGAGTATACCTTGTAAGAAGCATGAGCCGATTGTATGAATCTCCTGTAAATTTGAAATATCCAATTCAGTTTAGATGTCAATATGCCAACTTAAAGCATCCAAGAATGGTGACAATCTAATACCTTAGAAATGTCTTTGTAGTGGGAACAGATAGCCGAAAGTGCAGTAAGTTCAAAACTTTACTCTCCATTTCTACCACCTGTTAACAAACACTTCAATCGTGAATATTCGACTGTTTTGGTCCGTTGGATCAAAAATGATACAACAACGTTCAACTATGTCTCTTCTAGGAATATGAATAATTCTCATATTCAAATTGACTCGGTAGTTTCTATAAATCCTCGGAGTTTTCGGGTCTGGAAACATCTCTCTAGGAGACGCGTTTTAAAAACTTTGAGGAGAAACGAGAAAGAGAAAGCCCAAAGAAGACAATATTTGCTAGCAGTGGGATTGGGTATTACATATACTAAATCCTTATTCTATACTAACAGGTCCCTCGTGGTAAGTCAAGACATTCTTTCACTCGTTTGATGATGCAAACGAGCAGATGTATATCAAACATTCTTCCTATATAATTTTTTCCCTTAACATCATGAGTGAAGGGTAGTCACAAGTTTACAAGAGGACATGATCCATCTAACTAGGTTGCTCAAATTATGATTAAGAAATGCACGAATAATTTTAAAATGGTCAAAATCACTTGTGTTCCATTTAAAATCCCTCTAAAGCACACATCTAATCATTTAAAATCAGTTTTGATGGTGTCGAGCATAATTAAAGTATAAACTAATCAA
Source organism: Cucurbita maxima (assembly GCF_002738345.1). Lineage (NCBI taxonomy): Eukaryota > Viridiplantae > Streptophyta > Magnoliopsida > Cucurbitales > Cucurbitaceae > Cucurbita > Cucurbita maxima. The sequence goes on from NW_019272019.1 coordinate 5,018,604, forward strand.
GCAGCAAAATGTGTACCTCTCTTTTTGTGTAAGTATTATCTGTAATGAAGCAGAAATCTTCCACTCCTGGCGCACAGATCTCCTCATATTTTCTTCAGGTGAAAGGAAACCAACCAGCTCAATAAGTACAATGGTAAAAATGAAAATTTTCAAATTTTGAAAGTTAACAATTGTCAAATTTGTTGCCTTCAATTTTCATTATTCTACATGTATCTAAACAATGAGGGAAAATATACTAGATCTATACTATTTAGCCTATGTTTATAAATAATGGTTCCCTCTGACAAAGCTTCTACATGAGTTAATTTCTCTAGTGGATATTTGTACGAAAGGTCTGATCAAAACTTACGATGCAATTAGCATGCTTGCAACACCGAGAAGCTGGAGACGCTTTCTTTCAATACAATTTCGAGAGAGAAACCGATCAATAACATTCACAGTGAGGTAGAGTGTATCTGGAACCAACTTGTATTCGTCAGAAACCTGAAAAAACAGTTGATCATCAACAAAATTGACGTTGACAAAATATTTTTGTTTAACTATTCCAAGCACATTGGTATTTAACAGCACAAGTATAGACGAGTATGCCATGTAATGGTAAAAAAACTAATAGTAAGCATTTCATTAAAAATAAAACTAAACTAAAAAAATGCATTCAAAGAGTTCTATTATCCCATGTAAAGGATTTTTGTCAACTTCGTGTCTTTATGCAAGTTAATCAATATAACATATCAATTTGGTCAAAGTAAAGCTGCAACAGTGATGAAACGGACCTCTATAAGCCAATCAACCAGTATTCCTCGCATGTCTGCAGTGATATCTCGCTGCAACTGTTCCATATAGGTAGTTGAGGCCCTTTGATCAAGCTGAAAATAGTAGAAAAAATTCAGCTAAAAGCGTCAATCAGTCATTTTTATATAAAGTGCAATCATCTAAAGTGTTTCTTTCAAAGAACCAATTCAGCTGCTTCCTAATAATTTCAGAAGTTTCATATTTCCCTTTACAATTTAGAAAACTACTTTCAGGTGAAAGAGACAATAGAAAGCAGAATGTCACCTTCACCAGATCCTAAGTTGGCTTGGCTCACTTAGTGTTGAGTGAGTGCCACACAATCGCCAAATCCGCTGTCAAGAAAAGTGCGATTGTGACATGGGGCATCCTCTCATCTATATTTTTTTTACTAATGGACGACCCTAAAGTCAGAAGTTTCATATTTCCCTTTTACTAATTATGACCTATGGCCTTAGACAAATGCAGCATCTGTATTAACTATGGCAATGCAACAATGGCCAACAGTGAACAGTAAGTCCTTAATACAAACCTCCGTCACACGTATTCTGTCATATATGTCTGGAGCATATATGCTGCATGATTGAAGACATTTGGAGTTTGAATCAATGTCTATAACACCTGTATCACTTGATGCTGCCGATTGTTCAGATGCCATATATTTTTCTGCAAAATTTTACAATGGTATTACTGTCTCTCCTTGCTAATTCAAGGCCGCAATGCTTATATGCTACGTTAATATGATGTTCAATTGCCACTGACATTATTTACATAATGCTATCAATAGAATTGATAATTAACAGTTCACTTCATGAAGGACCCATTTCCAATCAATTTTTGCATGATGTTCAATTTTCCTACAAAACTAGAACATTCTGCGAGCTAATTAATTGTGCTCTACCACAAACACTGCAGATACAGTTCTTGCAGCAGACTGAGCATCAAATTGTAGGTCAATTTTTTTCCAAAAGAAGGAAAAAAAAAAAAAAGAAGTTTAGAATTAATCATCCATTCTTCAAAGTTCAAACCATAGTGCATAAAGACAACAAATACAAAGTCACTGTAATTTTAGAGAAGTTGCATACCATTCGGCTGAGGGATAGATTCTTCTGAAGATACAGAGAGAACCATATCTAAAACTCCACATTCTCCGCTGGTGTGACAAAGAGTTTCTCTTAAAGATACCTCTCGCGATTCTACCACCCTTATTTTAGATAAGTCCTCAGCTAGTCTTGTGTTTTCATCTTCTTCTGCTCCTAGAATTTCTACAGGAGCATTTAAAGGCGCATTTGCCTTAGCTTTAGCAGAAATTCTTCTAGTTGGTTTGTCTCCCTGTCAAACCGTGGTCATTAGCAGTTAAGAATTGCCTATATCGACAGCGCCAGCATGAGTCACATCAACATTTCACAAAGAAACAACAAAACATAAGTCAAAAGATTCAAGTTCACCTGAATATTAGAAGCATTTCTGCAATTCTTATCAGAACCTTTGGTGGAAATGTTAGTCACATCCTTGAGCACTGCTCTTCTTTTATTAGGAAGGCCACTGGAAGAAATTGAACAAATGTTAATATCATCAGATGCCACTCTTTTTGAGTTAGCTCGTACAATATGCTTCTGAACTCCAGAAGATTTTGAGGAGCATGGAACGTCTCCTGATTCGCTTAATTCTTTTGCCCGTGCTCTCGTGATTCTACCAGAGCGATCTTCAACTTGAAAACTAACGTTTACAATACTCATTTCTACTGCCTTGAAGACCAGCGGTTCATTACAGCAGATCAAAAATCATTTTCATTGAAGCTGCATAGCCAACATAAAATAAACAGGTAAGAACGATCGCTAGGTGATTACACTTCTAGAGAAAAATTTCAATAACGTGCATAACTGCTATGACACTCGATCCGTGATTTATTCTATGGCTAGGTGATGAAGCTGTTACAGTGCAAGTAAAAGAGAAACGAAAGATCGTTTCGAGTACCTTCTACATTTTCAAACAAGCTTACGAACATAGATAATAACTATCATAAACATTAGACATCACGAGAGCCCGAGGTGCAAACCTAATATGTTTATTTTTATCCCGCACCGTACAAAACTTCCTATCTCTCCTCTCCCTACCCCCACCCACCCAATACAAATCCTCTCGCCATCGCCGCCCACGAAACAGGGAAGAAGAAAACACTCTCGCTTCCAAATCAAATTTCCGGCACCAAAACGAAGAACATGGATGCAACAACAAGAAATCAAGAAGTAAGCTCAAGAATCCGCATGATTTAAACGGAAAGACAAAGGCCAGATCATTAAACGTAAGCTAGATTTCTCAATACACTTAAATAAAACGGAAATCGGCGTTGTGGATTCAGGACATGCACAAAAACCAAGTAAATCGAAACGCCCACAATAATCATCCTTCATCATAGTTTCGAAACCGCTAAAACATCCAAACAAACGTTTAAACACACAAAATAAATACTCGTAAAATTCAGAGAAAGAGATCAGAACAATATCAATACAAAGCTTGAGCTTACAGGCTGACAAGAGCTCCACGTCCTCCAATGGCGGTCTACAGAGCTCTAAGCAGAATTACAGAGAAAGAGCGGGAGAAGCTGAGCTTTGGACAGGGAGAGACATTGAGAAATGAGAGAGATAAATATAGAGTGGAGAGCGTCAAAGGAGCGTGAGCGGGAGACGAAGGTACAGTTTGAACTTCCATTTTAAAAAATATATATTTAAAATAATAAATGCTGTAATTTTATATTATTTAAATATATCCTCGCGCTATTTTATTTTATTTTTTATTAATATTTAAGCCTATATAAACGTTACTTCTTTTTTACAACTTTATTGACTTTTTATACCAAATTTTAAATTTTTTAACAAATAATCATTTTTATTTTGCTATTTTCAGAAGAAAAAATAATCGTCATTGGGAGAAAATTATGGTAATTTTTAAAAATAAAAAACAAAATATTTCTTATTTTATTTTTTAAAAGTAAGCTTATAAATGCTGCATATATTTATATAAAAAAAATTATATCTATTTTAATCTCATTATAAAAAAAGGTAAGCTCATTAAAATATATATAACTAAATTTAGATACTTAGAAGTAAATAAATTAAATGACAATAATCAAATTTTAATATAAAATTGTAAGATTATATCAATTTGAATGAACATTAACAAAGTTATTTAAATAGTTAATTTGTGATAAATTAAATAATTTTTCGTTCAAACTTTATTTTATTAAACCTTCAGTGTTTTTTCTAATAATTTTATTTAATTTTTATAAATGGATTCAATTGGAACTTTTTTAATCTTTAAAATTATGAAATAAAACAAAATTGGGCTTTTTGATTATATTGAAAGTGGCAGATAAAAAATAAAATAAAATAAAAACTTATGATTGAATTAATTATTTGTATAATTCTATTTAATAAAATAAGAGGGAAAATAGTAAAAATGAGTGATCATTTACGATTATAATAAATATTAAAGGAAACAAAAATAATGTTTCGTCCGGATTTCACAATCTTCCTTTCTTGGGGGCTCAACGTCCTATTTTGGCACACCGCTCAGTGTTTGGCCCTAATATTAATTGTGACAGTTCAAGTCCACCGCTAATAGATATTGTTCGCTTTTGCCAATTATATATCAACACCAGCCTCACGATTTTAAAATGTGTCTATTAGGTTGTTTCCAACGTGGGACATCACAATCCACCCCCCTTCAAAGCCAGCGACCTTGGCACTCTTTCCTTCCTCCAATGGATGTGGGACTACCCCCAAATCCACCCCTTTAGGCCCCAGGTTCCTTACTTGCACACCGTTTCGTGTTTACCCCCTTCGGGGAACAGCGAGAAGGCTGACACATCATCCGGTGTCTGGCTCTGATATCATTTGTAACGATCCAGATCCACCGCTAGCAGATATTATCCTATTTGGGCTTTCTCTTTTGGGTCAGAATTCCTTCGAATATATCCTTGAATTCATTCGAGACGTGAGAAAAACTCAAATTGGCGAAGAATATGGTCCGTGGGTTCCCTTTATTGGGTCAATCTATTAGGGACAGGGCTACATAGTTCTGTGGGCCTTTCGATACAATCAAATAGAAAGCCCCAAGTGCGCCATATTCTAGGAGCCCAAACTATGTCCTAAAGGCTTTAAAATGTGTCTTATTTCGGATTTTCACACCATTATAAGAAATGTTTCGTTTCTGTTTCTAATGAAATATAAGACCTAATTTAAGATTTAGAGATAAATAAAGTCACATTAAGTGACAGTTCTATGTCAAAATTAAATTTGTACCTTGGGTTAAACTTTAATATATAATGAATTTCGAAGAAATACGATATTAAAGTTATTTTTATCAAATTTAATTAAAAAGCTTTAACTTAATCCTTAAAAAAATACTTGGTAAAATAAATGGCCTAAACGATTATTGCGCCGAATGAGTTTCCGATCGCGTTGCTCTTTGGACTGGACTGGAATCGTGCGAGTTCGAGACTGTTGAAAGCTGTTTTCGATCATTTCGAATCGTCTCTCATGTTATTGTGTTCACAAGTTCGAACCTGTTGGATTTTATTCTGTCCCTACGAGACATTGTTATCTGCCTCATCATCGTGATTGCGAAATGGAGGGAGTTTGAAGGTTATTTGCTTTGTAAGATGCATAAGTTTGAAGAAGTTTTTGAAGAATTTAACACGATTTGTCGAGGAGTTGTTTCTCAATATCTTGCGTTCTGCAGATTGCACGATGAATTCCATCTGAAATTGTTTCTCGAGGAATTGTCTTCTACAATTGTTTTTTGATTTGTCGAGGATCTGTCGAGGAATTGTTTCTCAATATTTGTCGAGGAATTGTTACCTGATATGTATAATCAAAATGCCGATTCTCTCCGTGCTAGAAGAACATCTATTGTTCGTAAAGCTGTGGCAATGTCTGAAATGTTGAAGGTCTGTATAAACCCTAGAGTGCTTGTCAAACGCAGAATTCCATCTGAAAATGCTGTATTTAGTGCAAATAGATCGATAATTGATGTCAGGAAGAAATCCAATCTGTGACTGTTTGAATCCATATACTTAAATTTTTCTCTGTTCATTAGTCGAGCAGAAGATGACTTGAGCTACATAATTTTTCCACAGGAATCTCTGGAGAAACTCCAACAAATGGATCAGCTTAGAGAATTATTTGTAATAGAAAGAAGAGCTTTCAAGAATTCAGATGAAATTTGAATGTGGAACAGAACGTAATTTCGCTTGAGTTGTCTAAGGAAGGACAAGTAGACGGTTGGCGATCGACTTTTGAGCAGTTCAAGAACAACACTGTAATTCAAATCCTCAACTCTGATTTTCGCATTTCATTTTGCTAAATCTCTTTTGTTTTTCATATCTGTAATCCAAACCATAAACCATTTGCTGAATTTCAACTATGAAGTCAGATCATGGGACCAAACTTGGCTAGGCAGAGAGAAAATCAAGGATGGAAGTGTTGAATTATTCAAGCACATGACACATGTGAGTGTTGCTGAAAAGCAAGGTTTTTCAACAGAATGATGATGAAACCCACAATTGTTGGGAAGTGCTTTGCAACCAAACTCTGTTGAATTGCATCATTGTCCATTAACAATGTCGAGGGGAGCTTTGTCAATTTGCGCGCTTTCTCTGATTCGATCGGAGTATTCAATTTCGCCATTGTTGAGATGCTCAATTGATTTCTTTGCTCGTGCAAAAGGTTAACAATCTTTAGATGAACTAATGCGAATAAGTGTACGCTTCCATACTCGGAAACACTCTATGCTGACTACGCTCAGAGACACAAAAGCACATGTAATACTAGTTGTTGGAGGCCGTTTGCTTGTTAACACGTGTTTAATAGATTTCTAAATTTACACAGCCTCTTTGAATCATTTTTTTTTATGGTAGAAGGTGGAATCCACACCTTTTTCAAGTTCTTTGCAACTAATTTGATTGGGGTATGAAGTCACAATTTACCATCTTTTTTGATTCTATGTTCGAGTGTATTAGTTAATTATTAGCTTTAGTAATCTTTAAACGAGGCATGCTTTGCCTTTTGATTATAATTCACCATGGTTCGTTCTTATCCTTTTGTATTAAATATCACACCACTTCAAAGTGGGGATTTTGAAACGTAATTTTGTATTAAACTTCTTGTGATAGAGGAATTGAAGGTATATGAACAAACTGAGATCATGTACCACAGAGAGTGATTAAGATGACTAAAAAATTTGGTGACTCAATCATAGAAACTAGATGGTTAAGCGTGCTTTACTTAAAACAATTTTATGTTCGGTGATTTTTTAGAATATTTTTCCTAAAATATATGTAAGTAATGACAAAACATGTTAGAAGGACCCGTGACATGCGGATGATTCGAATCCGAGCATGGGGTTGTTATACGTCTACTCATATTCTCCCGATTCATTGAAAGTTTTTAAGTATTTTTAAAATATTATTAATCTTAAAAGTATTTTTTTAATTTTTAATTTTTAAAGATGAAGGATATTTTTTAAGTTCATTTTAATTCATTGAAAGTTTAAATATATTTGTTAAATAAAATTTTAATGGTTTTAATTCAAAATTATAATATTTGTTATTTTTTAAAAAATAAAAGTATTAATGAAACTATAATATATATTTTTTTATTAATTTAAACTATTTTAAATACAAATAACCAAAAATCAAACACTAAATTTTCTGAATGGTGACTCCAAGTGGAAGGAGCTGCCCTCATCGTTCAACATTTTCATCATTGATATTTCTCTGAACAATTCCTTTCTCCATGTGATTTTGATGAGCTCGACGCCGGTTCAATTGTTGATTCTCGAGCTACAAACCAACAAACTCACTGAATTTCTCATTGTTTAATCAGAATCGGATGAAGTTAAGAAACTGAATGCCTCACCGGCGCCGGCGTCGGAAAGTTTCTCAAGATGCTTTTCTCTGCTCTTTATCTCGAGAAAAGAGCCTGATTCTTTCAGTTTCCTCTCTCTTCTGATTCTTTTTGCCTTTTTGTTTTTCTGTATGTTTCTTTCCAAAAACCGAGTTTCTTGTCTTTTGTTTTTCTCTACACTCTTGCTCTTTATGCAGAGTGAAATGGATGCTTTCGTAAAGAGGCACTGCTTGTGGTTCTGTCTCTAATGGCTCGTCAGGGCGCCGATTCCAATGCTGGCTACTGCAGCAATGGTGAGAAGAAGAGTACGAGACAGGTTCAACAGCTAGGTAATTCGATCTTCCTTGATTTTCTTGTCATTAGGACCAAAGATGCTTCTGAACTTTTGTCAGCGAAGACGCCGGATATAAGTTCGTCAGAGGCATCGACGCCGCCGTCGGCCTTGGCTTCTTCTAGCGGTGGCCGTGAACTCCTCTCCGCCGCCTCCGATCTTGCTTCTGAGCTGTTTGTTAACAATCGTCGTCTTGAATTTGCATTTTTCTAGGTTATTTAGTGTGTCCTGGTTTCTGTTTGAATGATTTTGTTGAATTGCTTCTTCTTTTGGCTTGAGTGACTTCGAAATTTGTTGGTTTTCCTTTTGTTTTGATGAATATTACGATCATTATCGTCTTCTCGATGCTTATCCAATCCTCATTGAGGGTGTTTGTTCATTTTTGGTTGAATTTTTGAGTAGGCAGCTTTTGATTATAAAATATTGATTTTCATGTGTGAACTCATCTTTTCTGTTTAAAATTGACTATCGTGGTTTTATTAAATTTTTCTTCCTACAAACGTAGAATTTCTGTCTGCAATCCTCTTTCCCTTTGCTCTTTATGTCACTGTAAAGTGTAATGGATTGATTTCTGTGAGGTCACCATTGTTTAGAAGCTTTCTGAAATACCTCTTTTTCGTTCATTCTTTTCAACACTATGTGCTATTCTGAGATGGAAACTACAGTTAATTTTCCAGAATCTTCCTTTCTCCATTGTTAATTTCTCCCTACTCAGGCCAGAAATTTCATTCAGCTTGAACAGAACAAAGTGACGCGCATGCTTTATTTTGATTTCATCTTTCAAGCTTGTACTCAACTTATTGACATATTTGATCATGAATCCTTTCTGTGATTATTTGCTTACTTGATTCTCATATGACGTAAATTTACTCTGTTCCTCTCTTCGTGATCGATAGAACATCAGGTGGGAGATTATCTTGAAGGGGTTCCATTCTACAGTCCGAGGAATGAAATTTCTGGACCTGAAAATAGAAACCGAATAGCAGGGATTAAACGAAGTAATCCAGATTCTGCTTTCATGGAGTCATTTAGAAACCAAATTCCTCATGTAAGCCTCTGATTCTCATGTAAACTTTTAGTTTCTTTAATCACATTCCATGGAAGTGAAAAGGACTTATAATTTTGTTTAAACTTCATCAGATTCTACAAAACGGAGCTGGTGGAGATCGACCAAGATACAACGATAATGAGGTGGTTTACAGTATGCAGCCACCAAGAATTGCTTCTTCTTCACTCACACAACTTTCTCTTGGCACTAGATCTAATCCTAGCGTTTCCAAATGGGAGAGGCCTATTCCGTTGAACATGAGTTTTGCACCAAATTCTCCACTTGGGAGTCTGTATATGCCGCGTGTTCATCAAGTAGCTTCCAATTCTTCCAGAGATTTTAATGTTTCTCCTTCCAGTATTTCTCAGTCTGCTGCTGATGAAGGATCTAGAACTGGGATGAAAAGCCCTGGACTTTTAAGTAGCTTTAACGGCGGACACGATGGGAGGCACTCATATAAGATGTTGCTAGGTTGTGACAAGCAGAAAACCAAGACTGAAGGTTTAGCATACAAATCTTCGAACCCTCCAAGGTAAATTCCAGACCACATCATTTTGAACCGTTTCTATTGATAACCATTTGATTTTTGAAAATTGTGTTTGTTCTTAGCATCATTTTCATCTTTCTTTTAAGTAAATTTGAGTTCTTAACAAATTTTCAAAAACTAAAATATGTTTCTGAAAACTACTTGTTTTCGTGTGTATGTATGGCCTTCGAACCTTGAAAAATGTCTAATAAATTTTTGAATCTTCAATTTTTGTGTTTGGTCGTCTCCATATCTTTAAAATGTGAGTAATAGATTCTTAAACTCTTATTTTATGTCTATTAAGTTTTTAAATTTTATTACACACTTTTGAAATTTATGTATCTACCGGCCATAAAATTGAATTTTTGGGTTCTATTAGACATAAAATGATCAAAATTTGAATACGTCATGTAGACCCATTAGATTCAAAATAGAAAGTTTAAGGGTCTATTCGATACAAAATGGAGTCTAAGAGTGGTTGCTTGTTAAACAATCTATTGTGGCAGTCAGCAGGGTGTTGATTCTAACAACAGACAGATGACTATTTTCTATGGTGGTCAAGCTCATGTTTTTGACGATGTCCATCCAAACAAGGTAGTTTTCTTATCTTGCAATGGCTTCTTGGTTTCAAAAGTATTCTTTATACTATTTTCATGTTTGCTCGAACTTTTGAACGGATAAGCTTACCGTGCATGCTTCATAAAGACTTGTCGACTTTGGCTATGATAGAATTTTGAATCAAATGAGCAAATGGCAACATACATTAGTGAAATAATCATTTAATTACAAGTCCAAGAAGCATGTATATGTTGAGGATTGTTGGGAGGGAATCTCTCATTGGCTATTCCCGATCATGGGTTTATAAGTAAGAAATATATCTTCATTGGTACGAGACCTTTTGGGAAAGCCCAAAACAAAGCCACGAGAGCTTATGCTCAAAGTGGATAATATCATACCATTGTAGAGAGTCATGATTCCTAATGGGATAAATTTTGTTCCACATCATTGTTAGAGAAAATTTTTCGTTTTAGAGTATATATCCATCTCGAGTGTCTGACCAAGCTTTATAAGGAAGAATCATGTATGCATGTTTAATCACTTAAATGTAAGATGCGTTAGCTAAGATATCAGGACTTTACTCATGTAGAAATTCTTTTTTCTTTATTTTTTCTGTTAATTATCCATTAATCTTGGTGGTTGCTGCTGCATATTTTTCAGGCTGATATTATAATGGCCTTAGCTGGATCAAATGGGGGATCTTGGTCAACAACCTTGGCACCTAAACTGAATGCAACTGGGATATCTAGTAACCAGGAATCAGCTCATGGAAAGTTATTTCATAGTTTGATATCCACCAGTCGAGGAGTTGGTGATACTCCTATCTCGACGCAAGCAGGTGATTCTAACTTATAACGAGATTGGATTATCTAATTAATTATGATTAACAACAAAATATATTGGTATAGGTATAGTCTCCAAGTTTTGTTACAATTAGTTTCCAAGTTGGACGATAAGATTCTGTAATATCATTAGCATTAGAACTTCTGTTGCAGTCTTTCATTTATAGGTTCAATTTAATGCCCTTTATACATTATAATTGACAAACCAAAACCAACATCCTGGCTGTAGCTGTTGGTGATCGTGCAGCGAAAGAGACCCGAGAACCGTAAAAAGAGAGACGAGTCATAAGATTGCTGTGAGAATCAATCTCATTGCCATTTTTGTCTATCAGTTGCTTGTTTTTGCAAATAGCAGTCGATTATACGACAACAATGGCTTTCGTTCCATCCCCGTCCAACTGTCACCATTCTCGTGCCTTTTGTTCGGAACAACCAACCAGGATGATCATCATGCAGCAAGAGGTCAGTACCCCAACCTTAAGGGTAAAGGGATTTATAGTGGAAAATCTTGTGTTGTTAATTCCTGTTTCATCAGCAGCATTCTCATTATACATTATTTTCTATTAGTTGGTTGCTTCAAAGCTTGCTATAAAATTTCCCATATTATATATTGTTAGACCTTTCTTGCCCCTAATAAGATCCAATGTCATATCATAGAAGCACTCTTTCTGTCAAGGGTATTTTGGTCCTTTTGATACTAAGGTTAAAATGGTAATTTTAGCCTTTCATGCCACTTCGGTAAAATAAGATAATAGCTTCCGAACTCAAAATGAAATAAAAGATAAACTAAATAAATATATTGTCAAGTGTACATGTTGTACTGCATGTACTACAGCAACGCCTTCTGAATAAAGCCAATCTGTACTACATTACATTTCAAATCTTTTGTTCAATTTTGCCTAAACAGAGAATTATTCACGTCGATCATAACGATCGGCAAGTTGCCATTGATGTGATTTGGAGATGTTTATAGAGAGAAACAGTATTTGGAGATGATTTTAGAAGAAATTACTTGAATTGCTGGAGCATATGCACTTGTCTCCCACTTCCGGCGCTGCGACGGCCTCGGGAGGTTCCCAGGCACGATGATCTCGAGAGAATTGGCTCTCCATGAAGCGCAGTGTCTTTTGTCGCTCCATCTCGAAATCTTCACACGCCTAGAATCGACCAGTTGCTGCGGCGATTCGAGAGCCGGAGATTCACCGGCAACGAAGACGTCGCCGAGTTCGATTGCGAGGATCAAGCTCGCTAAACCGAAAGCACATCGGAGTCGGTTTCTCCACGACCTTTCATCTTCCTTCCTGTATTTAATCGAGGAATCAGAGTTGATTAATCGATTCACTCACACCGATAGTCGAGCGGCTTTGGTGGAATCAAATGAGTTTGAATCGGGAGATCGAGGAAGGAGAAAAACTGAAGAAGATGAAGAGTTGATTCTTATAGCCATTATCTCTGATTTTTATTTCTCGAAGAAAAAGTCTAACAATTAAGAACGAGAGGGGCTGCAAGTGTGATGCTTATATATAGAGAGTGGTTTTGGAAAACGTTTAGTTACATCTACTATTGAACAAAGCAATTATCGTAATTGCTAAACCGGACTACAAACGCTAGAAATACAATGATAGTGCCTGTGAGCAAAGACTTAGAAACGGTATCCTAACCGTTGGAATGGAATGTAGTTCAAAATTGTATTAAGTTACCGTGATAGTGAAGCTCAAAATTGCGTTTGTCGGGAGTTAAACCCGAGTCTATTGCTTGGAAGGCAATTATCCTAACCGTTGGACTACAAACGCCAGAATTACAATGACAGTGACTGTGAGCAAAGACCTGGACACAGTATCCTAACCGTTGGAATGGAATGAAGTTCAAAATTGTATTAAGTTACCGTGATAGTGAAGCTCAAAATTGCGTTTACCGGGAGTTGAACCCGGGTCTATTGCTTGGAAGGCAATTATCCTAACCGTTGGACTACAAACACCAGAATTACAATGACAGTGACTGTGAGCAAAGACCTGGACACGGTATCCTAACCGTTGGAATAGAATGAAGTTCAAAATTGTATTAAGTTATCGTGATAGTGAAGCTCAAAATTGCATTTGCCGGGAGTTGAACCCGAGTCTATTGCTTGGAAGGCAATTATCCTAACCGTTGGACTACAAACGCCAGAATTACAATGACAGTGACTGTGAGCAAAGACCTGGACACGGTATCCTAACCGTTGGAATAGAATGAAGTTCAAAATTGTATTAAGTTACCGTGATAGTGAAGCTCAAAAATTTCATTTGCCGGGAGTTGAACCCGGGTCTATTGCTTGAAAGGCAATTATCCTAACCGTTGGACTACAAACGCCAGAATTACAATGACAGTGACTGTGAGCAAAGACCTAGACACGGTATCCTAACCATTGGAATAGAATGAAGTTCTAAATTGTATTAAGTTATCGTGATAGTGAAGCTCGAAATTGCGTTTGTCGGGAGTTGAACCCGGGTCTATTGCTTGGAAGGCAATTATCCTAACCGTTGGACTACAAACGCAAGAAATACAATGACACTGACTGTGAGCAAAGACCTGGACACGGTATCCTAACCGTTGGAAAAGAATGAAGTTCAAATTTGTATTAAGTTACCGTGATAGTGAAGCTCAAAAATTGCATTTGCCGGGAGTTGAACCCGGGTCTATTGCTTGGAAGGCAATTATCCTAACCGTTGGACTACAAACGCAAGAATTACAATGACACTGACTGTGAGCAAAGACCTGGACACAGTATCCTAACGGTTGGAATGGAATGAAGCTCAAAATTGTATTTAGTTACCGTGATAGTGAAGCTCAAGATTGCGTTTGCCGAGAGTTGAACCCGGGTCTATTGCTTGGAAGGCAATTATCCTAACCGTTGGACTACAAACGCAAGAATTACAATGACACTGACTGTGAGCAAAGACCTGGACACAGTATCCTAACGGTTGGAATGGAATGAAGCTCAAAATTGTATTTAGTTACCGTGATAGTGAAGCTCAAGATTGCGTTTGCCGGGAGTTGAACCCGGGTCTATTGCTTGGAAGGCAATTATCCTAACCGTTGGACTACAAACGCAAGAATTACAATGACACTGACTGTGAGCAAAGACCTGGACACAGTATCCTAACCGTTGGAATGGAATGAAGCTCAAAATTGTGTTTGCCGGGAGTTGAACCAGGGTCTATTGCTTGGAAGGCAATTATCCTAACCGTTGGACTACAAACGCAAGAATTACAATGACACTGACTGTGAGCAAAGACCTGGACACAGTATCCTAACCGTTGGAATGGAATGAAGTTCAAAATTGTATTAAGTTACCGTGATAGTGAAGCTCAAAATTGCGTTTGCCGAGAGTTGAACCCGGGTCTATTNGGGAGTTGAACCCGAGTCTATTGCTTGGAAGGCAATTATCCTAACCGTTGGACTACAAACGCAAGAATTACACTGATAGTGACTGTGAGCAAAGACCTGATAGTGACTGTGAGCAAAGACCTGGACACGGTATCCTAACCGTTGGAATAGAATGAAGTTCAAAATTGTATTAAGTTACCGTGATAGTGAAGCTCAAAATTGCGTTTGCCGGGAGTTGAACCCGGGTCTATTGCTTGGAAGGCAATTATCCTAACCGTTGGACTACAAACGCCAGAATTACAATGACAGTGACTGTGAGCAAAGACCTGGACACGGTATCCTAACCGTTGGAATAGAATGAAGTTCAAAATTGTATTAAGTTACCGTGATAGTGAAGCTCAAAAATTTCATTTGCCGGGAGTTGAACCCGGGTCTATTGCTTGAAAGGCAATTATCCTAACTGTTGGACTACAAACGCCAGAATTACAATGATAGTGACTGTGAGCAAAGACCTAGACACGGTATCCTAACCATTGGAATAGAATGAAGTTCTAAATTGTATTAAGTTATCGTGATAGTGAAGCTCAAAATTGTGTTTGCCGGGAGTTGAACCCGGGTCTATTGCTTGGAAGGTAATTATCCTAACCATTGGACTACAAACGCAAGAATTACAATGACACTGACTGTGAGCAAACACCTGGACACGGTATCCTAACCGTTGGAAAAGAATGAAGTTCAAATTTGTATTAAGTTACCGTGATAGTGAAGCTCAAAATTGTGTTTGCCGGGAGTTGAACCCGGGTCTATTGCTTGGAAGGCAATTATCCTAACCGTTGGACTACAAACGCAAGAATTACAATGACATTGAATGTGAGCAAAGACCTGGAAACAGTATCCAACCGTTGGAATGGAATGAAGCTCATAATTGTATTAAGTTACCGTGATAGTGAAGCTCAAATTTACGTTTGCCGGGAGTTGAACTCGGGTCTATTGCTTGGAAGGCAATTATCCTAACCGTTGGACTACAAACACAAGAATTACAATGACATTGACTGTGAGCAAAGACCTGGACACAGTATCCTAACCGTTGGAATAGAATGAAGTTCAAATTTGTATTAAGTTACCGTGATAGTGAAGCTCAAAATTGCGTTTGCCGGGAGTTGAACCCGGGTCTATTGCTTGGAAGGCAATTATCCTAACCGTTGGACTACAAACACAAGAATTACAATGACATTGACTGTGAGCAAAGACCTGGACACGGTATCCTAACCGTTGGAATGGAATGAAGCTCAAAATTGTATTAAGTTACCGTGATAGTGAAGCTCAAAATTGCGTTTGCCGAGAGTTGAACCCGGGTCTATTGCTTGGAAGGCAATTATCCTAACCGTTGGACTACAAACGCCAAAATTACAATGACAGTGACTGTGAGCAAAGACCTGGACACGGTATCCTAACCGTTGGAATAGAATGAAGTTCAAAATTGTATTAAGTTACCGTGATAGTGAAGCTCAAAAATTTCATTTGCCGGGAGTTNTATCCTAACCGTTGGAATGGAATGAAGCTCAAAATTGTATTAAGTTACCGTGATAGTGAAGCTCAAAATTGTGTTTGCCGGGAGTTGAACCCGGGTCTATTGCTTGGAAGGCAATTATCCTAACCGTTGGACTACAAACGCAAGAATTACAATGACATTGACTGTGAGCAAAGACCTGGACACGGTATCCTAACCGTTGGAATAGAATGAAGTTCAAAATTGTATTAAGTTACCGTGATAGTGAAGCTCAAAATTGCGTTTGCCAAGAGTTGAACCCAGGTCTATTTCTTGGAAGGCAATTATCCTAACCGTTGGACTACAAACGCAAGAATAAAAATGACACTGACTGTGAGCAAAGACCTGGACACGGTATCCTAACGGTTGGAATGGAATGAAGCTCAAAATTGTATTGACTGTGAGCAAAGACCTGGACACGGTATCCTAACGGTTGGAATGGAATGAAGCTCAAAATTGTATTTAGTTACCGTGATAGTGAAGCTCAAGATTGCGTTTGCCGAGAGTTGAACCCGGGTCTATTGCATAGAAGGCAATTATCCTAACCGTTGGACTACAAACGCAAGAATTACAATGACACTGACTGTGAGCAAAGACCTGGACACAGTATCCTAACGGTTGGAATGGAATGAAGCTCAAAATTGTATTTAGTTACCGTGATAGTGAAGCTCAAGATTGCGTTTGCCGGGAGTTGAACCCGGGTCTATTGCTTGGAAGGCAATTATCCTAACCGTTGGACTACAAACACAAGAATTACAATGACATTGACTGTGAGCAAAGACCTGGACACAGTATCCTAACCGTTGGAATGGAATGAAGCTCAAAATTGTATTAAGTTACCGTGATAGTGAAGCTCAAATTTACGTTTGCCAGGAGTTAAACTCGGGTCTATGGCTTGGAAGGCAATTATCCTAACCGTTGGACTACAAACGCCAGAATTACAATGACAGTGACTGTGAGCAAAGACCTGGACACGGTATCCTAACCGTTGGAATAGAATGAAGTTCAAAATTGTATTAAGTTACCGTGATAGTGAAGCTCAAAAATTTCGTTTGCCGGGAGTTGAACCCGGGTCTATTGCTTGGAAGGCAATTATCCTAACCGTTGGACTACAAACGCAAGAATTACAATGACACTGACTGTGAGCAAAGACCTGGACACGGTATCCTAACCGTTGGAATAGAATGAAGTTCAAAATTGTATTAAGTTACCGTGATAGTGAAGCTCAAAATTGCGTTTGCCGGGAGTTGAACCCGGGTCTATTGCTTGGAAGGCAATTATCCTAACCGTTGGACTACAAACGCAAGAATTACAATGACACTGACTGTGAGCAAAGACCTGGACACAGTATCCTAACGGTTGGAATGGAATGAAGCTCAAAATTGTATTTAGTTACCGTGATAGTGAAGCTCAAGATTGCGTTTGCCAGGAGTTGAACCCGGGTCTATTGCTTGGAAGGCAATTATCCTAACCGTTGGACTACAAACGCAAGAATTACAATGACACTGACTGTGAGCAAAGACCTGGACACAGTATCCTAACCGTTGGAATGGAATGAAGCTCAAAATTGTATTAAGTTACCGTGATAGTGAAGCTCAAAATTGTGTTTGCCGGGAGTTGAACCAGGGTCTATTGCTTGGAAGGCAATTATCCTAACCGTTGGACTACAAACGCCAGAATTACAATGACACTGACTGTGAGCAAAGACCTGGACACGGTATCCTAACCGTTGGAATAGAATGAAGTTCAAAATTGTATTAAGTTATCGTGATAGTGAAGCTCAAAAATTTCATTTGCCGGGAGTTGAACCCGGGTCCATTGCTTGGAAGGCAATTATCCTAACCGTTGGACTACAAACGCGAGAATTACAATGACAGTGACTGTGAGCAAAGACCTAGACACGGTATCCTAACCATTGGAATAGAATGAAGTTCTAAATTGTATTAAGTTATCGTGATAGTGAAGCTCGAAATTGCGTTTGCCGGGAGTTGAACCCGGGTCTATTGCTTGGAAGGCAATTATCCTAACCGTTGGACTACAAACGCAAGAAATACAATGACACTGACTGTGAGCAAAGACCTGGACACGGTATCCTAACCGTTGGAAAAGAATGAAGTTCAAATTTGTATTAAGTTACCGTGATAGTGAAGCTCAAAAATTGCATTTGCCGGGAGTTGAACCCGGGTCTATTGCTTGGAAGGCAATTATCCTAACCATTGGACTACAAACGCCAGAATTACAATGAGAGTGACTGTGAGCAAAGACCTAGACACGGTATCCTAACCATTGGAATAGAATGAAGTTCAAAATTGTATTATGTTACCGTGATAGTGAAGCTCAAAAATTTCATTTGCCGGGAGTTGAACCCGGGTCTATTGCTTGGAAGGCAATTATCCTAACCGTTGGACTACAAAAGCCAGAATTACAATGACAGTGACTGTGAGCAAAGACCTAGACACGGTATCCTAACCATTGGAATAGAATGAAGTTCTAAATTGTATTAATTTATCGTGATAGTGAAGCTCAAAATTGCGTTTCCCGGGAGTTGAACCCGGGTCTATTGCTTGGAAGGCAATTATCCTAACCGTTGGAATGGAATGAAGCTCAAAATTGTATTAAGTTACCGTGATAGTGAAGCTCAAAAATTGCATTTGCCGGGAGTTGAACCCGGGTCTATTGCTTGGAAGGCAATTATCCTAACCATTGGACTACAAACGCAAGAATTACAATGACAGTGACTGTGAGCAAAGACCTGGACACGGTATCCTAACCGTTGGAATAGAATGAAGTTCAAATTTGTATTAAGTTACCGTGATAGTGAAGCTCAAATTTAGGTTTGCCGGGAGTTGAACCCGGGTCTATTGCTTGGAAGGCAATTATCCTAACACCGTTGGACTACAAACGCCAGAATTTCAATGACAGTGACTTTTCAATGACAGTGACTGTGAGCAAAGACCTGGACACGGTATCCTAACCGTTGGAAGTTACAGTGATAGTGAAGCTCAAGATTGCGTTTGCCGGGAGTTGAACCCGGGTCTATTGCTTGGAAGGCAATTATCCTAACCGTTGGACTACAAACGCAAGAATTACAATGACAGTGACTGTGAGCAAAGACCTGGACACGGTATCCTAACCGTTGGAATAGAATGAAGTTCAAAATTGTATTAAGTTACCGTGATAGTGAAGCTCAAAATTGCGTTTGCCGGGAGTTGAACCCGGGTCTATTGCTTGGAAGGCAATTATCCTAACCGTTGGACTACAAACGCAAGAATTACAATGACAGTGACTGTGAGCAAAGACCTAGACACGGTATCCTAACCGTTGGAAGTTACCGTGATAGTGAAGCTCAAGATTGCGTTTGCCGGGAGTTGAACCCGGGTCTATTGCTTGGAAGGCAATTATCCTAACCGTTGGACTACAAACGCAAGAATTACAATGACAGTGACTGTGAGCAAAGACCTGGACACGGTATCCTAACGGTTGGAATGGAATGAAGCTCAAAATTGTATTAAGTTACCGTGATAGTGAAGCTCAAAAATTGCATTTGCCGGGAGTTGAACCCAGGTCTATTGCTTGGAAGGCAATTATCCTAACCGTTGGACTACAAACGCAAGAATTACAATGACAGTGACTGTGAGCAAAGACCTGGACACGGTATCCTAACCGTTGGAATAGAATGAAGTTCAAATTTGTATTAAGTTACCGTGATAGTGAAGCTCAAGATTGCGTTTGCCGGGAGTTGAACCCGGGTCTATTGCTTGGAAGGCAATTATCCTAACCGTTGGACTACAAACGCAAGAATTACAATGACAGTGACTGTGAGCAAAGACCTAGACACGGTATCCTAACCGTTGGAATAGAATGAAGTTCAAAATTGTATTAAGTTTACCGTGATAGTGAAGCTCAAAATTGCATTTACCGGGAGTTGAACCCAGGTCTATTGCTTGGAAGGCAATTATCCTAACCGTTGGACTACAAACGCAAGAATTACAATGACAGTGACTGTGAGCAAAGACCTGGACACGGTATCCTAACCGTTGGAATAGAATGAAGTTCAAATTTGTATTAAGTTACCGTGATAGTGAAGCTCAAGATTGCGTTTGCCGGGAGTTGAACCCGGGTCTATTGCTTGGAAGGCAATTATCCTAACCGTTGGACTACAAACGCAAGAATTACACTGATAGTGACTGTGAGCAAAGATCTGGACACGGTATCCTAACCGTTGGAATAGAATGAAGTTCAAAATTGTATTAAGTTACCGTGATAGTGAAGCTCAAAATTGCGTTTGCCGGGAGTTGAACCCGGGTCTATTGCTTGGAAGGCAATTATCCTAACCGTTGGACTACAAACGCAAGAATTACAATGACAGTGACTGTGAGCAAAGACCTGGACACGGTATCCTAACCGTTGGAATAGAATGAAGTTCAAAATTGTATTAAGTTACCGTGATAGTGAAGCTCAAAATTGCGTTTGCCGGGAGTTGAACCCGGGTCTATTGCTTGGAAGGCAATTATCCTAACCGTTGGACTACAAACGCAAGAATTACAATGACAGTGACTGTGAGCAAAGACCTGGACACGGTATCCTAACCGTTGGAATAGAATGAAGTTCAAAATTGTATTAAGTTACCGTGATAGTGAAGCTCAAAATTGCGTTTGCCGGGAGTTGAACCCGGGTCTATTGCTTGGAAGGCAATTATCCTAACCGTTGGACTACAAACGCAAGAATTACAATGACAGTGACTGTGAGCAAAGACCTGGACACGGTATCCTAACCGTTGGAATAGAATGAAGTTCAAAATTGTATTAAGTTACCGTGATAGTGAAGCTCAAAATTGCGTTTGCCGGGAGTTGAACCCGGGTCTATTGCTTGGAAGGCAATTATCCTAACCGTTGGACTACAAACGCAAGAATTACAATGACAGTGACTGTGAGCAAAGACCTGGACACGGTATCCTAACCGTTGGAATAGAATGAAGTTCAAAATTGTATTAAGTTACCGTGATAGTGAAGCTCAAAATTGCGTTTGCCGGGAGTTGAACCCGGGTCTATTGCTTGGAAGGCAATTATCCTAACCGTTGGACTACAAACGCAAGAATTACAATGACAGTGACTGTGAGCAAAGACCTGGACACGGTATCCTAACCGTTGGAATAGAATGAAGTTCAAAATTGTATTAAGTTACCGTGATAGTGAAGCTCAAAATTGCGTTTGCCGGGAGTTGAACCCGGGTCTATTGCTTGGAAGGCAATTATCCTAACCGTTGGACTACAAACGCAAGAATTACAATGACAGTGACTGTGAGCAAAGACCTGGACACGGTATCCTAACCGTTGGAATAGAATGAAGTTCAAAATTGTATTAAGTTACCGTGATAGTGAAGCTCAAAATTGCGTTTGCCGGGAGTTGAACCCGGGTCTATTGCTTGGAAGGCAATTATCCTAACCGTTGGACTACAAACGCAAGAATTACAATGACAGTGACTGTGAGCAAAGACCTGGACACGGTATCCTAACCGTTGGAATAGAATGAAGTTCAAAATTGTATTAAGTTACCGTGATAGTGAAGCTCAAAATTGCGTTTGCCGGGAGTTGAACCCGGGTCTATTGCTTGGAAGGCAATTATCCTAACCGTTGGACTACAAACGCAAGAATTACAATGACAGTGACTGTGAGCAAAGACCTGGACACGGTATCCTAACCGTTGGAATAGAATGAAGTTCAAAATTGTATTAAGTTACCGTGATAGTGAAGCTCAAAATTGCGTTTGCCGGGAGTTGAACCCGGGTCTATTGCTTGGAAGGCAATTATCCTAACCGTTGGACTACAAACGCAAGAATTACAATGACAGTGACTGTGAGCAAAGACCTGGACACGGTATCCTAACCGTTGGAATAGAATGAAGTTCAAAATTGTATTAAGTTACCGTGATAGTGAAGCTCAAAATTGCGTTTGCCGGGAGTTGAACCCGGGTCTATTGCTTGGAAGGCAATTATCCTAACCGTTGGACTACAAACGCAAGAATTACAATGACAGTGACTGTGAGCAAAGACCTGGACACGGTATCCTAACCGTTGGAATAGAATGAAGTTCAAAATTGTATTAAGTTACCGTGATAGTGAAGCTCAAAATTGCGTTTGCCGGGAGTTGAACCCGGGTCTATTGCTTGGAAGGCAATTATCCTAACCGTTGGACTACAAACGCAAGAATTACAATGACAGTGACTGTGAGCAAAGACCTGGACACGGTATCCTAACCGTTGGAATAGAATGAAGTTCAAAATTGTATTAAGTTACCGTGATAGTGAAGCTCAAAATTGCGTTTGCCGGGAGTTGAACCCGGGTCTATTGCTTGGAAGGCAATTATCCTAACCGTTGGACTACAAACGCAAGAATTACAATGACAGTGACTGTGAGCAAAGACCTGGACACGGTATCCTAACCGTTGGAATAGAATGAAGTTCAAAATTGTATTAAGTTACCGTGATAGTGAAGCTCAAAATTGCGTTTGCCGGGAGTTGAACCCGGGTCTATTGCTTGGAAGGCAATTATCCTAACCGTTGGACTACAAACGCAAGAATTACAATGACAGTGACTGTGAGCAAAGACCTGGACACGGTATCCTAACCGTTGGAATAGAATGAAGTTCAAAATTGTATTAAGTTACCGTGATAGTGAAGCTCAAAATTGCGTTTGCCGGGAGTTGAACCCGGGTCTATTGCTTGGAAGGCAATTATCCTAACCGTTGGACTACAAACGCAAGAATTACAATGACAGTGACTGTGAGCAAAGACCTGGACACGGTATCCTAACCGTTGGAATAGAATGAAGTTCAAAATTGTATTAAGTTACCGTGATAGTGAAGCTCAAAATTGCGTTTGCCGGGAGTTGAACCCGGGTCTATTGCTTGGAAGGCAATTATCCTAACCGTTGGACTACAAACGCAAGAATTACAATGACAGTGACTGTGAGCAAAGACCTGGACACGGTATCCTAACCGTTGGAATAGAATGAAGTTCAAAATTGTATTAAGTTACCGTGATAGTGAAGCTCAAAATTGCGTTTGCCGGGAGTTGAACCCGGGTCTATTGCTTGGAAGGCAATTATCCTAACCGTTGGACTACAAACGCAAGAATTACAATGACAGTGACTGTGAGCAAAGACCTGGACACGGTATCCTAACCGTTGGAATAGAATGAAGTTCAAAATTGTATTAAGTTACCGTGATAGTGAAGCTCAAAATTGCGTTTGCCGGGAGTTGAACCCGGGTCTATTGCTTGGAAGGCAATTATCCTAACCGTTGGACTACAAACGCAAGAATTACAATGACAGTGACTGTGAGCAAAGACCTGGACACGGTATCCTAACCGTTGGAATAGAATGAAGTTCAAAATTGTATTAAGTTACCGTGATAGTGAAGCTCAAAATTGCGTTTGCCGGGAGTTGAACCCGGGTCTATTGCTTGGAAGGCAATTATCCTAACCGTTGGACTACAAACGCAAGAATTACAATGACAGTGACTGTGAGCAAAGACCTGGACACGGTATCCTAACCGTTGGAATAGAATGAAGTTCAAAATTGTATTAAGTTACCGTGATAGTGAAGCTCAAAATTGCGTTTGCCGGGAGTTGAACCCGGGTCTATTGCTTGGAAGGCAATTATCCTAACCGTTGGACTACAAACGCAAGAATTACAATGACAGTGACTGTGAGCAAAGACCTGGACACGGTATCCTAACCGTTGGAATAGAATGAAGTTCAAAATTGTATTAAGTTACCGTGATAGTGAAGCTCAAAATTGCGTTTGCCGGGAGTTGAACCCGGGTCTATTGCTTGGAAGGCAATTATCCTAACCGTTGGACTACAAACGCAAGAATTACAATGACAGTGACTGTGAGCAAAGACCTGGACACGGTATCCTAACCGTTGGAATAGAATGAAGTTCAAAATTGTATTAAGTTACCGTGATAGTGAAGCTCAAAATTGCGTTTGCCGGGAGTTGAACCCGGGTCTATTGCTTGGAAGGCAATTATCCTAACCGTTGGACTACAAACGCAAGAATTACAATGACAGTGACTGTGAGCAAAGACCTGGACACGGTATCCTAACCGTTGGAATAGAATGAAGTTCAAAATTGTATTAAGTTACCGTGATAGTGAAGCTCAAAATTGCGTTTGCCGGGAGTTGAACCCGGGTCTATTGCTTGGAAGGCAATTATCCTAACCGTTGGACTACAAACGCAAGAATTACAATGACAGTGACTGTGAGCAAAGACCTGGACACGGTATCCTAACCGTTGGAATAGAATGAAGTTCAAAATTGTATTAAGTTACCGTGATAGTGAAGCTCAAAATTGCGTTTGCCGGGAGTTGAACCCGGGTCTATTGCTTGGAAGGCAATTATCCTAACCGTTGGACTACAAACGCAAGAATTACAATGACAGTGACTGTGAGCAAAGACCTAGACACGGTATCCTAACCGTTGGAATAGAATGAAGTTCAAATTTGTATTAAGTTACCGTGATAGTGAAGCTCAAGATTGCGTTTGCCGGGAGTTGAACCCGGGTCTATTGCTTGGAAGGCAATTATCCTAACCGTTGGACTACAAACGCAAGAATTACACTGATAGTGACTGTGAGCAAAGATCTGGACACGGTATCCTAACCGTTGGAATAGAATGAAGTTCAAAATTGTATTAAGTTACCGTGATAGTGAAGCTCAAAAATTGCATTTGCCGGGAGTTGAACCCAGGTCTATTGCTTGGAAGGCAATTATCCTAACCGTTGGACTACAAACGCAAGAATTACAATGACAGTGACTGTGAGCAAAGACCTGGACACGGTATCCTAACCGTTGGAATAGAATGAAGTTCAAATTTGTATTAAGTTACCGTGATAGTGAAGCTCAAAAATTGCATTTGCCGGGAGTTGAACCCGGGTCTATTGCTTGGAAGGCAATTATCCTAACCGTTGGACTACAAACGCAAGAATTACAATGACATTGACTGTGAGCAAAGACCTGGACACAGTATCCTAACCGTTGGAATGGAATGAAGCTCAAAATTGTATTAAGTTACCGTGATAGTGAAGCTCAAATTTAGGTTTGCCGGGAGTTGAACCCGGGTCTATTGCTTGGAAGGCAATTATCCTAACCGTTGGACTACAAACGCAAGAATTACAATGACAGTGACTGTGAGCAAAGACCTGGACACGGTATCCTAACCGTTGGAAGTTACCGTGATAGTGAAGCTCAAGATTGCGTTTGCCGGGAGTTGAACCCGGGTCTATTGCTTGGAAGGCAATTATCCTAACCGTTGGACTACAAACGCAAGAATTACAATGACAATGACTGTGAGCAAAGACCTAGACACGGTATCCTAACGGTTGGAATAGAATGAAGTTCAAAATTGTATTAAGTTACCGTGATAGTGAAGCTCAAAATTGCGTTTGCCGGGAGTTGAACCCGGGTCTATTGCTTGGAAGGCAATTATCCTAACCATTGGACTACAAACGCAAGAATTACAATGACACTGACTGTGAGCAAAGACCTGGACACAGTATCCTAATCGTTGGAATGGAATGAAGCTCAAAATTGTATTAAGTTACCGTGATAGTGAAGCTCAAAATTGCGTTTGCCGGGAGTTTAACCCGGGTCTATTGCTTGGAAGGCAATTATCCTAACCGTTGGACTACAAACGCAAGAATTACAATGACAGTGACTGTGAGCAAAGACCTGGACACGGTATCCTAACCGTTGGAATAGAATGAAGTTCAAAATTGTATTAAGTTACCGTGATAGTGAAGCTCAAAATTGCGTTTGCCGGGAGTTGAACCCGGGTCTATTGCTTGGAAGGCAATTATCCTAACCGTTGGACTACAAACGCAAGAATTACAATGATAGTGACTGTGAGCAAAGACCTAGACACGGTATCCTAACCGTTGGAAAAGAATGAAGTTCAAATTTGTATTAAGTTACCGTGATAGTGAAGCTCAAAAATTGCATTTGCCGGGAGTTGAACCCGGGTCTATTGCTTGGAAGGCAATTATCCTAACCGTTGGACTACAAACGCCAGAATTACAATGACAGTGACTGTGAGCAAAGACCTAGACACGGTATCCTAACCATTGGAATAGAATGAAGTTCAAAATTGTATTAAGTTACCGTGATAGTGAAGCTCAAAAATTTCATTTGCCGGGAGTTGAACTCGGGTCTATTGCTTTGAAGGCAATTATCCTAACCGTTGGACTACAAACGCAAGAATTACAATGACATTGACTGTGAGCAAAGACCTGGACACAGTATCCTAACCGTTGGAATGGAATGAAGCTCATAATTGTATTAAGTTACCGTGATAGTGAAGCTCAAATTTACGTTTGCCGGGAGTTGAACCCAGGTCTATTGCTTGGAAGGCAATTATCCTAACCGTTGGACTAGGAACGCAAGAATTACAATGACAGTGGCTGTGAGCAAAGACCTAGACACGGTATCCTAACCATTGGAATAGAATGAAGTTCTAAATTGTATTAATTTATCGTGATAGTGAAGCTCAAAATTGCGTTTCCCGGGAGTTGAACCCAGGTCTATTGCTTGGAAGGCAATTATCCTAACCGTTGGACTACAAACGCAAGAATTACAATGACATTGACTGTGAGCAAAGACCTGGACACAGTATCCTAACCGTTGGAATGGAATGAAGCTCAAAATTGTATTAAGTTACCGTGATAGTGAAGCTCAAAAATTGCATTTGCCGGGAGTTGAACCCAGGTCTATTGCTTGGAAGGCAATTATCCTAACCGTTGGACTACAAACGCAAGAATTACAATGACAGTGACTGTGAGCAAAGACCTGGACACGGTATCCTAACCGTTGGAATAGAATGAAGTTCAAATTTGTATTAAGTTACCGTGATAGTGAAGCTCAAGATTGCGTTTGCCGGGAGTTGAACCCGGGTCTATTGCTTGGAAGGCAATTATCCTAACCGTTGGACTACAAACGCAAGAATTACAATGACACTGACTGTGAGCAAAGACCTAGACACGGTATCCTAACCGTTGGAATAGAATGAAGTTCAAAATTGTATTAAGTTACCGTGATAGTGAAGCTCAAAATTGCGTTTGCCAAGAGTTGAACCCAGGTCTATTTCTTGGAAGGCAATTATCCTAACCGTTGGACTACAAATGCAAGAATTACAATGACACTGACTGTGAGCAAAGACCTGGACACGGTATCCTAACCGTTGGAAAAGAATGAAGTTCAAATTTGTATTAAGTTACCGTGATAGTGAAGCTCAAAGATTGCGTTTGCCGGGAGTTGAACCCGGGTCTATTGCTTGGAAGGCAATTATCCTAACCGTTGGACTACAAACGCAAGAATTACAATGACACTGACTGTGAGCAAAGACCTAGACACGGTATCCTAACCGTTGGAATAGAATGAAGTTCAAAATTGTATTAAGTTACCGTGATAGTGAAGCTCAAATTTACGTTTGCCGGGAGTTGAACCCGGGTCTATTGCTTGGAAGGCAATTATCCTAACCGTTGGACTACAAACGCCAGAATTACAATGACAGTGACTGTGAGCAAAGACCTAGACACGGTATCCTAACCGTTGGAATAGAATGAAGTTCAAAATTGTATTAAGTTACCGTGATAGTGAAGCTCAAATTTACGTTTGCCGGGAGTTGAACTCGGGTCTATTGCTTGGAAGGCAATTATCCTAACCGTTGGACTACAAACGCCAGAATTACAATGACAGTGACTGTGAGCAAAGACCTAGACACGGTATCCTAACCGTTGGAATAGAATGAAGTTCAAAATTGTATTAAGTTACCGTGATAGTGAAGCTCAAATTTACGTTTGCCGGGAGTTGAACTCGGGTCTATTGCTTGGAAGGCAATTATCCTAACCGTTGGACTACAAACGCCAGAATTACAATGACAGTGACTGTGAGCAAAGACCTAGACACGGTATCCTAACCGTTGGAATAGAATGAAGTTCAAAATTGTATTAAGTTACCGTGATAGTGAAGCTCAAATTTACGTTTGCCGGGAGTTGAACTCGGGTCTATTGCTTGGAAGGCAATTATCCTAACCGTTGGACTACAAACGCCAGAATTACAATGACAGTGACTGTGAGCAAAGACCTAGACACGGTATCCTAACCGTTGGAATAGAATGAAGTTCAAAATTGTATTAAGTTACCGTGATAGTGAAGCTCAAATTTACGTTTGCCGGGAGTTGAACTCGGGTCTATTGCTTGGAAGGCAATTATCCTAACCGTTGGACTACAAACGCCAGAATTACAATGACAGTGACTGTGAGCAAAGACCTAGACACGGTATCCTAACCGTTGGAATAGAATGAAGTTCAAAATTGTATTAAGTTACCGTGATAGTGAAGCTCAAATTTACGTTTGCCGGGAGTTGAACTCGGGTCTATTGCTTGGAAGGCAATTATCCTAACCGTTGGACTACAAACGCCAGAATTACAATGACAGTGACTGTGAGCAAAGACCTAGACACGGTATCCTAACCGTTGGAATAGAATGAAGTTCAAAATTGTATTAAGTTACCGTGATAGTGAAGCTCAAATTTACGTTTGCCGGGAGTTGAACTCGGGTCTATTGCTTGGAAGGCAATTATCCTAACCGTTGGACTACAAACGCCAGAATTACAATGACAGTGACTGTGAGCAAAGACCTAGACACGGTATCCTAACCGTTGGAATAGAATGAAGTTCAAAATTGTATTAAGTTACCGTGATAGTGAAGCTCAAATTTACGTTTGCCGGGAGTTGAACTCGGGTCTATTGCTTGGAAGGCAATTATCCTAACCGTTGGACTACAAACGCCAGAATTACAATGACAGTGACTGTGAGCAAAGACCTAGACACGGTATCCTAACCGTTGGAATAGAATGAAGCTCAAAATTGTATTAAGTTACCGTGATAGTGAAGCTCAAATTTACGTTTGCCGGGAGTTGAACTCGGGTCTATTGCTTGGAAGGCAATTATCCTAACCGTTGGACTACAAACGCAAGAATTACAATGACACTGACTGTGAGCAAAGACCTGGACACGGTATCCTAACCGTTGGAATGGAATGAAGTTCAAAATTGTATTAAGTTACCGTGATAGTGAAGCTCAAAATTGCATTTGGCGGGAGTTGAACCCGGGTCTATTGCTTGGAAGGCAATTATCCTAATCGTTGGACTACAAACGCAAGAATTACAATAACACTGACTGTGATCAAAGACCTGGACACAGTATCCTAACGGTTGGAATGGAATGAAGCTCAAAATTGTATTAAGTTATCGTGATAGTGAAGCTCAAAATTGCGTTAGCCGGGAGTTCAACCCGGGTCTATTGCTTGGAAGGCAATTATCCTAACCGTTGGACTACAAACGCAAGAATTACAATGACACTGACTGTGAGCAAAGACCTGGACACGGTATCCTAACCGTTGGAATAGAATGAAGTTCAAAATTGTATTAAGTTACCGTGATAGTGAAGCTCAAAATTGCGTTTGCCGGGAGTTGAACCCGGGTCTATTGCTTGGAAGGCAATTATCCTAACCGTTGGACTACAAACGCAAGAATTACAATGACACTGACTGTGAGCAAAGACCTGGACACGGTATCCTAACCGTTGGAATAGAATGAAGTTCAAAATTGTATTAAGTTACCGTGATAGTGAAGCTCAAAATTGCGTTTGCCGAGAGTTGAACCCAGGTCTATTTCTTGGAAGGCAATTATCCTACGCAAGAATTACAATGACACTGACTGTGAGCAAAGACCTGGACACAGTATCCTAACGGTTGGAATGGAATGAAGCTCAAAATTGTATTAAGTTATCGTGATAGTGAAGCTCAAAATTGCGTTTGCCTGGAATGGAATGAAGCTCAAAATTGTATTAAGTTATCGTGATAGTGAAGCTCAAAATTGCGTTTGCCGGGAGTTCAACCCGGGTCTATTGCTTGGAAGGCAATTATCCTAACCGTTGGACTACAAACGCAAGAATTACAATGACACTGACTGTGAGCAAAGACCTGGACACGGTATCCTAACCGTTGGACTACAAACGCAAGAATAAAAATGACACTGACTGTGAGCAAAGACCTGGACACGGTATCCTAACGGTTGGAATGGAATGAAGCTCAAAATTGTATTAAGTTACCGTGATAGTGAAGCTCAAAAATTGCATTTGCCGGGAGTTGAACCCAGGTCTATTGCTTGGAAGGCAATTATCCTAACCGTTGGACTACAAACGCAAGAATTACAATGACAGTGACTGTGAGCAAAGACCTAGACACGGTATCCTAACCGTTGGAAGTTACCGTGATAGTGAAGCTCAAGATTGCGTTTGCCGGGAGTTGAACCCGGGTCTATTGCTTGGAAGGCAATTATCCTAACCGTTGGACTACAAACGCAAGAATTACAATGACACTGACTGTGAGCAAAGACCTGGACACGGTATCCTAACCGTTGGAATAGAATGAAGTTAAAAATTGTATTAAGTTACCGTGATAGTGAAGCTCAAAATTGCGTTTGCCGGGGAGTTGAACCCGGGTCTATTGCTTGGAAGGCAATTATCCTAACCGTTGGACTACAAACGCAAGAATTACAATGACAATGACTGTGAGCAAAGACCTAGACACGGTATCCTAACCGTTGGAATAGAATGAAGTTCAAAATTGTATTAAGTTTACCGTGATAGTGAAGCTCAAAATTGCATTTACCGGGAGTTGAACCCAGGTCTATTGCTTGGAAGGCAATTATCCTAACCGTTGGACTACAAACGCAAGAATTACAATGACAGTGACTGTGAGCAAAGACCTGGACACGGTATCCTAACCGTTGGAATAGAATGAAGTTCAAAATTGTATTAAGTTACCGTGATAGTGAAGCTCAAAATTGCGTTTGCCGGGAGTTGAACCCGGGTCTATTGCTTGGAAGGCAATTATCCTAACCGTTGGACTACAAACGCAAGAATTACAATGACAGTGACTGTGAGCAAAGACCTGGACACGGTATCCTAACCGTTGGAATAGAATGAAGTTCAAAATTGTATTAAGTTACCGTGATAGTGAAGCTCAAAATTGCGTTTGCCGGGAGTTGAACCCGGGTCTATTGCTTGGAAGGCAATTATCCTAACCGTTGGACTACAAACGCAAGAATTACAATGACAGTGACTGTGAGCAAAGACCTGGACACGGTATCCTAACCGTTGGAATAGAATGAAGTTCAAAATTGTATTAAGTTACCGTGATAGTGAAGCTCAAAATTGCGTTTGCCGGGAGTTGAACCCGGGTCTATTGCTTGGAAGGCAATTATCCTAACCGTTGGACTACAAACGCAAGAATTACAATGACACTGACTGTGAGCAAAGACCTGGACACAGTATCCTAACGGTTGGAATGGAATGAAGCTCAAAATTGTATTTAGTTACCGTGATAGTGAAGCTCAAGATTGCGTTTGCCGGGAGTTGAACCCAGGTCTATTGCTTGGAAGGCAATTATCCTAACCGTTGGACTACAAACGCAAGAATTACAATGACAGTGACTGTGAGCAAAGACCTGGACACGGTATCCTAACCGTTGGAATAGAATGAAGTTCAAAATTGTATTAAGTTACCGTGATAGTGAAGCTCAAAATTGCGTTTGCCGGGGAGTTGAACCCGGGTCTATTGCTTGGAAGGCAATTATCCTAACCGTTGGACTACAAATGCAAGAATTACAATGACACTGACTGTGAGCAAAGACCTGGACACGGTATCCTAACCGTTGGAAAAGAATGAAGTTCAAATTTGTATTAAGTTACCGTGATAGTGAAGCTCAAAAATTGCATTTGCCGGGAGTTGAACCCGGGTCTATTGCTTGGAAGGCAATTATCCTAACCGTTGGACTACAAACGCAAGAATTACAATGACACTGACTGTGAGCAAAGACCTGGACACAGTATCCTAACGGTTGGAATGGAATGAAGCTCAAAATTGTATTTAGTTACCGTTGATAGTGAAGCTCAAGATTGCGTTTGCCGAGAGTTGAACCCGGGTCTATTGCTTGGAAGGCAATTATCCTAACCGTTGGACTACAAACGCAAGAATTACAATGACACTGACTGTGAGCAAAGACCTGGACACGGTATCCTAACCGTTGGAATGGAATGAAGTTCAAAATTGTATTAAGTTACCGTGATAGTGAAGCTCAAGATTGCGTTTGCCGGGAGTTGAACCCAGGTCTATTGCTTGGAAGGCAATTATCCTAACCGTTGGACTACAAACGCAAGAATTACAATGACAGTGACTGTGAGCAAAGACCTGGACACAGTATCCTAACCGTTGGAATGGAATGAAGTTCAAAATTGTATTAAGTTACCGTGATAGTGAAGCTCAAAATTGCGTTTGCCGGGGAGTTGAACCCGGGTCTATTGCTTGGAAGGCAATTATCCTAACCGTTGGACTACAAACGCAAGAATTACAATGACACTGACTGTGAGCAAAGACCTGGACACAGTATCCTAACCGTTGGAATGGAATGAAGCTCAAAATTGTATTAAGTTACCGTGATAGTGAAGCTCAAAATTGCGTTTGCCGGGAGTTGAACCCGGGTCTATTGCTTGGAAGGCAATTATCCTAACCGTTGGACTACAAATGCAAGAATTACAATGACAATGACTGTGAGCAAAGACCTGGACATAGTATCCTAACCGTTGGAATGGAATGAAGTTCAAAATTGTATTAAGTTACTGTGATAGTGAAGCTCAAAATTGCATTTGGCGGGAGTTGAACCCGGGTCTATTGCTTGGAAGGCAATAATCCTAACCGTTGGACTACAAACGCTAGAATAAAAATGACAATGACTGTGAGCAAAGACCTGGACACGATATCCTAACCGTTGGAATAGAATGAAGTTCAAAATTGTATTTAGTTACCGTGATAGTGAAGCTCAAAATTGCGTTTGCCGGGATTTGAACCCGGGTCTATTGTTTGGAAGGCAATTTTCCTAACCGTTGAACTACAAACGCTAGAATTAAAATGACAATGACTGTGAGCAAAGACCTGGACACGGTATCCTAACCGTTGGAATAGAATGAACTTCAAAATTGTATTAAGTTACCGTGATACTGAAGCTCAAAATTGCGTTTGCCGGGAGTTGAACCCAGGTCTATTGCTTGGAAGGCAATTATCCTAACCGATGGACTACAAACGCAAGAATTACAATGACAGTGACTGTGAGCAAAGACCTGGACACAGTATCCTAACCGTTGGAATGGAATGAAGTTCAAAATTGTATTAAGTTATTGTGATAGTGAAGCTCAAATTTCCTAACCGTTGGAATGGAATGAAGTTCAAAATTGTATTAAGTTATTGTGATAGTGAAGCTCAAATTTGCGTTTGCCGGGGAGTTGAACCCGGGTCTATTGCTTGGAAGGCAATTATCCTAACCAATTGACTACAAACGCAAGAATTACAATGACAATGACTGTGAGCAAAGACCTGGACACGGTATCCTAACCGTTGGAATGGAATGAAGTTCAAAATTGTATTGAGTTACCGTGATCGTGAAGCTCAAAATTGCGTTTGTCGGGAGTTAAACCCGAGTCTATTGCTTTGAAAGCAATTATCCTAACCGTTGGACTACAAACGCAAGAATTACAATGACAGTGACTGTGAGCAAAGACTTGGACACGGTATCCTAACCGTTGGAATGGAATGAAGTTCAAAATTGTATTAAGTTACCGTGATTGTGAAGCTCAAAATTGCATTTGCCGGGAGTTGAACTCGGGTCTATTGCTTGGAAGGCAATTATCCTAACCGTTGGACTACAAACGCAAGAATTACAATGACAGTGACTGTGAGCAAAGACCTGGAACAAAGTACACCTCCCCTTAATCGAGACTCGACTCCTTTTTTTTTGGAGTCCTTTGTTCGACATTTGAGAATTTACCAATCTATTGGCACGACTAAGTTTTAGGGCATGACTCTGATACCATGTTAAATGAATACGACTCTCCAAAATGGTATGATAGTTCACTTTGAGCATAAGCTCTCATGACTTTACTTTGAGCTTCTCCAAAGGTCTCATACCAATGGAGAGAGAGTTATTTGATTATAAACTCATGATCATTCGCAGATGTGAGACTTTCATCATCTAATAGACTATTCTATTTTTGCGGTAGAATTTGGATAGAATTCAGCCCTCTTATGCTTTTGAATATCAAATTTGTTATCTAGTGATAAGCTTACAAAAAATGGCAATGGAAAAATTCTCCCCACGGAGAATGGTAATCATATCATGAATATTGATAAATCTCTAAATAAACGGTGGGGGAGAAAGGAATCACTAAGTATACATTTGTACAATTCAACAATCTAGCAGGCAGCAGGTTGACTGTCTTGAACTGAACTCTACCGTACTTGGCAGCCACCGGGGATGACGGCGGTGGGCTGTCTTGAACTGAATTCTACCGTACTTGGCCACTCGGGACGGCGGC
Organism: Cucurbita maxima; assembly: GCF_002738345.1. Taxonomy (NCBI): domain Eukaryota; kingdom Viridiplantae; phylum Streptophyta; class Magnoliopsida; order Cucurbitales; family Cucurbitaceae; genus Cucurbita; species Cucurbita maxima. Next base: position 5,053,005 of record NW_019272019.1, read on the forward strand.
ACTTGCATCACTGACAAGAATGAGGTGATCACCGTCTCTGACAAGGTCTATATCCTCAACTTCAGCTCCTTCATGAGTTAAAATCATTGTTGCAGAAATCCCAAATTTTTTGGAACCAGTTTCAACTAGTTCTTGGATGGTTTTGGGTAAAAGCATAAGCTTTCCAATAACTTGTCCTTTCTCAGGGCAACTGAGAACAACTCTCGCCTGGTAAGCCGATCTCATGCTTCGGCTATTGCTAAAACCGAGCAATGCAGATTGTAGAACGTCCCTTTCACCTGTATGATTTGAAGTTCCAGTGTTAATATATGTTAAAACGTAGCTTTGGAAACTGAGAGCCAATCTTATAGGTAGTTAAATCTCAAGTGTTACTAGTCTAGTTGGAGCAGCAAATAATTATTCAGAAGTGTTCTTGTTAGGTTTGGTTTCACTGTGCTTAGCTAGATGGTTTGAAGTCTGTATTGGTGATTTTAGAGTGTATGCTCACCCTTATTGGTATTTTCCATGAACCCAACGAGCGAGTTTCGATAATTATTGCTCCTTCTCCTTCTAGGAGGCATATCAGAACAATTTGATTCTCGAACAGGAGTCATGCAGGAGTCATGGGAAAACCGCGGTATGATCGACTCGCTCTGGAACTTCCTTATATAATTTGATTCGGGATTTTGTGGAATATGGACAACAGATGATTTATTCACAGCTTGCTTAAGAGAGAATAGTTCTTTTATCTCTTCATGGCCTTGATGATCTGCTAACGCTCGTGGAGTCCATCCATGAACATCTGGCTTATCAATGTCAGCCCCATGCTCTAAAAGGAACTTAACCGTTTCACTGTTTCCTTCACATACTGCCATGTGAAGAGCTGTAGTCCCGTTGCTTCTAGGCAGAGTTACATCTCCACCACATTCGATGATGGATTTGAGCATATCTATGTTGTTTTGCTCCGCAGCGGTGCATGCAAACTGGGCGACGTCTCCTGAAGAAATATCGGCACCGTTGTCTATTAGGAGCTTGACTATAGGCTCATGATTTCTTTGTATTGCTTGCCACAAGGGTAGGCTTCCTTCAAAGTCTGTATAACAGAAGAGCCCACAGCAAGTTAACTTCCCCAACTTCTGAGCATCAAGCTGTAGAAATTACTACTACAAAGAATACCTCTTCGGTTCGGATCTGCTCCATACTCTAGGAGTAGAACTACGCAGTGTTCGTTTCCTTTAGCAGCTGCAATATGCTGAGAATGAAAAATGTTAGGTAAGTCGTACAGCTTGATGTCTGTCGATAGTGAGCAGTCAAGATAAACAAGAGGACTAGATAGGATTTGCTTACAAGTGCTGTCTTCCCGCTACCCTCATCTACTTCATTTGGGTTTGAACCACGCTTTAGCAACTGATGCAACAATAAGTCATCGCCACTGCTTGCCGCAAAGTATAAATTGAGAGGCATTTCCATTCCAGCACGAATCAAGGACTGTTCTGTTTCTTGCAGAATTTCCTCCATCATTGGGTCTTTTACCTCCTTCAGGTGCTGCATAAAGTTTAAAGATGCTGGTAACAAAATCTAAACCTTTTGCCTTAGCTTGACACATGAAATCAAATTCACTCAATTTGGTAGATTGCAGCCATATAGTTTCTCATGGCTTTATGAACTTATTGACATTCTATAAGCAATAATCATAAAGGCTAAGAGCAGATTGAGTAAATCGATATGTGAGCTACTTTTGTGATTAGGTTTCTCCTCTTAGAAAGAAACTCTTGAGAGTAAGCATTTATAGAGTAGTATGTAAGCATTACACATATTTCTCAATAAAAGCTTGTTCATAGCTTCTATTTCTGTAACAAAGGAGTGTTCAATCATTATCTGAAGAAAATGTTACCTTACTGGGGGAAAGAAATGAATGCAGGGCAGAGAGTTGCTGACCTTAAGGAGATTGTTCATTATTATTGTCCCATCCCCAACGCTAGCTTGTACTAAGTTGAAAAACGAAGAGCGATTCAATCGCAACAGTTGACTCAAACGGCTGGTTCGAACTGTAAACAGTTGTGGTTGATAACAAAGCACGCCAATCTCACCAATGACATCTCCTGTCTTTGCTTCTCCGACGATCTGAAACAGTCCATGGAAAAAAAAAAAAAAAAAAAATTAATGCTGAAAAATGTTAAAAGAGTTAAACCTTGTGGCCATAATTACCTCTTCTATTCCATTTCTTTGTACAATAAGATCCTGCAAGGTGAAGCAAACATCAGAAGAAATAGTTTGCATCAACTGAAGAAGCAAGAGATCATAAACTTCTCATTGTGGTTACGAATAAAAACAATAGAAAGAGCCATATTTCAATTGCTATCGATGAATCTGTATGTTTGGCAGTTGGGTTTACAGAATCCTTGTCACTTCATTGGTCTAAGGCAAAAATTCCCACAGATATGCATACTGCCAGTGGGAAAGACTCGAGATATTTAGAAATACCCTTCAAAGTCTAGAATTCATACCCTCAAAATCTTTATTGTGTCTTAGATTTTTGTCCTTTCATACTGTAAGAGAAGTTTTGGGATGTGTAGGAGATTTAAAGGATGGATGTTATAACTCTTACCGCAGTGCCAGTGACAACTATATAGAAATCTGTTGGTGCTTCATTCTGCAAGATGATGTCTTCTTTGGGAGGAAAGTACTCAGCCTTCATTTCTGTCACCTTCCAAAGGTCAAAGATTTAGAGAACCACTTTAAACTTGGATTCAATGCATTGGTATAAACCCTGTTATGCTCTTTCTGAATAACAAGAATTTCATGCTAGGCTGCATATTTGTTTGAAACTAAAGGACTGGATGGATTAGAGTTGAGAAATAATAGTGTGTAAAGTTACCAGTTGAAAGATCAAGTCGGTTGACACCCCACTAAACAAATAAGCACTATCAACGAGTGAATAGAAGAGATGGTGTGCGATGCCGGATCTGATGGCTTTTGGAAGAGAATCAATTGTCTCTTGCTGTTGTAAACCCTCTGAATCAATCCTGAATTTCAAACACATATGAGCTAGCATCTGTTCTTGCAGCCGACCAGGCAGTTGATTTCTTTGGGCGAAATTTGAGGCAGCTTGAATGGTGTCTCTCTGAAATAATCCATACAACAAGATGAACCACACAAAACTATATGATTTGCATTTAAGGGAGGTACTATGAAGGGGGTGATCATAATTTAGCCAATGCTATATGTCATAACATGAAAGCAGGGAGAGGGAGCCTAAAGAAAAAGGGTTTTTGAGACTTACAAATTGCCTGGTTCGACTGGTGCCATGGACGACCAAGTTTGTCATATTTCCTATCAGGTAAGATTGCAACCCCAGGATGAAGAACAGATAACAGATGACAAATGACATCTCTTGATCATTGATTGGATGCAAATCGCCATAGCCAGTGGTGGTGATTGTGACAATTGACCAGTAAATGGAAGTCACATAACGCACCCACAAACTTTCATTATGGAAGTCTTCCATGTATAAGGTCGACCATGTTCTTTTGGGGTCCTTATAGTTTGAATCAATTAGATAGAAGCAGCAACCAGCAAAATGAACTGTGAACAGACACACCTACACATTGGCCTCGTCAGATAAAGAGAATCCTTCCTAACATTGAGTCGGTTTTAAAAGTGCTTCAAAAGTTTTAAAATTTATTTTATCTATTAGATCAAACTTTAAATTTTGCATTTAGTATATAAGTAAATTTTGAAAAATTCAAAAGCTAAATTTGTAATTTAACCAACAAAAAATGTCTATTATAGTTTACTTACAAACATAAGCTTTGCAGATCTAACCCAGAAATAGTTGTAGTTTCTGTCTTTTTCCAACCTACCGCCATTATTGAAGAGGACAAGAAAAAGAAAGCAACGTTATAGATAGTATGGGTATATAAATGAACAGATATAAGAAGCGAGATTTTTATCTCATCAAATGTCCAAAAAGCTACGGAAATTTACAAAGATGACAGATTTAAGCATAACTTTAAGCTATGAATTTCATAATTATTTGCCATCTTTTCTTTTCAAGACTACTCTATGATGAATTTTAGTCATTATTCCATGAAAATAGTTTTAATAAATCGCGATGGGAAAAGATTCGATCAAAAAAATAATAATAAATAAATAAAAACCTGCACGAATGCTATCATAAAATTGGTAACAGAATAACCATATTTTCTATTTTTATTTTTTAAATTATAGTTTTCATTTTTTTTTCTTCGTGTAGATCTGAATTATTAGACCAATTACAAAAATAAAAAAATAAAAAAATAAAAAATAATTTTATTAATTTTTTATTTTTGTGTTAGTTGTTTTAAAACCCACTTAAATATAATAGAAACAATTTAGTTTTAAAATTAAAAAAATAGATATTCAAATAATTATGAAATAAACTGTTTTTATTTATTTATTTATTTATTATTATTATTATTACCTGGCGAACATGGAGCTGACTCTTCGAAGACGCCATAGACGAAGCATGTTGAAGTAGCCATAAACCTGAAGGGTAGGAGGGAGAATATTGCGAGCCATCTCCGACGGAATATTGGACACAACGTCGAGGACCAACCAGGTTTTGGCATACCGTAGAGCAATCAGCTTCCGGTCATCCACCAGCAGGTAAGTAGTTTTGTCCAAATACGCCACGAAGAATGTCAGAACTATATCAATGGCGAAAAGTCCATTTACAATATTGTCAATTATTGCCAGAACTCCGCTGGGCGTAGGGAGAAACCCGAACTCAAAAGGACATGCCCAGGCTGTGTAGAGTACCAGAAATATCAGAAACGTCTCCCAAAATCTGCGATGCGAGGAAATCTCTGAATCATCATCAAAATGAAATTGCAACAATCTGAAAAAGTAGGAGAAACGACGATTTTAGAACCTGTAATTGTAATTGAACGGCGAGATTATATGAGGACCGAGTTTGCTTCTTCGATTATTTCGCCCATTCACGCCAAGCGGCGGCAGGATTCCGCCCGTGAGGCTGTATTGGCTGCCGTCGTCTCTCGATAAGTGCTCAAGCTCTCGCTGATCCTCTCTCCCGCATATCGATCTCCCTAATAATCCCATTTTCTTCGTTTTCTAGTTCGACATTTAGACGAAAATCCTCGAGGACGAATCCATCCCTAATTCCTAGGCCTTCTCCCGATTGCAGGTTTTTTCAGTTCAATAGTCTCTGCTTCCATTGCCATCACCTTAAACCAGCCATTATCCACCATTCGCTGCGGTTTCAATTCCTACAAATCTCCGTCTCTCTTCCACCATTCGCTGCAATTTCAATTTCAACAAACTTCCGTCTCTCCTCCACCATTCGCTGCGGTTTCAATTCCGACAAATTTCCGTCTCTCTTCTCAACGTTCGCGGGCAGAATCTCGCGCGCATTAGGGATTTCAGTTGGAAGAAAGATTGGCAGGCGGCCGTCGCTGTCGTCGTCGTCGTCCTCCTCTTCTTCAAGTGCGACTATGAAGATCAATATCAATTTCCTTAAAAAAGAACGTGGATGGAGTACTAATAAATCCAGAGCTCTGGAAACGGTTAATCCATCCATGTCCATGGCAATGATTGGAGCTTGTTTCTGAGGCTAAATCTGGATTGGCGGAGAAAGAAAATGGAAAGTGGAAATGGAGCGATGAAAGAGGAAGGGGCCCTAGCCCTAGCTCTAGCCCTCGCCATCGGCTCTCCTCTCGTTCTGGACTCCATTATTAACCACCTGAAGCGTTGTTGTTGGACGTTATGAAAGTGATATTCCAATTTCGATTTGACGTTAGCATTTGAACATGCAGGTTGCTATACGGCCCCCATTCTATTTTCTTTTTATTTGTTTCTTTTTTCATTTCAAAATCAAATTATAAATTAACCAAATAAATTTCTCTCATTTTAATTTTACAAATTACTTTTAGCTATGCTCGGGTTGACAATTATTGAGATAAATTTTATGCATCGTAAAATTGTTGTGACGTATTTGAATATACGAACACGTCATTCTTAGACTTTATATATAACTTAGCCAGTTGCAAACTCTATCAATGGGACGAGAGTCTCCATAAAAGGGTAAAATTGAGAATTTAAAAAATGTACTTGAAATTTTCGATTCTTTAATATAATTCTAGGGTTAATTATGGCAAAGAGTCGAGTGATCAGTATTAAGCTCTTCATCCTCGTTTTTTATTTTTTTAAAATATGTTGGTTTTATGTTGAATATGGATCGGTCTAAATATTGTTAAGTGGGGGTCGGGGGTTTATTACCGTTCTAAATATTGATGGTTTATTCCCGACTCTCGCATCGGTTAAATGAAGAAGAAGAAAGGGTAGATAGGTCATTTTGCCCCAACTTTTGTTTTCCTTGACTAAATTCTTATCTTATTCACCGTGCTTCTTCAAGGTTGATTGGGGAAGTTTGGGCTCAATAATATTTATTTTGGACATCAGGCCCAATAAGACAATGGGCCATGTATTGGGCCGGAGACATATGGGCCCACCCGTTTTAATATTCTAATATCGTTTTCCGTCGTCAAAATTTCATAAGTAAACTGGAGAGAGGCGAAGCCTAAGTGGGCACTGAGAAAATCAAGAGCAAGTTTTTGCGGAGGAAGAAAGAGAGAGAGAGATCGATATGGCGTCCTTCTTGCAGTCGTTCATCGACCCAAAGAAGAACTGGTTCGCTCGTCAACACATGAAAGCGCTCACCCAACGCCTCCGTAATTATGGTAAAAGAAACCCTAATTATTTGTTGTGTATTTGATTTTTTCTGCGGTGTTGATTTTGAATTTTGCTCTGTGGAGATTGATTTTGTGTGGTATTAATATTTTAGGTCTTCGATACGACGATCTGTATGATCCGTACTACGATATTGATGTGAAGGAGGCTTTGAATCGGCTCCCGAGGGAGATTGTTGATGCGCGCAATCAGCGTCTGAAACGGGCCATGGACCTTTCCATGAAGCACAAGTACCTTCCTGATGATCTCCAGGTTCTCTTCTACTATGACCTACTAGATCAGTTAGAGCCTCGCCGAAAAAACAGAAATGTGTTGGATGTTTATCATTACTGAATACCTAAATACTGCGGTTTGTTTGTGAATTTGTTTTACTATGAACGGGGAAGGAGGACGTGGTATCACGGAGTTCTATTTCAGGATTCAGGCTCAACTATACATGTTCTTAATATAACTGTTTGTGAATTGGGATCTATTAGTGAGCTTGATGGTTTAAGTTCCTATGATTTTTCATGGACTTAGGGAATTAACTTTTAATTATATTGGGTTGGGCTTAATCTTTTTCCCCTACTAAGTACAGCATGCTAAAATCTAAATCAAATTTAGATGGTTGTTAATTTGAATTTTTTAACCTTCTGGCAGGCCATGCAAACACCATTCAGGAGCTATCTCCAGGATATGCTGGCACTTGTAAGTCTCTGTCTTCCATTATTTCATATCTTTCATTTACGGCTCTGTTCATACAAATAAGGAAGTTGCTCTATATTGTACTGTCAGTCGTGGTTCATGAGTTTGAATATTATGCCTGTATTTGGGACTTGTTGGTTTTGAAATTATCTACAATCTGTCAGTTTAGATAACATCAAGTTTTATCTAATTTTCCCATTGAGGTTTCTTGTTCTGTCCTCTGTTGTCCCTTTCATGATTTCAGGTTTCATGATCTAGATAAATATTAGCTTCTGGGTAATATGTATAAATCCTATATGTGTTTTCTTTTGAAGCAAAGACGTGATCTGTGTAGGACCTTGTTTGTGGTTGAATTTTTTTTCTGTTCTGATTATGACATTTCTCGAGTGAAATAATCCTCGTACATATGGAGTAAAATTTGTGTAGGTAATTAAAAGTTTTGGTTTAAGTCCGGATTCTTTAATTTTCATTATCCAACAAGGATGGAGGGATGATCGGGATTTAAAAAAAAGACAGAGCGAAACGTGATCATTCGGTGCAAATTAGTCTGCCTCGTTTCTTCTACTTGATGTGCCAGATTGTTTAAGATTCGTGTCTCGCTTTAGATGAATGAAATTTTGTGTAAATCTAATCGATGTAGTAGTAGAAAGTTGCGCAACATGTTCTGCTGCATCGTTTACAGATTTCTTTGATTTGTTGAATACTTCTCGAGACTACTGCTGCTTTCTTCTTGCTGTTGACCTATTTTATTCAGCCTAATTTCGTCTGATGACTGCTAGAGTGTAATTTCGTCTGGCATGGGTGTTTATTAAATGGGTGAAAGCAGAGTTCATGAAGCTAAAGATCCTTTTTTTCTTTTGTTTTGCAGGTAAAGAAGGAGAGAGCAGAACGTGAGGCATTGGGAGCATTGCCTGTTTACCAGCGCACCATTCCTTAAGCTATTTTTGGTCTTGGTAGTGTTATTTTTTGGATGGAGTAAATGATGATGTTTAAAAGACAGTTTCTTCCACATCTCTCCATCGATTGTTTGTTTTCCAGGTTCTGTATTTCGTTACCAAAGCTTGTTTCAAGTCATTAATATGATACATAATAAATGTGAAAACTTATTTTATCATCTTCTCCATTGGAATTAATGCGAGATTACTCCTTTTGTTGGTTCATTGTTTAGTCTGTTCTCTTGTTACAGAATATAAAACTCTTGTTTGTTTTGGATTTTTAATCCTATTTTCATGCCTATAGTGATGACATTGGAAAGCAAGTAGCATTTCTTCGATGACAACATCGAACATCCCGTGAGATGTAGATTTCTTCCTCACCAACAAACCAGGTGCATACTACCACTATACTCGAAAAGCTCAAACGTAGATAGTGTTTCTAAACTCGAAAAGCTCAAAAGCAGATAGGTTAGGTTATGAAATATTGAGTACGTTTTTCTCATATGTGAGCTCGGGTATTAAATTTATTTGGCAAGTTAGATACCTGAGCTATTGAGATCGATTGGTGTTAGCTTACGCCTGACTAACATGATTCCTACCCGAACCCCTCAAACTGACTTTCGTCGTTCTTTTTTCTTATTCCACCTCCTAACCTAGTATCCACTATACGAGGCGTCTATAAAATCTCGGGGCCTCGTTGTTGGATACACTAGTTTATGAATTAACCAACAAACGAATCAAAATGAGGCATTTGATTGTTTCAAGTTGCCTAAATTTTTTGGATATTATCACCCACGTCGAAAATACAAATATCAAAATAGAACGAGCATTAAAGTACATGAGCAAAATAATATTAAAATATTAAAATAAGCTATTATATATTAAATAGGGTTTTTTTAATGCAAAATAAGTACATTGAATACTAAATAATAAATTGGACATTTTTTATTTAATAAATACTTTTTTTTTTTATTTTGAAAGTTTATTTATTTTTTAAAAAACAAAATATAAACTCTAGAAGTATTTTGATAATTTAGTCTATAAAAAATGTTAAAATGTTTGTCTAAAAATAATGATAAATAAATAAATAAAGCACTGTGTGTGCGTACTGCAAAACTGTGTCGTTTTAAAGAGAGTCCGAAGGTTTATCATCTTGCCGCCTGATTTGGTCGAACAGTGTCTGTCGACATAAGCAACTGATGGCTCTTTCAGCGCCGGTGAAGGCACCGGAAGCACTTCTAGGTTCGTCGTCGATTTCTGGCAGGGTTAGCTTCTTCTTTCGCCGGCAGTTTCCATCCAACCTTAGTCTACTGCGTCTTCCTCCGGTTCGTCACACTCTATCGATTACATTTGCTCGCCGTCGGAACCAGAATTCATCAGTCGGTCCGTCTTCATCGTCTTCGAAAAAAAAGAAGGTACGGTCCTAGAACGCATGGTGATCTTATTTTGGTAATACATAGATTGATTGTGTTGCAAAGGCATGTGCGTGGAATTTAGCTTATCCGAAACTTTTCAATTTGTTACTCTGCTCTTTTTTGCAGAGAAATTCGTTTCCGAAAAAAACTAGGGATGAGGCGGATGAAGAAGAGGATGCTCTTGAGTTGTTGTTTAGTCAACTGGAAGAAGATCTAAAAAATGATAAGCTTACCCTGGATGATGATGATGATGATGGCGAAGAGGATGAACTTAGCGAAGAGGACCTTGCCAAACTAGAGCGCGAGTTAGGGTTAGCACTTGGCATCGATGTTGACGAAGAAGAAGAAGAAGAAGAAGAAGAAGAAGAAGAAGAAGATCTCGTGGATACCGAAGAAGAGGAAATGCCTGTGAAACTTAAGAACTGGCAACTTCGACGACTAGCCATGGCTTTGAAGAAAGGTCGCCGTAAAACTAGCGTGAGTTTTTCTACCGTCGAGTCTTGTATGCAATATCAGTCACCTGTGGATTTCGTTGTGATTGATTAAGAAATGGGTTTGGAAGCTGGAAAGACTGATACTCAAATGAGATTTGAGCATGCCAAACCTTGTAGCGTCAAATTGGGAGCGTGAGCGAGAGGGAAAATAGGGAACACGAGCAAGCGAGGCCAATTGGGAGCGAGAACAAGAGGGGCAAATAGGGAGCGAGTGGGAGAATCTACATAGAGAGTCTTGCACTGCTGAAGGCTAATGCAAGATTATCTTGCTGAAACTCTGCTAGTAAACTACATAGTTTACTTTGCAAGATTATCCTGCTGTAGGCTAATGCATTCTTTACTTTGCAGATCAAGAGTCTTGCTGCTGAGCTTTGTCTTGATCGGGCTGTTGTTCTTGACTTGCTTCGCGAACCACCGCCACGTCTTCTGATGTTGAGTGCTTCTCTACCAGATCCGCCCACACCATCAAATCCAGAAACTAGAACATTACAAGCTACTCGTGAAGAAGAAGAAGAAGAACCCGTAGAAGTAGATACTGCAGAAGAGGCGGAAGAGGTGAAGGTGCCTGTTCATGTCATGCAACAGAGCTGGGCTGCTCAAAAGAGGCTGAAAAAGGTTCAGGTTGGAACTCTCGAGAGAGTGTATAGAAGAACAAAGCGGCCCACCGTAAGTATAGTACCCTTCATCAGTTTGTGCATCAAAATAAGTTGATGAAATCTTTACATTCTGTGCCAGTTTTCTTTGGAAAAGGAAAAAGGAATTTTGAATCTAGAGATAAATCTATTTGTAGAGCTCTCACGTTGCCTTTTAAAAAGTGTTGTTAAATGAACACGATTAACAAATATCATCGAATGAGACGTTTAGGAACGAAATATCCATAGAGGCTAGATAAGTTTGATACTTAAATGCCTGAGAATCATTGTTTACATTTGTATCTTTGATATGGGCCTGCAGCAATTAGAGAGTCATCCCGAATAGGTCCCAAATCTCTTCTGTAAATACAACTATGATAAGCTAGGGCCATTCCCATCAGCCCGATGGCATCTCGAGGACTGACCATCTCTTAGGAATAGCAGTGTTCTACATGTTCAAGATCATGATCTTGGGTCCTAGGACAAATGCCTCACCTAGCCTTAGCTTGAAGACCTTTAGCCTTCTCATTAAACTTATTCTTTTTTATGTGCCCGTGAATTTTTCCCGCCTTACTTATACTCATGGCGTGTTCTTCATCGTCTACTAAGATTAAAAAACCTCATAAACTTAAAAAGACATAGATTATGAGGGTAGAATTCAGCAGTAGTGAAAACTTTGGCATATTATTTTTTTAGTCCAGCAATTGCTGGGTGGGATTGGGAATCAAATTATCGATCTTTAAGATGGTATAGGTCGTGCCTTATCCACCGAGCTCTACTCGGATTAATACATTGAGCGACATATTATTGTGCAATTGTTACCTAACTTTTTTCTTCTTTTGAACACCCAATACAGAACGCAATGATTAGTAGCATTGTCCAAGTGACAAATCTGCCTCGCAAAAGAATAGTGAAATGGTTTGAAGATAAGCGAGGTGAAGACGGGGTTCCTGATCAACGCCTGCCTTATGATCGATCTGCTCCTCAATCTGCCTGATCTTCGTTCTTCATCTACCAACTGCCTCCACGGTTAGCTTTCTTTAGTACTTTAGAAGTCACTGCAAATGTGCATTATCATTTGTGTTCTTTGAATTACTGAATGAGATCAAGAAAATTAGAATGAATGTGCTATCCATTCCCACATAGATTTCACTTTTTCTTGGCAGTGTGGGGAAGGTTGCCTTTGGTTTGCATGCTTAGCATGGATCTGAAACAAGAGTAGTTCAATTTCTAAACATGGTAGTCGCATCGAATAACGTTACTATTAGATATTCGAGTGATATACTAAGAAATATATTTGTTAAACCGTATATCTAGTGGTTATACGGTACTCCTACAATCTTTGTAACTTTAGTTGTAGATTAAGGATCATGTTGAGACCTCCAACTCCACCTCGGTTATTTTGATTAGTTGATGAAACCCATTATTAATGACGAAGGTTCTGAAGCTTAGTAAGCAGTGAGACTCATAAATTCACGAGTTATGCGATCATATGGTTACGTTCTTGTGAATTTTTCTTTCATTTTATTCTTCTTTTGCTAACTAGGTTATGATAATTCCTTTACCGTCGAGCTGCTTTACACCCTTCCCTCTTTTTGGAACTGAAAGACATAAATTGATAGCTTCTATCAATCGTATATTTTAGCTATTCTATTGATATTTTATTTGTTTATTTTTAAAATTCTACCTCAAAATTTGTAGTTATACATAAATTCTAAGAATAAAAGAAATTATTTAACATCACAAAACATAGTTATCCACTCATTTTTTTCCGTTTATACAACATATTTTTGCTTCAAATTTAATATTTCACGGGTTTCTTTGATACTAAACTATAATAGAAATCAACGGTTTTCTTGTGAGATTAGTTGAAATGTTTTGCAAATTGGTCTAGATGTTCACGTATATAAAAAAAAAAAAAAAAAAAAACTACGAACTTTTATGGTAAAAGATTTAGCTATCATCGGTAAAAAATGATTATTTTTTTGAATGATTGGTTATTTATTTGCTATAATAAGTTAAACTATGTTTGTTTACATTTAGGTAATGAAATATTAAAAAAATATAATTTTAATATAAATATATAAATTATTACTTAAAAGGTTTGAACAACAAAATATAATTAAAATTTTAAAAATAAACAAATACAATTTAAGTAAAATTTGAATTTAAAGCTAGAACTATTTATCCCCGACAAAATGGAATTCCCACTCAGCATTGGACGGGGCATAGGGCGATGATAGAATCCCCGTGTCGATGGGTCACCCACCAGTAAAATATCGCCACGTCAATTCAATACCTGAGTTTGCAAACGCAACGGTGAATCAGGAGTCAAAATTTGGTCAAACCTCTAAAATCTTTCTTTCTTATGTCATTCCATATTTCCTTTTTTAAAAAATAAATTCCTTCCCACTTTTTTTTGGGTCTCTCAAAAAGGGAAATAATTGAAAAAAATAAAGAATAAAAAATAAAAAAGGAAGGTCTGATTCAGAGATATATCCATTGCGATCTGAGTACTTCACACTCTCATGCTCCCGCCATTTCCTTTGCGCTGCACGGACCGGGTAAGCTTTCGTTCTCTCAACTCTGTTTGATTCTTCGATGGCTCTTGCGGTTCGTAATCACGGTGTTTCCTCCAGATCCATTTCCTAATTTTTCCATTAATGAGTTTAGTTCATCTTGCTTATCTTTGATGATGCGTGCGTTGTTGGATTTGGATGTGAAATTTGCTCGATCTTCATTTCTTCTGCTATTTTTTTTTTTTTTTTTTATAATTTGAGTTCATCACGAGCTGTTTGTAGATGTCTTTTATTTGTGTTCTATGCTATCTTCTTTTAAATTTTTGGTGGTTCAGTCTCGAAGAGTTGGTATTTAATTGCTATTTAATTACGCGTGTTGCTATTTCTATGCATGTTTATGTGTGGTGGTTTATCGTGGGGTCTAGAAACCATGGAGAGTTCATTTACTCTGGCACTACCACTCTTAATGCTTCACGTTTTTTTGCCGAAGTGGATCTAAATCCAACCATCTAGTTTTGGTTTTTCATGTCCAAGCAACAAGAAAGTTCATTGAATACCTGTTGCATTTTGTCGCGAAGAAAAGTAGTGTGTCTTGATTATTAATTGAAATAAGAATCTATGGGAGCTTTGTGTTCGGGAAAGAGTGGATTACAAGTGGATTATGGATTTCTGTGGTGTTCTGTGTAGGATTTGAAACGGATATTTATGGGAGCTTTGTAGAGATAGCTAAACGAGAACTGGGTAGTCTGACACAACGATGCAAGACCTTAGAGCCAAAATCAGAATTACTGTTCTTATAGCTGCAACCGTATGGATCAGCATTGCTGCTACGTATGGAATTCTAAAACCAATTGCTAACGGTTGTATTATGACGTATATGTATCCAACATATATTCCAATTTCTTCACCGGTGGGCTTAGCGTCAGAAAAATATGGGGTGTATTTGTATCACGAAGGTTGGAAGAAGATTGATTTTAAGGAGCATCTTAAGAAACTTAATGGAGTTCCAGTCCTTTTCATTCCAGGAAATGGAGGTAGCTACAAGCAGGCAAGGTCTTCTTCTTCTTTTATAATATGGATTTCGCTGATTTTATGTTTGCTTTATGTACTTGATTGAAAGTTAGAAATTGATTGTAATTTTTTTTTTTTTTTATAATCTGTAGTAGTTACGCTCTCCTTTTGGAAAATATATATTTTTTATAACAGGTGCGATCCTTGGCAGCAGAATCTGATAGGGCTTATCAAGGAGGCCCTCTCGAGCACACTTTTTATCAGGAGGCTTCCATAGGAAAGGTAGGGGGTGGGGCAGACACTAATTTGGATGGCCTTCAGTTGCCTGACCACTACACGCGTCGGTTGGATTGGTTTGCAGTGGATCTTGAAGGTGAACATTCTGCAATGGATGGTGGTATACTCGAAGAACATGCAGAATATGTAGTACACGCCATCCACAGGGTATTACTGTTAAAGTTTTGAAATATAGTTGTCCAACAGATTACATCATTTTCTAGATTTTTTTCCTCTTTTCCACAAAATAAAAAGGGAGGATGGGTGCATGAATGTGTTATATGGTTGGAAGGAATATTGTTCTATCATTCTCCCATTGTTCATTAGCATGTTCATCATTGATGGCACTCATTTGTTATTTTCGGGCTTCTCCATCCATTCCAGAAAATTTAACTGGAAAAAGGGACAATGGAACTTTAAAAATAATGTAAGTGGTGGAGGCAGTCTCAAATAGAATGTATCAACATCTCTATAGGAAGCTATGAAAAAATGAAGCAAGAATATTTCTTTATTTTTAAATTAGCTTGCTGGAATTATATTTTAACAGATTTTGGATGAGCCCAGCTCTACCAAGAAACATATTTGATATTTTATCCATGATTTTCATTGGACACCCTTTTAAGGAAAATGTGAAAACACTTTAGATGGCTTTGAATCGTTCCTTTTTTTTTTTTTGGTCTCTTGGTGCACAAGAAATGGGCGGATCTTCAACGAAAATTATGTTTCTTTAGAGGGCTTCCTTGGTTTAACTCTCTTATTGGTGCAAATGTTCACACCCTTTTACTGATTATAGTCTTTCTATATTATTAAACAATTGGAAATCCTTTTTGTAACCCAAAATTGGTGGATTTTTCATGTAATTTATCAATGAATTATCTTTGTTTCTCTCAAAAAAATAGAAAAACAAAAATAAAAAATAAAACTAATATCTTGCTGGATTTTGTTCTGCAGTCTTCATGATTGACTTGAATCCAGATGTTAGCTCATTCCTGTCTTTTCCTTCATGCAAGAATAATGCACATAATATCTGTTATTCAGTCGGTTTCGATTTTATTCTAATATAAAGGTTTCATGGTGTGGGTCTGTGCAACGAATATTTTGTTAAATTCTCCACTTGGTTGCCAATTTTCCTTGTTATGCATGCAGATTTTAGATCAATATAAAGAATCTTTTGATGCCCGGGCAAAAGAAGGGGCTGCTGACTCTGGAAGTTCGCCTAGCAGTGTGATATTGGTTGGCCATTCAATGGGTGGGTTTGTAGCTAGAGCTGCAGTCGTGCATCCCAGACTTAGAAAATCAGCCGTTGAAACAGTTCTTACACTTTCTAGCCCTCATCAGTGAGTTACACTTAGATGATGCTGAGAGCATTTTTGATTTGTTAATTTCATGCTTCATTTGGGTTTCACATGTTTTTCAGATCACCTCCTCTAGCACTGCAACCATCTTTGGGTCGGTACTTCACTCGTGTAAATCAGGAATGGAGGAAGGGCTATGAGGTTCAAAAAACTCGAAGTGGGTATTTTGCATCTGATCCTCCACTTTCACATGTTGTGGTAGTTTCAATTTCCGGGGGTTATAATGATTACCAGGTATATTCACAACCGATTAATGCAATGTGGGACCTTTGTCTTGAATTAACTATCATTTGGTCATTTAGGTTCTATTAAAACAACAGTATTTTTCTAATGCATATCTCGCTTGAATATTTATTAAAATGCATATTTGGCTTAGATACATAGACTGTATCATTTAACTTTTGATTTTGATGAAGGATTGTGGCCTTGGAAATCAGAAAGTCCAAAAGTTAACATTTAGCTTGGTGGGTCTTGGTTCATTTTGGAGGGCTTAAATATAACCGTACAAAAGAAACATCCTTGTTCTAAAGCAGAGGAAAGGCAAAAGCATTTCTTTTTCCAAGTATCCTTAACAGTAAGTGTTGGGAACACAGATTTTCAGGCTCCTGATGTTTCTTGGGCTTTTGACAAACGGTAAAGGGCAGTGTTTTTCAGCTTCTAGGTGGAATAAAATTTAAGTGTAAAGCCAAGCTTTTATGGGTTAATACGATAAAAGCTATTATTTAGGTATTTGGATCAAAAGAGATCAAAGAATCCTTGAAAAAAAATCTTTGAAGTGGAATAAAAAGGCAAGGGTAGTTCTAGTCATAAGTCACGCATCTTTGTAATGTACCGCTTCAAGTTCTTTTTGCAATTATTCTTATATTTTTTTTTTCCTGAAAAAAAAAAAAAAAAAAACAATGAACCTGGCATTGAGGTAATCTTTAGGCTGGGAGGAGTTAATTTTAGACGATGGATGAATGAATGGGACTTAATTAATTTCCTAGAGCTGTAATTATGTTTGCTTTGTGAATTGCTT
Source organism: Cucurbita maxima (assembly GCF_002738345.1). Lineage (NCBI taxonomy): Eukaryota > Viridiplantae > Streptophyta > Magnoliopsida > Cucurbitales > Cucurbitaceae > Cucurbita > Cucurbita maxima. The sequence continues at coordinate 5,070,070 of NW_019272019.1, forward strand.
TGTAGTTATAAGGGTTTGTCTGTTTATGCCATTCTGTAAAAATAGAAAATCTTTATCAAGGTTTGCTTTAAGAGTATCATGTTTCTGTTTAATTTATTGTTTTTCTTAATATTCATTGCATGTTGATTTATCCTTGTGTGTAGGTAAGGTCAAAGTTAGAATCCCTGGATGGGATTGTTCCTCCTACACATGGCTTTATGATCAGCAGTACAGGTGTTAAAAATGTGTGGTTATCAATGGAACATCAGGTGATTTTGTGGTGTAATCAATTAGTTGTGCAGGTGAGTGAAAATTCTCTTCGTGTTTGAAAGAATAAGCTGTCTTTAGATTGTTCTGAAAGTTTTCTTTCTTGTCTAGGTGTCACACACCCTTCTTAGCTTGGTAGACTCCAATGGAGGCCAACCATTTTTGGACACTCGAAAAAGACTTACTATATTGACAAGAATGCTTCATAGTGGAATGCCACAGAGTTTCAATTGGAGGTCCGAATCACACACTTCTCAACAAATTGCCCATTTTCCTGCTAAACACGTGGAAGATGCATCTGGTAGTTTGTTATATTGTTTTTGTGTATGCACATTTATGTTGCTGCTTATTCTCTCTTGTAACATCCCATTTCAATTGATGGATCAAATTTTTAGTTATTGCATGTATCGATATAATGTTTGGGAATAAGAAAACAAGTTCACTTTCCTTTATCTTCATTTTTTTCCTTTTTTGGATAAGAAACAGTCCTTAGGTTGTTTTCTGGTGTCCTTTATCTTCATGGATCTAACTAGTTAAGCATTTTCTAGACTTTAGCATGCAAGAGGTTTTTTTCTTGGTCTTTTCTATAAGAATTCTTTGTTCTCTTGCATAGGATCTGTGGTTATAAATTAGAAGACAGAATCAGGATCAATGTTTCATGTATTCATTAGCTTTTCTATGAAGTTTCAATCCACAAAAAAGGTTGTCCAATACAACCTCTGTATTTAGAAGAATTATAGCAATAATGGTACATTGCAGGATCTGTGGTTCTATCTCAAGATGATTGTCCAAAAGACATTTATTGGAGTGATGATGGCCTAGAGAGGGACCTATATATTCAGACGAGTACCGTCACAGTTCTAGCCATGGATGGTCGCAGACGGTGGTTGGACTTGAATAATCTGGTTAGCTTCAGTAATAATTCATCTGCAGTCTTGAGAGTTTTGACTCATGTTATTTTTAAATTTCTTGCACGATGTTATATATTCCTGATGTGAGGTCTGTCCTTCAAGGCATTAATTACTAAATCCTTATAATATGAAGCATTGGGATGTTGTTTAACTAACTTTGTTGACTTTGTTATCCCTCAATAATATTAAGTTTGAGGATTTTCCCCTCCGAAATCTCATCTAAGTTGACACTACTTTGGCCATCTTCCCTCCCATTAGTATTACAATATTTATTTCTTGGTGTACATTATTTTCCTGGGTACAGATTCTAATTTTTTATTCTCTGTAGGGGTCAAATGGTAAAAGCCACTTTGTATTTGTAACAAACCTGTTACCATGTTCTGGGGTTAGGCTTCATCTTTGGCCTGAAAAGGGAAAGTCTGCTAGCTTACCTTTAAGTAAAAGGGTTCTTGAAGTGACCTCAAAGATGGTGCAAATTCCTTCAGGGCCGGCACCAAGACAGGTGCTAGTATTGTTTTCATAGTGGATCTTTCTCTTTCTTTGACATCTTTATACTTGTGGGCCAAACACATGACGGCTTGGGATTTTGTTCTTCCATTGATTTGTGCTATGCTTGTTAGATTGAACCTGGGAGTCAGATTGAGCAAGCTCCTCCTTCTGCTGTACTGATGTTGGGACCTGAGGATATGCGTGGCTTCAGATTTATTACAATTTCAGTTGCACCTCGACCGGTATGGGTCTTAATGCAGTCTTTTATTTTTTTAGTTTCTACTTCCATAAAAAGAATAGCCATTCAGTCTTATAAAAAAATAAAAAAAGGTGTTCGGGGTTTTCCCTCTCTACTACAAAAAGTTTCCGAAGTGTTTTTCCGCGTGATTTCTTTTTTCATTCTAATAGATTTAGGTGGAATGCTTACAACCTGGTTTCTTCTTTGAATAATTTTAAGCGTATGGATTCTACTTTTCTTTTCGTAAATAGAGCAAAATTAGCATTTCGTTTTACCAAAAAGAGCAATATATATGATTTAGTCGCATGTATTGTAACTATTTGATGTTCAGACTGTTTCAGGCAGACCTCCGCCTGCAGTTTCCATGGCAGTTGGGCAATTCTTTAATCCTGATGCAGGGAGGGTGGAAATCTCACCTTGGTCGATGCTTCTTTCCAAGTACTATAATGATGTAAATACCTCATGAAGATGCTTTCTTGAAGTGCTACAAAATAAGCTTAGTGTCTCACTTAGTATCAACTTGATGACTGGACTATTTTTAAAATTAAATGTGGTGTAGGACATATTTATGAAGGAGGATCATTCCCTGGTTTTGAACTTATCGTTCCCCATTAGCTTAGGGCTTCTTCCAGTAACCTTGCAACTTGAAACAACAGGGTGCGGAATTAAGAGTTCTGGACTTCCAGATGATCAAGCGGGTGATGTCGAAAACAATAGTAAGCTTAGTATTTTCTTGAATATATTCTGTCATATTCTTTTTTATGTATCTTTCCTATCTATAATGTAACTTGCAATGCATAAATTTATATTCTAGACGTGGATTTCTATCTTTCCTTCATTTTTTGTCTTTGTTTTTGTTTTTGTTTTTTTGAACATTGACGAAACTTTTCATTGAATAAGTGAAAAGAGACTAATGCTCAAAGATATAAACTCCACAAGAGAGCAAAAAGAGAACATAATGGAATGCAAAAAGAAATAACGAAGAGAGAGCAAAAAGGGTTATAGGTTCAAATCTCTTATCTCCACTTGTAGAACTCAAAATACAAACATATATACGTGCACACACATATATATGCCATACATATACAATGCAAATTTCTTATTCTCTTGGTTTTATACATCCTCTTCCTCGTGGATGGGAACTTTGATGAATATTCTAGTGGGATAAGTATAAGATGGAGTTTTCTCTGTATTATCTTTGAACAAGAAACAACTTGTTGGTTATATAATAATAATAATAAAAATGTTCAAGGGTTACAAATCCCCTGCAGGAGCGAAAAAGAAAAAAATTACAAACAACCAATTCAACCATTTAGAGGTTAGCCATGAAAATATATAAATATTTAGAGACCAAAGAATTTTTCTAATATCTTCTTCTTAAAGACTTAGAGAGCTTGCAAATGAATGATGAAACTATGGACAAGGCTTTCTCCCGACACTGGAAACTAATAGCTACTTCAAACCTTTCAAAGAAAACCTGAACTGATCACCAACCATCAAAAAACTTCGAAAAAATTAGCTTTTTAGTCCCTGAGTTTTCAGCAATAGGTGCATTTGGTCCCTAAGGTTTCAAATTGTACGATTTTAGTTTTTGAGTTTTTAAGAATAGGTCTAAAAGGTCCCTGAATAATTTATTATTATCATTTTTAACCTCCCACCAGCTGATTGCTTCTCCTTGAAATTTTCATTATCATCTCTGCTTATTCTCATTTACCATTGTAAGTCTAACTATCCCATAAATCATTATTATTGCTAAATGCTACAAGAGCCATTTTTACGGAGGTTGAAAGAATTATGATAGTCTTTTTAGGAGATGGAGTGGAGTTCATTTCCTATTGGTTTGCTTTACATAAGTTGATTTGTAACTAGGACCTTTCTTTAGTTATTGACGATTTGAGGTTTTCTTGCTCATTTGGCTTTTGCGTGCTCTAGCCTTGTACACATTTGAAAGGAAAAAAAAAACAAAACAGTTTCCCAAGTGTTTCCAGCACTCTTGATTGTAAAAGTGGACATATTATGAAAAGAAAATGACGGGAGGAAACTGACATTCGTTTGAAAGATCTCTTATTATTCCTCAATTTGCTGTGTAAGTAGTCAAAATATCATGTATATACACTTCATATTGCGATCATTGAAGAACACAAGTTTCCTAACTAAGTTTAGGGTTTAAACTTCGGCAGTGCTCATGTTGTCATGACTGCAAACTTCTATTAGGTATTTTATTTCTGCGACCCATTGTGGACTTGTGAAAGGAACTCCCTATTGTTGAGAGTTGTGATAAAGCTAAAATGTCATTTGCATGTAATTATTTATCCACCCTGTTTCACTTTCTTGATAATCCAGGACTGTGCAGACTGCGTTGTTTCCCACCTGTAGCACTTGCTTGGGATGACATATCTGGACTTCATATTTTCCCAAATGTTCAGAGTGAGACAATTCTCGTTGATTCCTCACCAGCACTCTGGAGTTCTAGTGCAGGATCTGAGAAAACAACCGTTCTATTGTTGGTATGAAGTTTCTCCAGAATTCTTCTTTTATCTATTCTTATGTAATAATAATCTGAAAATTTGATCTTGGTAACTCCTTTCATCTATACAGGTAGATCCTCACTGTTCATACAAAACAAGCATTGTTGTTTCTCTCAGTGCAGCAGCTGGTAGATTTTTACTTATATATAATTCACAGGTTAAAATCTTATTTGCTTGTATGTCCTTAAAATGTATTTGCTTATTTCTTTAGCCACTAATTGTTTACATTATTCCCCGTGAAAGAAGAGTCCTGCATATATTTATTTTTCTTTTATGCTTCATGGTTTATGGCATTTCCTTCTCTCCTGCATTGGACAAATTCTTATAGATACATTCACTCGTATACAAAGTTGGAATCGTGTGAGTCAAATGGAACTGTATTTGGTAAAATTTTGGACGATGTTCTAATTGTTACATGTTCCTGTGAGCTGTGTGGTAACTATAGAAAAAACTGATTGGAGAGTTTTATGGTGACTCATCTAGTCTTTTGCTAATTGCTAGCTGTTGAGTGCGAATCTTGTGTCAGTTGGCGTAAATGTTATTCACATTTATTTTTAAAAAGTAACAGCACTGAGTGCCAATCTTGATTTTCAGTTGTTTTGCTTTTCAGCTGCTTCTCTTCTAGTATTCTTCCACCCTTTTAAGTCTATGATGTGTTTTTGAACCTTTTCCTTTCTCTCGTCTCTCACATGCATGCATTAGATTTATCTTATGTATTCCAAGTATTTTTAAAAATCTTACATTATCCATTATTTTCTTGCAGATAGTTGGTTTCTGTATTGTTGTTATATTTTTTGCACTGATGCGGCAAGCGCAAGCATGGAATCATGATTTTCCTGTACCCTCAATGCTGATTGCTGTAGAGTCCAACTTGAGAATACCATTCCCATTTTGTTATTTGGTCATTGTACCGATTTTACTATCTGTGTTCCTTTCACTTTTAACTTCTCAACCATTACCTCCTTTGGCTATCTTCACCACAGTTTCAGTGGTCTGTTATTCGTTTGCAAATGCTACTGTCATTACTATAATTTTGGTTTCCCAGCTGATATTCTACGTTATGGCGGTTGTGCATGTTTTCATCAAGACAAGGTCAGATTGTTACTCCATTGTACAATTCATAGAACTGGAATACTAATTGAATCGATTATATCTTGAGCATTTTCTGATAATAGAAGAAACTTCTTAACTGAAACTACATTAAGGGTATGCACAATGAAAACAGGTCGTTGTAGCGAAGGTATTGGTACTGAATAATCATAGGTCATGGTATGCACAATGAAAACAGTTTTGGTGGTCCCTATCATGGTTGTAACCTTCGTATTTGAAAGTAGTAGTCAAGTTAACTTTCAGAGGCTATGAATACCGTTTATGTGTTTACTAAGATTCCAACTATGATTTCGCGTTTGCAATTTTCAGAATAAAAAATCTCTACCATTGAATATTTTCTTCTTTAAATTTTTAACTGTTGTCCTTGGTATTTTATTCATGCTGTATTTGTTCAAGGAATAAGTTTGATTCTACCTGAATTATTTGGTTATCTTACTAGCGTGTACATTAGGCATCTTTCTGAAAGCCTATTACTGCTCATGGGCCTAAATAATTGGCTGAAATGTTGCAGGTGGCAAGTGTGGGAAGGAAATGTCAGCTTTGTACCGTTTAGTTGGCTTAGCAAACTTTTTTCACGTTTTCAATCATCAAAGGTATGATTTTATCTTTGATAACAAATGCATTTAATTATTCACACTTCAGGTACATTAGAACTAGATCTTCGCTAGACAAACCAGACTTTGTTCAGATGTTTTTGTTATCTTTATTTCAAGTCATCATGTGTTGTGTGCTTTGCTCAAGTTATCCAATAACTATAATATGCTACCTTTACTCATATTTCAAGCGTGTTTACATTTACTTGGATAAGAGGTTGCATCCAGTGGCCTCTGGTTTGGCTTCCTTCAATAGTTCTTCCTCTCTGTCCCTGGGTTCTCGTTGACCCCTTACAGATCGGAAGGCATGTGAGTTTGTCAGTTTTCTCTCTATTATTTCTGCCTAGGTCACTTGTCTTGGGAGAAGGGACTTCAGATAGTGGGTTTCCCATTTGAGGAATTTTTCCACCGTTCATTTTTTTTTTTTTCAGATTCTTTGCATCCATTCGCCCCCTCTGGGAGCTCCTGCGTTGTCCTCAATTTGAAAGGTTAAAATTCCTAAAAAAGTGTTTCTTTTCTTGGAATGTTTTGCGTAGGAGAGTGAATACTCATGACCGTACCTAGGAGCTTTCCCCCTTAGTGTTATGGTCTCAATGATGTGCTCTTTGTAGAAGAGTGGAAGATGATCTTGACTATTTATTATGGACTATGATTTCATCAGCTCTATGTGGAACCAGTTCCTTAAGACTTTTGGGATTGTGTTGGCTCGTAATAGAGGGTGTAGTTCGATATTTGAGGAGGTGCTCTTGAATCCTCTTTTTCATGACAAAGGAAGAGTTCATTGGATTTTTTTTTTTTTTTTTTTTTTTTTTTTTTTTTTTTTTTTTTTTTTTTTTTTTTTTTTTTTGTTGTTGTTGTTGTTGTTGTT
>NW_019272019.1:5077641-5087401 GCF_002738345.1 Cucurbita maxima
TTTTTTTTTTTTTTTTTTTTTTTTTTTTTTTTTTTTTTTTTTTTTTTTTTTTTTTTTTTTGTTGTTGTTGTTGTTGTTGTTGTTATGTTATAGGGTATTTGGTTTGAGAGGAATAATGACATTTTTTGTGGGGTGGAATGGTTTGGGAAGGAACTTCGAGATATGATTAAATTTATATATATTCATTCAACTATCTCAATGAAAGTGTGGTTTACACACGTGTATATATATATTGATATATAAAACTCGTATTGCTGTGAAACAAAAAAGAACTGAAAGATCACTTTTGTGTTGGGTTTCCAATTTTCCCATTAAGCAGTACTTAGCGTGTTTGATGCAATGAACCTTGAGTATCCAAACAAGTTTCCCAAGTGCATCCTGGATCTGTTGCCATTAGAAACTATGCTATCCATGACTTGGTCTACCATATATGTTAATAACTCTTAACATATTAGTACTTGAAAAGGAGCTTGGTCAAATTTATGTTTTTCATATTTAACGGAAGAATCTAATTCTGAGAAGCATAGAATTTGTTGTCCCTTATTGTCCCTTATTGTCCATTAACTTAACTTGCGTCTATTTCGATAGTGTATGGTTATGATCAAGATTTCCAATTTGATTATCATCTAATTCATTTTACACTAGGTTATAAGGGTGTTGGGAGTCAATCCTTTACTGGCTACTGCACTTTCTGCTATTACCTTGGCATGCATTATTCATCCAGCCGTTGGATTGTTTTTGCTACTCGTTTTCCATGCCTTATGTTGTCACAACGCCCTATCCAGGTACTTGTAAGTTGACCCTTTTCATCATTATGTTCGTCTTCTTGTGGGGGAAACCTTAAAATGAATTATAGAAATGTAATGTTTTACTAAATCTGAAATGTCCAGGTACTTGTAAGTTGACCATTTTTATCATTATTTTCGTCTTCTTGAGCTGGAAACCTTAAAATGACTTCTCTAAGAAATGCAATGATTTATTAGACCTGAAATGAATCATCAAATATGAAGTTCAAGATTCCACCAAAAGTCATATGTTGAAAGACTGCGATTCTTCAATACTTACAATCTTAGAGAATGATATGGTATCCCTAGCTAGTTGAATCTAAGAACCCTCATAAATGCTTTGGCTATGTAAACCCCTGGTTCACAAATGCTAAAACCTCCAAATCAATTTGATTTCATTCCAAATGATTGCCAGTCTTAGGAATTTGATCTAAACCTTATTGAATAATAAGACTTTTAGATCTAAATATATTCAAAAATCGAAAAACGATAAGGAAGCACTCTAAGGAAAAGTAAGATTTGGATTACCTTGTTGATCGAATATCTCAAGATAAGAACACTAGTTTGAGATTCGACTCACTCCACAAGCAAGATTGATCATGTCAAGCTGGAATGATTCTAAATATGCAACCTAAACTACGTAGAGTTGTAAAGAAACTTAGCCCTTGGCTAAAAGAAAGCATAAATGCTCTTTTTACTACATTTTCTAAGTCCACCTTACAAAGACAACATATATGGCTTTTTATAGCCTAAAAAAAACCCCTTGATCTCCCCCGAGGTATTTCCAAAGTTGTAAATTTTATATTTTATGACCATAATTAGCCACTATGTAAGTGTAACCTTAAAATAAATAAAAAATCTTAAAATGCATTAATGAAACACCATAACGCTATTTTATCATCCACCCAAAATTTGTAACCATCTAAGAATAAAGGAAATCCATCTTTCTTGAAGTTCATATTGATGTCTTGGTTCATAGCTACCTTCTCTTCTCTTATACCTGTCTACTCTCTTTTACCTACCTGAGTAGAGATTTTCAGTTTTTACTATGCCGATCCCAAGTGTTGCTCCATGTTTGTATCAGTTTTTTGACAGCTTCCTTTCGCAGCCATGTAAGAAGCAAAAAATTACAAGGTGGAAATGGTTCTCAACAATTTACATTTCCATCGCTCGATAAATTGAACTTGAAGGAGTCTATTGAAGACACCCTTTCCACCAGTCCTAGCTCTTCAAAAAGTTTTGCGGAAACACAATTGGAGATATTTCATCATTGTCACGGCTTATTGATCTTGCATCTTGTGGCAGCAGTTATGTTTGCACCTTCACTTGTTGCTTGGTTGCAGGTAGGATTATCAAACGAATGGCTGCCTGAATCTGTTTGATAAGATATTCTTTTCATCTAAATGTTTAGCAGGCATAGTTCCTATATTTGACCAGTTAAAAAAAGAAGAATAACACTTGAGCCATTGTATTGATTTGATAGGATAGAATGATTCCAGTATCTCGTCTTCGATCAAAAAAAAAAAAAAAAAAAAAAAAAAAAAAAAAAAAAAAAGTTTTCTTATCTGTTCAAAAANAGAACAAAAAAAACATTATTTGCTACATGACAGCATGGTTTTTTTGCACATTCAAGTCAAGTTCCTGAATTGTTGGAGTTACCCTCCATTCTCCTCTCTAAAGAAAAACAGCTCTGGTTTTTTCACCTTGCATTTGAACATCTTGTGGGTTTTCACATTGCCTATTCTTTTGGGGTTGCAGAGAGTAGGAACAAATCAGAGATTTCCATGGTTGCTGGATTCTTTTCTTTGCGCTGGAGTTATCCTCCACGGTGTCTGCAATTCGAAACCCGAGTTCAATTCCTATTTATTTTCTTTCTTCGGTATATCTCGGAGCGAAATCAGACTGGACTTCATCTATTTAGTTGCTGGATATTATGCCTACATGTGTAGCCTGGCCTTGTCTCCATATAAAGTCTTTTATGCCATGGCCGCCATCGGAGCCATTTCATTAGCCTTGAGGATTTTACAGAGAAGGACTAGGGAGAAGGGAGAGCCCCATTTCCGCGGTCGAAAGCACTCTCACAGACACTGAGAGCACCAACACAAACACCAGCCTGTGTTTAAGATCTGGCATTAGACCAGTTGCTCCCGTTTTCTTGGTTCTCAAAAAAGGTTCAGACTTTTCATGGTTGTTTTAGCCACTAAACGTGCCATAGATTACGTTGCAACTGCAAAATAGGGCGAGAATTAGATCTTATGAGTCTTACAAGGCTGAGCCGTTTTTACCACGTGACCATCCCAGCAGCTTTTATACTTTCTAAAACACATTTAGATGTATGTGTTCTGACATCAATTTGGAGAGTTTTCATTGTGTTGCGGCTTGACAGGTAGCTACTACTTCGTCCGTGTGTTGTAGAACATTTACAAAGCTGATTATGGGAAAAGAGGTACGCCATTTCTTTTGTGTTTTAAAAGAACTCATCATTTGCTTCGTTCACCGTGAAAAACCTAAATTGATTTGTAGTTTTGCCACTGATATTCTAGTGCCTCTTGTTTTGTTTTGTTTTGGATTTTTTTTTACACAATAAGAGTAGGGGTAGGGATTTGAATACACATGCCTAGTGTTTGTATGTGCAATAGATGTGTCAAGTTAATGGTCCTTTTCTTTCCACATAGAAAATATACATTTCTCTTGTTTTAGGTGGAGATTCAAATATCTGACATTTTAGTCGATAGTTATAATATCTCAACTAGTTGAATCATGCATAAAGTTGCCTGTGCCAAATAAGAACGACGGTGGTAATATGCAAACAAACGTTTTGCTAATAATTGCACTTTGAAAATCTATTTAAAATGCAGCAATGTCTGTCTAATCATAGTGCCCTGTTTCTCTGATTAGTAGAATGATATATTATTGGCGGCAAGCATGTGTTTCTTTTAGAATAAAGTGGCTGCTTTGTTATGTTGTCATTTTCGCTCTCTTTCTTCTATCATTGTCTCAATTGTCGGTCCTAAAAAAATCCCTTCTTGTAGACAAAAATCTGTGTTGGAATGAGGTGAAATTACGAAAAGGATTAACCTTACTGATATATGTGACTTTATTATAGGCCGGAGTTTAAAGGGCAAAATTGTCATTAATTTAATGTATGTTGCATTAGTTAGGGGTGCTATTGATCTAATTGGATATTGAACTTTGCCCATTACGTTTAAAATGTAAATTGAATTAATCGAATTTAGTAATTGGCAATTATTCAATTTTTATAATTATGCAATTAATTAGAACGAGATTAATTGAATCCACCCAAACTTAATTGCTTGTTTGTTAGGACATATTATTCTATTAAATGAAGAGTCACAATGACTATGAATTAATGTCTAAAAATTGACAAATTCATTCGGAGTTGAGATCACAACTCTATACGATAAGAGCACAATAAAAATAGAGAATTTAGAGGTTAAAATGTTTTTAAAAATATGTGTTCCGTTTATTTATTTCATCCTACTTTTCGACTTCAAAGTGGTACAGATTATATCAACCATTATAAAATTTTAACTTTATTGTCAACAAATTTGGACAAATATATGTTTTAGTTATTGAATTTTTTTTTTTTTTTTCATTTTTAATCTAGTCCAAAATTGCAAAAAAAAAACAAAAAAAAAACAAATTAGTTCAGTTTTTTTTTTTTTTAATTAATTTTATTATTTTAAATTAGGGAGATAGAAAAGAATACACGTGTATGGAGCCGAAATACTGAGGGAAGCCAACTGAGATAGATCATTTTGCAGCTCACAGCTTGCAATAATCGAGTCCACCGACAGCCACAAGCATTAGGTTCGAAGCTACCGACAATTCCCGGTGTCTCTAAGTACAGCCTGTCAACAGCAAAAACAATATATTTTTCATCTTTTCCTGTAATTAAATTATTACTTATCCTTCCACCTCGACAGCAACAGTTCAACTAAACCTTCCACGTGTAACGAACTCATTGGCTAGATTTTCTGAAGTCAACTAACGACCAAAATTTTCTTCTCTCCACCCAATGATCTCTCGACACGTCATCAACCACCAAAGTATCCACAATTCCCGTGGCTTACCGAGCCGACTGGAGCCGATTGGAAACCAGTCGTAAGGGACCCCAGAGACGGAAAATTTTAATTAAAAAAAGAAGAAAAAAAAAGACAAAAAGGGAATTATAAAATAGTAAAGAGACGAGAAAGAGCAGCTGGTTCCGAGTAAAGCTAGATACAGATGGCGTACTGAATGGGCGAAGATTTGAGGGAAAAAAAATCCATCTCTTCTTCTCATTCGGGCCTTCTAATCCTCTTGAGATCTGCTTCTGGTTCGGAATCTGAAGGAATTCCGACAAGATGGAAGCAAATGCGGGCCTGGTAGCTGGATCTTACAAGAGGAATGAGCTTGTTCGGATTCGCCACGATTCCGATAGTGGGGTTAGTCTTCACTGACATTCAATTCATCAACATTTAATTCCATCTTCTAACACTTTGTTTTGTTTCTCATTCTTGATTTCATAATCTTAGTCACTTATGTGCTGTGTTGATCTGTGAAGTAGAAGTTCAGATGTGGGTTTTTTTCTTCCTCTTCGCATTTGCGATCTTGTTTTTCTAGTGAATTTGGAACTGATTGCTACTTATTTGATCATATAGAACTAGATCCCATATGCTTTTTCTACTCTAGAAAATGTGGATCCGAGGGTTGATTTGATACTTATTGATGATTGAGCTTTATCTCCAATGTCTTGGCGGATGATGGACAATCGGTTGCTTTCTTTCCTTCATTATTTGGATTTTGGCGTTCGGGGTTTCGATTTACACTTATGGCAGTTTGGTTCTTATTTGGCACTTTCCCCCTTCACTTCTTTGTTGTTTTTCTTTTTGATGGTTCATCAATCTTTGACATTATTGACTTCGTTTCAGTACTGTTATAGAGTTCGACTTGATTTGCTAGTGCTTCTTGTGAAAGTGCCATAGATCTGCTTTTGTATCTCTTAGATCTGCTTTTGTATCTCTTAGATGAGATCTGTACATTATTTTGCATTTTGTTCTTAGTCATGGCCTCTGACATTGTGATTTATCCATTCTTGTTTGGTCGATGCAGCCTAAACCCCTGAAGAATATGAACAGCCAAACATGTCAAATATGTTGTGACACAGTTGGTCTTACGGCCTCTGGTGACGTCTTTGTTGCTTGCAATGAATGTGCATTTCCCGTTTGTCGCCCGTGTTACGAGTATGAGAGAAAAGACGGGAACCAGTCTTGCCCTCAGTGCAAGACTAGATACAAGAGGCACAAAGGTTTGATTGAGTTTTCATGTGTCCTTTCTGATAGATTTGAGTATAAAACACTCAATGATCTGTTATTTCGTTTCAGGGAGTCCTCGCGTCGATGGTGATGATGATGAAGATGATGTGGATGACATTGAGAATGAGTTTAATTACGTCCAAGGAAGTAGCAAAACGAAACGACAGTGGCATGGGGAAGATGCTGAACTATCTACCTCTGCGAGACATGAATCTCAGCAGCCTATACCACTTCTTACCAATGGCCAATCAGTAAGAATTTATCAATTCCACAATGCATTTGGATATGTTGAGTTTTACATTCATGGTTTAACATTTTGCTTCTTTAGGTTTCAGGCGAAATTCCTTGTGCTACCCCTGACAATCAATCGGTGCGAACCACATCTGGTCCTCTGGGTCCTCCAGAAAAGCATATGCACTCACATCCATATGTTGACCCACGGCAACCAGGTATGAAGAAGCTCGAGTTTTTCATGTTCTTTGAGGAAGCATTTTTTGTTGCTTCGGGTTTGAACTAATGGCTTTTTTTGTTCATATCACAGTTCCTGTGAGAATTGTAGACCCATCAAAGGATCTGAATTCTTATGGCCTTGGGAATGTTGACTGGAAGGAAAGAGTGGAAGGTTGGAAATTGAAACAAGACAAAAACATGATGCAGATGACAAGTAGGTACACTGAAGGGAAGGGGGACATGGAGGGCACTGGGTCAAATGGAGAAGAACTTCAAATGTAAGTACTTCACTTATTTATTTATTTCTTTACTTGAATGTCAGTGATGCTAATTTTGTTGACTTCATTTATTTATTTTACAGGGCTGACGATGCTAGACAACCTCTGAGTCGTGTCGTTCCTATTCCATCTTCTCACTTGACCCCGTATCGTGTTGTGATCATACTCCGACTTATTATTCTGGGCTTCTTCTTACAGTACCGTTTGACTCACCCTGTGAAGGATGCATACCCATTGTGGTTAACATCAGTTATTTGTGAAGTTTGGTTTGCCCTTTCCTGGCTTCTGGATCAGTTTCCAAAATGGTCTCCTGTCAATCGCGAGACCTACCTTGAGAGACTTGCGTTAAGGTCGGTATAGTTTTTCTCCATATGGTCGAATCAAATGGGTTTAGTTTGGAAGATCAATTACAGTTAGTTCTACTATTAAGTTGATCAATTGTTGCCTTCACCGTGCAGATACGATCGTGAAGGAGAACCATCACAGTTAGCTCCTGTTGATGTCTTTGTTAGTACAGTGGATCCACTCAAAGAGCCTCCACTTATCACAGCAAACACTGTGCTTTCCATACTTTCTGTGGACTACCCAGTGGACAAAGTCTCCTGCTATGTATCAGATGATGGTTCAGCAATGCTTACTTTTGAATCCCTCTCTGAAACGGCAGAATTTGCAAGGAAGTGGGTGCCCTTTTGCAAGAAGTTCAATATTGAGCCAAGGGCCCCTGAATTTTATTTTGCCCAAAAAATTGACTATTTAAAAGACAAGATTCAACCTTCCTTTGTCAAAGAGCGACGATCAATGAAAGTAAGAAAACCATACAAATGACGATTTCATAATCTCGTAGTTGTGTCCATTGTTTGATATGTACTTTCTTTCGTAGCATGGGTTCTTCATTTAGTTTTCGAATTACATTTAGTCGTCTAATTTTGGAAGGCCATAGATGGATAAATATTTTTTAATCTTCTGATACACATGAAAAGTTAATGTGTTGTTTCACAGAGAGAGTATGAAGAATTCAAGGTTCGGATCAATGCGCTTGTTGCCAAAGCACAGAAGATGCCTGAGGAAGGTTGGACCATGCAGGATGGAACGCCATGGCCAGGAAACAATCCCAGGGATCATCCTGGAATGATACAGGTCTCCCAAGCATTCAAATTGTTTGTTTTTACACTTTTGAATCCTTTTTCGAGGGGTAATATTGATATTGTGTATGTTCAAGTGCAGGTTTTCTTAGGCCACAGTGGAGGTCTTGATACTGATGGCAATGAACTACCACGACTTGTTTATGTTTCTCGTGAAAAACGACCAGGCTTCCAGCACCACAAGAAAGCAGGAGCCATGAATGCACTGGTCAGTTATCTTTCTTTGATATAACCATGGCATAAAAGATACAAGAAATTAACAAAATTATTAGTTATAAGAAGAAATCGACTTAGAATAAGTTCATTTTTGAGGTTTTCTGTGATTATTTAATGATTTGATTTCATGTTATCTTCAGATCCGAGTTTCTGCTGTGCTTACTAATGGAGCATATCTTTTGAATGTCGATTGTGATCACTACTTCAACAACAGCAAGGCTCTCAAGGAAGCCATGTGTTTCATGATGGATCCTGCATATGGGAAGAAAACATGTTATGTACAATTCCCACAACGTTTCGATGGCATTGATTTGCACGATCGATATGCCAATCGCAACATTGTCTTTTTCGACGTAGGCTATTTTACCTGTCATCAAGCATTTCAATCATATATCTCCTTGTAATTTTGTTGCTTTTTGTTTTTGCCTTGTTGTTGACGTTGTATTCAATCTTGCTATACTTTTCAGATAAACTTGAAAGGGTTGGATGGCCTCCAGGGTCCAGTCTATGTGGGAACGGGTTGTTGTTTCAATCGACAAGCTTTATATGGTTATGATCCGGTTCTGACCGAGGCAGATTTGGAACCAAATATTATCATAAAGAGTTGTTGTGGTTCAAGAAAGAAGGGCAGGAACAAGAAGTACATAGACAAAAAGAGAGCTGCAAAGAGGACTGAGTCTACCATTCCTATCTTTAATATGGAAGATATCGAGGAAGGCGTTGAAGGTAGGTTTTCCTCAAAGAACTCACTCTTTATTCTATAAAACAGAATGTTCACCTTATTTGCTGTGACTTTCAGGTTATGATGATGACAGGTCGCTCCTGATGTCCCAGAAGAGTTTAGAGAAGCGCTTTGGCCAATCTCCAGTTTTTATTGCAGCCACTTTCATGGAAATGGGAGGTATTCCACCTTCAACCAATCCTGCAACTCTTCTAAAGGAAGCAATTCATGTCATCAGTTGTGGGTATGAAGATAAGACAGAATGGGGCAAAGAGGTTAGTTGCTACTAGCAATTCATGTCGTCTACTCGTGTTCTTAAGAGAGCTTCAAAGATGAGCCTGATGAACTCGGATCTAACACCTGTTTTTTTTTTTTTTTTTTTTTTTTTTTTTAGATTGGGTAGAAATATATGGAGAAAGTGGATGATTAGATGTTATATACTAGATTTATGAAAACTATTCGGTACTAATTTATGTTATTCAATCATGAAAAAATTATGTTTTTTATTAAAATAAATCTCATTCTATCACAAAGGATAAGCTCAAATATTTATTCATATAGTTCCTATTTATTAAATGCATTACTCATCAATAAAAATAGGTAAATTAGTTTCTAAAAAAATAAATAATTAAAGCAAGTGCCTTAAGGAAAAAAAAGTCGTCGATGTTATTTTCAAGTAAGCATGTAGGTAATTTTGGTCGATACAATGTCTTCCGAGCTTCAATTTCCCTTTCAACTCCAGTATGGAACCTTTGAGTTAGGCGTGAGGGTTGTTATGGATGTGTCACTTGATAGTTTATTTGATTGTCTTGCCCAATGGCTATGTCCTATAGGAGGATGTTGATCATGC
>NW_019272019.1:5087537-5106176 GCF_002738345.1 Cucurbita maxima
TTTTTTTTTTTTTTTTTTTTTTTACTTTTAGATTGGGTGGATCTATGGTTCTGTGACAGAAGATATTTTGACTGGGTTTAAGATGCATGCTCGTGGGTGGATATCGATTTACTGCATGCCTCCACGCCCGGCGTTCAAGGGATCTGCTCCTATCAATCTTTCTGATCGTTTAAACCAGGTGCTTCGATGGGCATTGGGTTCCATAGAAATCTTGCTCAGCAGGCATTGTCCTATCTGGTATGGCTACAATGGAAGGCTAAAGCTTTTGGAGAGAATAGCATACATCAATACCATCGTTTACCCTATCACCTCAATTCCACTGATTGCATACTGTATGCTTCCTGCGTTTTGTCTTTTGACTGGAAAGTTCATCATTCCTGAGGTAATTTGGTAGTTTCTTCCTTTGAAACTAAAGCTTGATCATTTGTCTTGTCTGATCTACTAAATGTGGGACTCCTCCATAAATTTCGATAGTATGCGTAACAATGACGATAATCGATATCCTATTTCTATAACTTGTGATGAGATAATGATTCTATTTTCCAATTTAAAAGTAACGGATTGTTTTCATTTACCTAACTTGCAGATTAGCAACTTTGCCAGTATGTGGTTCATTCTCCTTTTCGTCTCCATCTTTGCAACGGGTATTCTCGAACTCAGATGGAGTGGGGTTAGCATCGAAGACTGGTGGAGGAATGAACAATTTTGGGTCATTGGTGGTACTTCAGCTCATCTGTTCGCCGTCTTCCAGGGTCTCTTAAAGGTTCTTGCTGGAATCGATACGAACTTCACTGTGACGTCAAAGGCCAACGATGAAGATGGAGATTTTGCGGAGCTTTATGTGTTCAAATGGACTTCTCTCCTCATCCCTCCTACCACTGTCCTTATTATGAATATGGTTGGTATAGTGGCAGGTGTTTCATATGCCATTAACAGTGGTTACCAGTCTTGGGGTCCTCTCTTTGGCAAGCTGTTCTTTGCATTGTGGGTTATTGTCCATTTATATCCTTTCCTAAAGGGTTTACTAGGAAGGCAAAACCGTACACCTACCATTGTCATTGTCTGGTCCATTCTCCTCGCTTCCATTTTCTCCTTGCTCTGGGTGCGGATCGATCCATTCACCTCGGCTGCGACCAAGGCTGCCAATGGTCAATGTGGTGTCAATTGCTAGACAGTTACATCATAGTTTTGTCCCGTGGTATGGCGTCGTTCCTGTGAATATGACAATAAAGAAATCAAGGCATTGAGAAGAGCCCCCAGGAATGAACCAATTTGAGGAAAATGAGAAAAGGATGACCTTTACACCAGAATTTGTAGGTGTGTCTTGAAGTTGTATTGGTATGTTATAATATTATTGTGCATTATTGTGAAGTCTCATTTGTTTAATGCAAATAGATAAAGGAATTATTTATATCAGGAGAGTTTGTATGAACAAACCGTCAATGATTTTCTTTGTTCTTTTTTCTAAATGTTTCAGAATTATTATGACTGAAATTATAATTTAATACTTCCTCGTGTTCAAGGATTTCAATATCACAGTTTTTCAGCCACAGAAATCTATTCTATCTAGCATGGATAATTTCAACTATCTCAGATATATCCTAGTGTTCATAAAGGTGAGAAATGATATAACAAATCAAATGTACCCTTGTTCCTTGGTTTGGTTCCGAAAGAGAATTGAATTCTCTAAAATCTAATACACAATTGTTAACAATAGCTCAGTGGTCAAGCGGTCAGCGTTGATTCACGCTTTTTATCTGAAAAGATGGAAGACATGTCGGTTAAAAAGAAATCAATTTCACGCTATTAAGAACCATAAAGTAACATATAGTTCTATAGAAAGAAATTGATGCAAATCATTCTAAAACTCCTCTTTCACCAAATTCTAATGCATTTATGAACAATAACAAATCTCTTAGCACTGGGAAGATGCAAAGTTCTTCAAGACACCAAAAAAACCGAGGTGGGATTTGGTATTCTTCTCCAATTTTGCGCCAAAGTTTGATGTAAAAGGTTACCTTCTAATTTTCATCATCTTTGTCTACGAGAATTCTCTTGCAAGCTTCATAACACATGAACGAAATACCTGCATTGGGCACCAGCTTGATGCAGCTGGGGCCAAGCCCTTTATATAACCCCTGAATGCCTTCCCTTTCAAGTATGCTTACCAGCGCATGAATTACATTCTTGTAGACTTGTCTTCCACTGAGGGCTCCAACCTGCATCTGCTTGCGAGCTACTTCCAGTGGGAACGTCGCACTGCTCGAAATGGCACCCGCAGCTGATCCGATTAAAAGGGTTTGAATATTGCCAATTTTTTCTTGCTTAAAGATCTTCCGATAGGCTTTTCGCAACGTGTCGTAAGCAAAGTAATTGGCGGCAGAATATGGGATCACTCCAATCAAACTAGGAGTGAGGCCTCTGTAGAATTCTGCAGGCCCCTTCTCTTTAAGTATCTTAATGAAAGCATCTAAAAGGCCATCATAAACCCCTCTCTGCAAGAATTAGCAAGCATTGAGGTTTCGTGACGTTTAAGAACGAAAAATGTTGTTTCAGTTCACTAATATTTTCGAGCTACCTGTATGGTTAATCGGGTTTTGAGCAATTCAAGGGGGTATGTGCAGAGGGTTGCACTAACTCCAGCACAGGCTCCAGCAACTAATGAAGCAGGAATTGGAGTTTTTGGTTCTTCCCCTGGTCCGGGTGATAGGTTCTTGTTGACTGTATCAAAAGCAAAAAGCTGCAGAAAGAACAGCAGAGGAATCTGTAAGCACTGAAATGAATATAAAAAGCAGTTTTCACAGCAAATCCTTCCTCTTAACCCCAAAAAAAAAAAAACCCTCAACCCAACCCGGATCATGTTCGTTTTAGGTCAACCCGAAGTTTTTGTCCCATGAATTCGAAACCGAACCGAACCAATTCGGGTTCAGAAAAATGAACCCCACCCAACCCAAAATGCTAACACAACCCAACCCAACCCAACCCTTATAATTCGAGTTGGATTGGTCCGGGTTGTCGGGTTGAATGTACACCCCTAATCTCAAGTACTTCAAGGAAAAATGGAAAATTCTACATAGACAAGTTTCAAACCCAAAACAGGCTTTGAAGCATAACAAAAATTAAATTCAGTCTTCTAGAGATTATATCATCTAATGAAAGTACATGAATGATAATCACGACAAACCGTATTTGTCAAACTCAAATCGTCAACCATGGCCATTTTTCAGCTAGTTTCCATACTTGACTTTAAACAAAAAGAATCCTTGAAGCATGTCTATTAACGAATGTATGACAATTCAACGCCAAAAGCTTATGGATCCAGTTTCTATAGAATTAGACAGGAGGTCTTAAGTTTGAATCCCTACAACAATTTCCTCCTTCAAATCATATTAATGGTTACAAATCAGATCTTGTGAATCACAAAATATTCAGCAAACATAAGGATGGGAACATCAACAATTTACAAAAGGATTAAGTTTAACCTGGTACTCATTTGAAAAGATCCAAAGAACAATTCTAATAAGAAATTACCCAACAGGGAACATCCACACACAAACGAGTAGACAAGAAAAATGAAGAAATCAAGGAAGTCTAACACTTGCACAGAGAGAGAGAGAGAGAACCAATTCAATGAAATACAGAGCAAATTCAAAAGCAAAACATTAAAGCACGAGAATTAGAGTGTCAAGTACCTCAATCGCCTTGCTGGGTGCGACCCGAATAACATTAACCAAGTTGCCCCTAAACAATCCCTTCCATCCGTCATTCTTCATAATATCATTGAACACCTCTGTGACAGAGTGCCCACTGCTACCCACCATCAAATGAGTTCTTATAGTCTCCAATGGCGCTACACAAGTGTTTGACACCGTCCCAGCAATTGCACCACTTATCAACCTCCGCAGTGAAGGATTTTGAACCTTTATTCTCAATAGAAAACCAGGCTTCTTCTTCGTTTTCTTTTTCACTGCAGCTTCCTCTATAGTAACAGCCTCAGCAGAAGGCACATATTTCATACACAAATTTGTGTAAAGAGGGTTAGTGTCATCCTGGGCGCAGGAGTTGGAAGAATTGGGTGAGATGCCGAATCCGACTCCCATCTGACCGACACTGGCAAATAAGCCTCCGGGGTGGAAGTGGCCTTCGTGGATACTCCATTGGGAGCCCAAATCAAAGACTGAGAACAACCCATCTCGCTTATAGGCTAAAACCTGAGATCCTCTCTGACCCATCGGTCGGGATTCACAACCAACAAGACGAAAGGCAACACTATAGGCTAAACAGAATACGATCAAACAGTAGGCAACCAGCCAAGAGAGGAGTCCGAGAAATGGATAGAAGGCTCTGATTCAATCAACAAATGCATTTAACTGCAAATTTGAATTCAAACAAGAGAGAACATGTGGCAGCAACTTCAACAAGGGAGAGAGAGAGAGAGAGACGAATCTCCCTCCGTTGCCCGCCGACCCTCCGATCACTTGGGTTTGGGAACCTTTTTTGTCCCTTTTTTTTGGAAAGATTCCGACCCTTGGAGGTTGGAAGCAGGTTTTATACGTAGATTAAATAATTGGATTGATTCTTCCATGTTTCGGCAGAGTGGTTTGGTTTGGTTTGAAAAGTTAGTTAGGGTTTTATCATTTGTTTCCTCTTTCTGAATCAGAGGATGTGCGTTGTACAACATATTATAGAATAAGGTGGCTAACACGTGTATACATAATTCAACCACCAAAGCGCCATTCCTACCAGAAACAATGAACAAATGCCCAAACAGTTCACATTAATTTATTTTAAATTTTAATTTTCTACTTCCGATTAAAGTAAAATAAATAAAGTCAAAGACTTTGGTCTTAGCTTAGCAATTGCATATCATTACTTGCTTCAACAAAAAAGGAGAAATAAGTTAAATTCATCTCTAAACTCTCTTAGACAAAATTCAAATTTACATCTAACATACCACTCAGTTTTTCTTTCTAAAAAAAATCAATTTAATAAAAATAAAAATAAAAATAAAAAGAATTTATTAAATACACTTTAGTCAAACTTCAACCATAAATTTGGGAGGTAATAGTATAATTGGCTTAATTTAGAACAGCCCTGACCAATGGCCATCAAGTCGTCGTTGGTCAGGCACGTGGACAATTCACAATGGCCTGGACAACTAAAATCGCCGGAATATTAATTAGTGTAATAATATATAAGAGCATCTCCAACAACAATGGAAGCACTTCCAAGTTTAAAATGATAATGGTTTTAAAAGACGGACTTTATAGTTATATCAACTCTATCAACCGTAGACCAAATTTTAACGTTCTAGACCAATTTTACACTTTAACATAGGAAGAAAAAAAAGAACATCTTCTAGACGATACAAGAAGAGAGTTTTTACATAGCTTACTAACCACAAAAAAAAAAATAATAATAATAATAATAATAATAATAATCAATAAATAAAGTTTAAAAAAATATTTACTCATTAAACTTACATACAAGTTCTAAATTCTAAACGTTAATTCATAACACTAAGTTCTAAACATCACAACACTTAGAGTTATTTAATTTTAATATATAACAATTTATTTTTTACACTTTCAAAATTGTAACGTGAAATATCTCATCTAATAATCTTTACAATTCGACCATTTGTTCCTATCAATTTATCAACCTTCATAGAATAAAACCTCTTTAAATTTTATAAATATTTTTTAGGACATGGCTATAAAAGTAAAAAGAATAAAATGTAACCTATTAAGGTTCAAAAATTAAATTATTACTATAAATGTTTAGGAGACTAAAGTGTTCTTTAATCAAACTTTATAACATCTGTTATGGTAAGTAATGTCGTAGGGAGGCCTAGAAAGCTTCCAACTTCGAACTCAAAAACATGGCTCCTCACTTCTAATAACATTTTATAAGTATGTATTCTAAACATATCTTTTCTTACCATGTATTCTAAACATATCATTCGACCGATCGCATTGGATTATTTAAAGAATTCAACACATAAAATTTCCAATTTGCATGTGGGAGTGAAATTATAGAGATCAAACAAAAAGGAATCTTACCAAGAATCTTTTAACTTGGGTATTAAAGACAAAGAAGTTAGCAGGTTTAGCTCAATACATAATCAATTGACTAGAGGTGAAAAGATATAACATTATGAATGAGTAGGAAGAGGGGAATGATTGCAGTGAGCATTCTTTAAAGTTTATGAAGTTATTATCTTCTTTTTAATACTACCTAATGTGATTTTTTTAATTTTGAATTCCCTTATATTGTTCTGTTCAGTTATTATAACAGGCCTCAAAATGCAATAGAATAGTTCAGCTCTAGAGAATTAAATATAGATAGATAGATAGATATTTCTGAGCGCGATCTCTCTCTTCCCCCTACTTATCCCACATGAGAGAGAATTTTAGCAGTGGACGAGTACCTTATAAAGTCATGATGATTGCTGAAATTGGAACCTGGCTGCTGAATCAACTAATGATGCTGGTTCTCGTCTTTGGAAATAGGGATGAAGGTTTCGCACTCCCTTCAAGTATAAAGGTGTTTGCATCTCAATCAATCGAGAAACCTATAAAAAGAACAGAACTATGTGACCAACAAAAAGATTTTCATTTTTGTAATATATATAGTTTTCCAAAGCTCACCGGGTTGAAATGGACACAGATGTTACCGTACAATTAATAATGTGATTGAAATAACTTGAGAATAAAGGATTTTTAAACAAAACTGGAACTTTTTGCAGTTTTCAAAACTTGGCTGAGTGTATATAAGCTTAATTTTCAAAAACATAAAAGTAAAAATAAAATGAAAAAAAAAAAAAAGAATCATAATACTCGGAGCATTATACCAAGTACTAAACCAACCTGTTGGTTTGACTAAATACTGTTTGCAAATCATACAAGAACCATTATAGAAACTAAGGAGACAAAAGAAACTTACAGCTCGACGGAATGCAAACATCTCTTCTTGACCAGATAGCATTGACACAATTGCAGTTGGAGCACCTACTGATCCTACATTGCCCTCCACTAGGACGTTTCGACGAAGCTTTCCCCCTTCTGCCTCTGTTTCAAACTGAAAACTGCAACCAGAAATACAAAGTTCATAGCATAGTTGCAAAACCTACATTGATGCTCAAAAGATAGAATCAATTTCAAAGTTAGTAATCTATAAACTGAATGATGTGGGTCGATCTAACTACTAAGCAAGGAAATCAAAATGATCCATGATCCAACAATATGCATATACGCTCATAAAAGACCTAGATATCTGCATGCAAGACTTAAATGTGTCTCATTCTAAGGTTCAGAACAGAAGCAGCATAAAGTTGATGTGGTGGTACTCAGTATACTTGGTCTTCTTCAATCTCTTCAAAAGGCTTAGAGAGATATACAGTTAGTTTTCCTTGACTTTTCCTTGACCTACCGCTCCCTTGACTTTTTCTGAAAAAATCTCTTATTCTTTCTAAACAAACAGATGAAACACACCAAAATGGGTCTTGTGGCATTAAACCAAAATATTTTTGCCTACCCTAGGAAGACATGTTCTCAAAGTGCTTCCACGAAATTGCAGAATGACTGGACACCGGAGGGAAGGACAAAGCAAATTCAATATTACTTATGATTGATACTAAATATTTACTCAACGCAATCGGTTTGCCAAACTCTTCAAGCCGTTGTTCATTTCAAAAATAAATAAGCATACTCAAGCATGAAATGAAATCACGATTGAAGTATATACTTGACAATGTCATATCAATGTACTTGAACTGAAGTTGGAAAATTCACTTAAAAGTGGAAACATCGAAAAATGGAGATGTTACATGAGCATTCACATTCTTAGAGCTTCTAAAAAAAAAAAAGAAAAAAAAAAAATCAACCCAAACACAAGAGGAACAATTACCTCTCCAAATCAAAAAGAGCACCCTCTTCCGTGCCCTGGAATAAGTCCTCAATTGATGTAGCTGCCAAGCAAAATAGGCAGCAATGGTGATTGTATAACTCATCAATGAGAGTGATGAACCGCCGGGCCTGAGAAAAGGTAATTCACTAAGCTTAAAATGAGGGAAAATGGAGGGCAGCAAGAAAGATATTCAATTTTACACTTCACAGATGTCGAAGGCCATAGGGAGCAACATTCATTTAATACGCATGTAAATTACCAAGGGTATGTAGCCAGTACAATATGCGCACTTAAATTGCATTTAGCCACTTAGGCTGGCAACATTTGTCTGATTGAAATTTGAAGGTTCACTAAGATCACAGAAAAAATATTGAAAGAAAATACTTGTTCATACCTTGTCACGAATGCGCATGCTCATCGTTGGGATGTCAGATATGAAGACAGTGTGATAGTTTTTGGCTAGGGCAATATAATCTGCAGCACCTACCTAAGGAAAAAGAAAATCTTCCAATTGGCGCCAATCATAAAAAGGTATCAAATTTACAGAAGAGACTAGAAGAGCAGCTCCAAGGAAAAACATCAAAGTGACTTATCTGCCAAATTTTGTTAATGTTTTATGTGTCATAACAGATAATGTGAATTCTATCTAAAGTTTTTAACCAAATGCTTTTAACTACGTATTTTGATGTATTCAAGCTTCCAAAAGAAAGGCACCGTAGCAAGATTCTCACATTATTTAAGGATTGTCGATTTCCAGTAGCATTGTAAACATGTTGATCAAGGATGACACTCCAATTTTTCATTAAGTGCATACACGAGTTACAACCTTCAAATACCTCTCAAAGTGCAAATGTCTAAATCAATCTATCTTTTCTCGAGATAGGAATGCACTTTTCTCGAGATAGGAATGCATTGATTCAAGAGATGAAGAAAGCCTCATAAAGTCAAAATTTTCAGCGTCATAAAGAGCTCTGGCAAAATTGATAAGCCAACAACTTAATTTCCATGGACCAGCAATCCTCCATATCAGAGCATTTTGTACTAAAGCTATCTCTTTTAGGATTTTTCTAAAGGTACCAAACCTTCCCCTTTTTACATTGACCTACAAGAAAACCCTTCACCAAGACCTTATCTTAAAGATTTTCTAATTGGTACCACTTCTTCCACCATCAGGCTACAAGGCCACGCAACTAATAAAGGTCAGAGTTTTGAACCAACCCAAGAGATGGACTTCCCACGTAAAACATTCAGCATGACGTTAAAAAGAAAAGATAAAAACATTATATATGCCCTCACAGATATAATTGTACTAACAATTGATGGAGATGTCCACCAATGTATAAAACGGTGTTAACTATCAATTGTAGATCATTACATATGACCTCACAAAAAACACACACCATTGTGCTAATAGTAGAAAGACAAGCATGATACCGGTTGACCACAGAGAAAATCAAATGCAAATCGTGCCACTCCGTTGCAGCTTTCTGACACCTCCAATTTTCTGATTGATATACATACAATTGGTAAAGCATCCTCAATGAACACATTTGAGTTAAGTTTAGTCAGTACCTCCCAAACATCACAGGAATAGTCTCAGAGGTGATTTGTCCTCCCAATTGGCTGGTGATTTCGACCCACATCTTTTCAAATTTTCCCACTGAAGTGCAATCTGAAGGCCAGAAATAATGCATCTACATGTGCATTCAACGATAAATGAATAAAAATCTGAACCACTGTAGGAAAGAAATTGCAACCAATATATGATCATTAACATCTCACACTGCCCATGTCTGGTGTTAAAACCATCCAAGTGCACCGATGTCAAAATGATTGATCAATAAGGACAATAATCTCTATTCACATGCTCAAAAAATTCAAAGATTGAAAAGTCACCCAAAAGGGTGAGATATGATGGTAAGAGAGACAACTATCATAATGGGAAACATCAAAATAGCACGAGTGGATGAGAAGGCATCGGTTCCCTCAGTCGGTAGCCAATACAAAACATTGACCACTCTCTCACATGTCATAATCTATAACACAAACATGGTTTGCCATGAACCAACCAACTCAACATTCTCAAAAACCTTCAAAATTGAACGACAGATACTTCAAAATTGTATGTGTAGTTTTTCCTCGAATACCTTGTTACAGTGTTAATAATCTCACCTGGTCAAAAGACCTTTGGGCTATAAAGCGCCGGTAATCAATCTCACTGCCAATAAGAACAAATGCACAATGCTCCTCCAGTTTAGTGACAAACTTTTGGAAGATATCCTTCTGCATGCCATCCTGGATTAACAAAATCCGTCTAACACAATCAAGATGATGAATTTCATATACAAGTTCACTGTATACCTTCTTGTTGATTGTTTAAGCGGTTTATTTTGAATTTTCTCCTTAACATTCTGCTAATGTTCTGCCACAGTGTCCCTTTTGATAATTATGGTTTCCTACTGTTTAGATCCCATCGTTCAATTAGTAGCTCTGATGAGGATAAAAAATGGCCACTTTAAGAAGGTACTAATTCCATGGTAATAAATTGATTAAAAAATAATATGTTAGAAGTTGATCGCTCAAAATACCCTTTATTGTTCAGAGAATCACTCTCTAGAAGAGTTGATCTAATAATTTTTTAGCTTCCAAGTCTAAAACTTCGAGATGCAGACCAGTTTATCTTTCCATACCCTCAAACTACTATACATGTTTTGGGGCACTTGGCTCCATCAAAGTGTCAATTTCATCTGCATAAAAACTTAGTCAAACCTGATCACATTGTAAATCTGAATACCAGACTTCACCAGCCAGAAAGATTGAAAATTAAAAACATGTAAAATTAAAAATTCTAATGACCAGCTAGTGTATCTTATCTCCTTCAACATTTCAATTATAATGGTACCTGGTTCAAGTCCTTTGGAGCTCGATTGCTGGTGGCTACAAGAACTGTTCCAGTACTTAACAATCTGCTTACAATTCCAGATAAGGCTACAATAGCAAATACATCAACTGTCTGAAAGAGAAAGCAGAATAACCCAATAAATTAAAATCATGAATAGAATAGAATCATTGGTAGCTAATTTCAAACTGTTTGCTTACACAAAACGTGCATGAATAAACTCAGATATCAGCAACAAAAAAAAAAACAACCTTTTTCCCATGATAAACGCCTCATCTTTCACTCCAAATTTTCAAAACTCTAGTTTTCCTAAGTTAGCCCCCATAGTTTCAAAATCCTAGTTCTCGGACTTTCACATCAATATGCATGACCCGCTATTATTTATATGTTATCTTGACTGTATCAGGAATAGTACAATGATGAAGCAAACTAACAGTAAGAATTTTCCCTTAGTTTCTTTTCATTTACCTGTATCTCATCGAAGCAAAGAATGCTAGCTCCTACTTGACCTGCTTGTTGATCAACCAGAAATTTATCAGCAACAGCAGGAAGAATGTTTTTCATCTGTACCTCTTGCTTGTATTTTTCTTCTGCTGCAACCCACTCCTTCACTTTTGTATCAAAAGGGAGATTCATAATCCAACTCGAGATGCTTGATTGTGAAGATTTCTCCCTCACTTGATTTTTCCATATCTTGTGCATATCTTCATTAATTTTAAGCATAGCCTGCCATATAATGGAGTAAACTTGAAAACCAATACCAATCTGGAAAAAAGAAGGCATTATCTCTGAAACAGTAAAGCTTAACACAATTGTTGAAATAGATTGTTAATGTTTGTTCAAACGTCTCAAATTTTCCAAACTAAAATAAACCCTCACCTCATGGAAATGGTACCTTTGACGATGTTTAACAATTCCTTCAGTAGCATTGTAAAACATATCCATGAGCATAGTCTTCCCTGGATTATTAGAAATTCGTTCAGCAAATCAGAATTAAGTTAATTGTAAAATTATAGGCATAAATCACAGTGATAGTCAGATTATAAGCATAAATCAATGTGAAGTGGTAACTAATGTCCAAGCTTGCCATATAAAATTTTATCGTGGTCAGAAACTTACCACTTCCAACATTGCCATATATGTACAGTCCTCTAGGAGCATGTGGAGCAGAAGGACAACGACCTACAAGTGAATCCAACTTCCTCTCTCGGTTAAGGTATGAAACCCACTTACCAACTCCAGGTTCAATATTTTCAGAAGATTTCCTAAGGTAAAAATAAATAAATACTTGCAAAGATCAGATTCTACAAAGTTTATCACAATCAGAAGCATAAATGGAACTGCTGAAGATTTTAAGCTCGGAAAGGTAACTGTGAAAAGAAGTGTGCCTAACCGAAACATCAGTGTTTCAGCAAGTTTGCTTCGGCGCTTGTTTACTGAGGTCCATACATCTCCCGGTTGTTTAGACTCAGCTTCCTCCATTAAAAGTCTGCGCCTCTCGTTCTCCCTATTCTGCTTCCAATTAGCTAGTTTTACCTTAAAAGTAAGCAGTTCAAAAAAGTGCCTTAGTATTAGGTTTCAACCTATTTGTAAGAATAAAAGCATATCTGACATTCGGATCATTATAGTAATATCAATTCCAATTAGTACATGATACTCTTCCATATCCCTTTCATATTGCTCCAATCTTCCAAGCAAACTCTCCAATTCGGAAGCCACTCTCTCTTGAAAAGGATCATGCTGTAGCTCCCCTCGCTCAACTAGATGCTTATACTGGTTTAATAGCCCTGCAAGAAGGAATTTCATATTACAAGTCTGAAATACAAATGCGACCAAGACTACGGTATCACGGAATCCAAAGCGCCTACACTATAGAAATATGGATCATACACAAACTCGTATAGCTCAAAATAAGCAGCAAGTTCGAATCCGAGAAAATGAGATCGATCAATGCAATGCTTTAACGTCAAACGTATCATAGAGAACAGAAATCAAACTAAAGGAGCATCAGCGATCAAAGAGATACCAAATCACGATCAGAAATACGACGCATAAAGCGAGGAATTCACTCTCTCATGAATCATTAGCCAGTAACCATCACAATAACACTGTACTGTGCATAAGCTAGAGAGTGAACCTCCACACGCATATACTACATCCTAATTTCATACTCAACATTATAAAATGCACACATATAATGCGAATAGCAATGTGATAGAGACCTGGAGACTTCGCAGACGAAGAGAGGAATCGAACACTAAGCGGATCAACGCCGAGCTTCGAAGATTGTTGACGAGTGAACCTCAGCGACAATAGCGAATAAATTGTTGAAGTCGAAGTTCCTCTTTTCATCTCCGAACCACAATTTCTTCTCCTTCTTCGTCTCGAAGTATAGCGTGTAGTTTCTGCAAGAAGAAAGCGTTGCAATTTCCAGAACCGAGAGCGCGTAATCGTTGATGCACCAAAACTGCAAACTGCAACGAAAATGGAAAGTAGCGACTTGTTCTTCCCGCTAACCAGCCACGTGTTGGCAACAGGGTAATTACCGCGCGAAGATGACGTGGATAGAAATATCACCGTTGGATAGAAATAAATCGTACGGTCCTTAATAGGACATCATCCTTTCATGTTTGGAGATACGACTTCCCTTTTAATCTCCATCTTGCAAGGTGTTTCTACTGTTTTTTATATTTTAAAAAAATATATTCATTTTAAATAATTTTTAATTGATCATTTCTATTAAAAAATATAAATTATTCTTGTAAATTCAATAATACATTATGAGTATAAGGTTATATCTAACATAATTTTTTTAAGAAATTAATTTTTTAATATTACAACATCGTTTTCACAAGTCAATACTTATTCAAATAAATGAAAATAAGAAAGTGGAACCGGACAGATATAGATAATTTTTACTTTCATTTAGTTAACGAGGATAAATCTTTATTCGCTCATAATTAAAAGATAAAAAAACTAAATTTGCTAGCCAATTTGAATTGAACCGTTAAGTAAAATGTCATAGGTTTGAGAGAACCAAAAAAATAGATAGATTAAAGAAGAACCAATTTCCGAACACGAAAAGAAAAAGGGTAAAATGGTCATTTCATTTCTCTATATATTACAATATTCCAAATTTCAAGCTTTTAAAAGACTACAAATTAGGATTGTCCAAAAAAGGCAATAAGGTATACTTTATAAGGCATTGAATGGGAGGGATGACTTGGTTTTTGGTGCTGAAATTAAGGATATAATTGAACATACCCATAGTTTTTGGTGTTGATATTAGGGATGAAATGGTTCGAAGTCGCGAGTTTAACGACATTTGTCAAGCTTCTCCTTTACCCGTTATCTAAGAAAAAGTCGAGTACTCGATTTTGTGAATGTGATTAAATCGTCCTACTACGAAATTAAAAACATTCTCGATTGGTTGGAACTTATCAATAGGAAAATATTGACTAAATTACGAAAAAAAATGCTTCAAAACTTTTGACTTCTATTTTTTCAACGATTGCAATATTACATTTTTTTTATAAACATTTTGAAACTATCCTTGAAGCAAACATTAGCTCATAGTGTTCTTACGAACATCTATCCAAGTCCCAATTTTCTTCCAACTTTTCAACGAACAGAAAGTCAAGAGTAACAAAAGAACATTACAAGTTTTCATACCGTATTTTATAGTCCAAGTTTCTTCCTTTTCGTGTGCCGAAATTACATCTTCGTAGTTTCGAGAATATACCTATTCTAGTTTCGAGAATGTACCTATTCATCAAGTCGAGGTTCGTATCTAAGAACAAAAGATATTTTAAAAATGCCATTGCTCCACAATATCCAGAAGGCCAAATCTAATCAGAGTATCACTAACAAGAGAACAATGGAATACAACCTAAAAAGTGAATAAATAAGCACTGAGCAGAACCCTCATTGAATGAAAGAAGGAAACTTCTAAAGAAATGCAAGAGAGAAGAAGGGGAAGAGGATGATGCTGTGAAGAAGAGGAAAAGGAAAAGAAAAAGAAACAAAAATGGGATTTGAGATTCTGTTGTTCTACAAACTCATCAGGTTCATCAATGGCTGCAGGTATCATAATCAAGCAACAAAAGCAAAAATCTCAAACACCTAATAATATTACTAACAGCCAGAAGTAGAAATCCAGAAAATAACCTGAATTTGAGCTGATGAAGAGATCCCAAATTCTGCAGCTACCCCAATTCTTCATCTCGATCCTTCTCTTTGTTCTCTTCTTTTTCCTGATTTATTGCTATATTCTGTGTTCGTTTCAGGTTTCAATTCAAGTCTTTGGATTCGTTCTTCCTCCCCAACCCGTCGTTCTCTCTTTTCTCCAGCAATTTTCCTGTCTCTTCATCGGCTTCAGTGGCCTTCTTTTGCGCCTCTATCGCCTTCAGAGCCTTCAATTTCGAGTGATTGTAATACCCAACCCCAACGAAAGCCAATCCATAGCCGAACAAGTTGATAGGAGTCACAGTGTCCTTGATCACCGACCACGAGAAGGCAATCAGGAGCCAATCCTTGACCACGCCGGCGACGTTCATCGTTAGGGCGGAGGTTTTTCCAACGAGCAAGAACACAGCGAGATTTAGGGCAAATGCGCAGAGTGAATTGGTGCCGAAGATCACATAATCGAAATGGAGACTGGAAGCAGATTTCAAAATTGGATACTCGACGAAGATCCACGGCACTAACAAGAAGACGAAACAACAAGGCGCAACGTAATACAAAGAAGTAATCGGATTCAACGAGATTCCTTTAGAGGTAAGCAAAATCTGGATCAGAACAAGCCGAGTCGCCTCGAATGCAACGGCGCCAAGCTGCAAAGCCACACCCCAAACATCGAATTTCGCTTCACCATAAGCAGCAATCGAAACGCCAAACGAAATCGACAACATATTCACCATCGTCTCCGTCTTGAAACCTTCCTTCTTCAAAAGAACGCCGATCGAATAAACAGCGACCGGCATCAAAGCCTTGAGCATCTGAATGAACGAGACAGAGAGGTAAATGTACGCCGAATTCGAAAGCCACAAAGAGAGAGAATATAACGCTCCAATTGGAACAACAGAGGAGATATATAGATCTCTGGACATGGAAACCGGCTCGACGAGCTTGAAGACGCGAATCATAAGAAAAGCGATAGAAGCACAGAAACTCATATGGATCATGGTGAGGGAAATCGGAAAAGGCCAATCATACATCTTCTTGTCGAGAATGAACTTGTTGTAGACAATGACGGTGAAGCTGAGGAAGATCCAAATGGCGACATAGGTGTAGGAGAGGACGATCTTCTTCAGAACACTGTCACTGATAAAACTTCCTTTGCCCATTGCGCCGATCGGGGGGAAATCGGAGTTGAATCAGAGGGAGAACAACAAGAAATCTGCAGGAAAAAAATAAGCAATGGAGATTCAGAGAAAGGAACCGAGCTTGATTTGAGTTCGGTTCAGGGAAGAAGAAAGTGACGGAGACGGAAAGGGAGCGAAATCTGGGAGAATAAATAAATTCTCTTTTTTTTTTTCTTTTCCTTAATTTGTTTTTTATTTTATTTTATTTTTCATTTGGCTTTGGATAAACAATTAATTAAATAAATAATGGAGGGTCAAAAATGGGAAGAATCTGTCTTATTTTGTTGTTTTCAGTCCAATTAAAAATTGAATATAAATATATACTTAACAAAAACTATATTAATAATATTTTAATTTTATAATTTTTTTTAAATATTATTTTGGTCCTCTCAAAAAACATTAAAATAAAAAAATTTATTTTTTTCAATATTTTTATTATAATAAAAAAAAGAATTAATATAGTCTACTTACTATATAATAAAAAAAATATATCACATTTGTCAAAACGAATAACTCATCGATAATTGAATTGTACTAAAATAACACATTACACTATCATATTAAAAAAAATATATCTAATTCTTTATTCTCGAGCCTCGGTTTAATAAAAAAAAATAATGAGAATAGCTAAACTGTCCGTTAAAAGTTCGAATCTCATTATATATTAATTAAAAACGTTTATTAATAAAAACATCTTTTTAGTAAAAATTAAGCAAAATAATGAAACGGTGGAAAATAAAATTGGAATCAGAATCACATGTGTTATTGCAGTGAAGGGACCGTCCATCTTTAATTTACTGAAGGTGAAAATTAATTTTGTTTTCGATAAAAGAATGAATAAAATAGAGGTACTTTTTTAAATTATAACCGTCAAATATTAAAAAGAATAATATCATAAAAAAAAAAAAAAAAAACTTTTATTGATGTTGACTATTTTTAATAATTCATTAAAAATGAATGTTTATGATAATTACAAAATAAAAAACATTAATTATTGGTAATATATCAATTTAATTATTTATGTACAAATATTATTGAGGTACATCATTACTACTTTTTTTTGTGTTCAAACTTTTTTATTGACAACCACACTCATGGTAACTCTAGCGTTCGTAGTTCAATGACTAAGATAATTGTCTTCTAAGCAATAGATTCGGGTTCAAATCCCGGCAAATGAACCAACTATTATAACTCTAGTGTTTAATTAAAGGTGTTCATGAATTCAGTCATCTGCATTTGAAGTAAGCGGGTGGGCTCGGATTCGGGACGGAATACATGAAATACATGAGACTCATCTACAGCTTCTATCAGCTTAACCACTTTTACCCACTTTTGCTGCAAGAAGTTTACATATAACTCTCCCCTTTCCTTCAAGAAATCCAAGCCAGCCACGAAAACCACCACATTTGGGAACTTACTCCATTCTTCTTTACTCATTTCTTGTGTATTATTCTCGTAGTTACATCCGAAATAATCAAGGTTGCTACCTTTCGGTATGCTCAATCTCCAAAACATATCATTCATTTCCACAAATCCTTCTACCCCTTCTGCTTTCTCCTTCTCGGTTCGTTTCTCGCTCCCGAAATATGGATGAATTAACATCAATCCTTTGATAGTCAGGTTCGAAATGTTGGTCTTCATGGTTTTGAGTGCAACATGGTGGACAATGTTGCCTCCCGCACTGTCTCCGGCTAGGAAGACTCGAGAAAGATCGGCATTTTGCAACCATGGCTCGAAACAACTTGCTTGATGGGCGAGCCACTCAAGTGAGCTGTAGCAATCTTCATAAGCTGCTGGAAGTCGATTCTCCGGTGCCAATCGATAGTCGATGGACAAGATAACACAATTAGATGCAACAGCCAAGCCTCCAAGAAAGTGATGGTACCCCATCCAAGTAGTTGAGCCAATGCAAAAGCCACCACCATGGAAGTAAACAAGAATAGGAAGTTTTGCTACATGATTACCAATAACATTAGGAAGAAACAACCTTCCGGTAACTGGCTTTTTGGGGTCGATAGCGACATCCTTGAACTTATAATTCTTAGATGATTGATTATCAGTTGAGACAACGACTTCAGGAATCAAGCGTCGAACTGACCCATCAGAGTATACTTCAAGGAATCCCGGTGCTTCTCCTATCAATGCCATTCGTGCACGAAATACTTGGGAGGTGATAATTGAGCCAAAAAAAAGTGTTAAGACTTTCTTTTGGATTGAAGTTTTAAGAGAGTCTGAGGTTTTTATATGGGTAAGAGTTCATAGCAATTGAAGTTGTAAAGGCAATGTTGGTGGGTTGGCGTTGATCATGCAAAGGAGATTGGTCCCAAAACAAAATAGAAACAACTTTAATAGAAACAACTTTAGCAGTTGAGTATTAGGTGTACTATTTTCAGAGTGGTTAGACGCTCAAAGAAGTTTAAAAGAAAACTGAAATTAAGTGGGAAAAAAAAAAAAAAAAAAAAAAAAAAA
>NW_019272019.1:5106326-5122442 GCF_002738345.1 Cucurbita maxima
GGGAAAAAAAAAAAAAAAAAAAAAGGAAGGACGCACTTGAATAGATTGACGAGCACATCAAATCGTGTGGTAGTGAGGATTTCAAATCCAAATCCCTCCTCGTCCTCGTCCTTAGTCACTGTCACATCGTTTTAAGTCGAAATTAAATGTAGTCTCGAAATCAATTAAAATTGACAATAATTCTAAATCACGATGGGGAAGCTTCCAAACTTAAATTAAAAAAAACCCCTCTACTTTTTTCATCGGCTCTAACGACCACTAGGTCGGACCAACTTACAAGTACCTCAAACAAACGGACGAAAACAACTATTTAACCCAACTTAATTTAGTTGCTAAGAAAGGAATACGAAATTTTAAATAGACGATAGTCATAGAATATTTAGATTAACTACAATAACTCGAGTCATTGGCCGAGTTATTAGCCAGTTTAAAATGGAGTTGCCCGATAGAAAATATACATATATATATATATAAATAATTACCCAGGGTGCAGAGGGAAGAGATAATATTTTTTTACCATAAAAGAAGTAAAAAAATGCTACTTCAAGCACAACTCTTAAGTTCTCAACTACGAATTCACTTCATAATCCCACTGCATTCTAGGAGAACGAACATGCAAATGTAGTCTGCTTTAAAATCTTGATCCAAACAATTTCTCCAATTCATCACAGCTTTGAGTTCTAACTTAAAAACCGAACGAGTCCGATAAAGATAATATGAAAGCCAAATAGAATAGGGTAGTAGAGTAAACTTATCAATCAAGATGATTATTCCACAGAGCTGAAACGAATGTTGGCATTAGTTGATGCAGCCGTTTCATTAATCAAAACTCATTGGGAGGCTTTAACCTTATCAGCCTCTTGATCCTGTCTTTCTCCGTGTTCTCCAAGATGCCCTTCACAAACATCAAAACAGATCAGTAAGATCTAAAATAGCACAGGCGCAGTCGATATGTAATATTTTTTATATTCTTCGCGATTATGAGATGCCCATAAATTTCTGTTCAGAGAGACATTTTGCAAAGCATTTTCTGTTTTTTTAGAATAGGAAGACCGTGTGTAAAAATCTTTCCTCCTTGAAAATTGCAAATTTCTTGAATTAAAGGTCCAAATGCTTAAAATGTTTATCACTGTATCTGGCTCGATTATGAGCCTTGAGCCTCACAAAACCTACGAGAAAGATTCTGAGTGAGGGAAACAGAAAGGGCATACCGTCCAGACAATTTCATCAAGACACAAACAAATCTTTCCATATTTATCAAGAAACGAGCGCTCAGTTGGAGCTTTGCCACAGGCATCCTTTATCGATGACGTTACTACAAAGATCACTTCTGCCACTTGAAGAAGTGAAAATGAAATTAATACAGAGGAAACATAACACAAGGATCAGGTAAAACAAAAGATTTTTTTAAAAGAAAAAACCCCGCTTGGGAGGTTGGGAATGAGTCCAAAGAAAATGGAAGAATTGTCATTTTCTTACAAGCTAATTCATCATATTCGTCCTTCCCAACAACATAAACTGCAACATCACCAAGCACGGTGTAAACAATATATACAGACCTGTTACAAAAAGATAAACTTTGATAAATTGAACAGGTAAAACCAGCTACAGTAAAACAATCCATTGAGTAGTGCCACAAAATAGACGGGGACTGATTGATCTAATGTACGAGTAATGCTTTCATCATTATAAAGGGGGAAGATTTACTTTTATTCAAGCCACTGGCTAACCTTGTTATTTAAGATTCCCTTATAAGCAGGGCAGTCTATTGATGATTAAGGGGGGAAAATGGAATTATCGAAGTGAATGTCCAAATATTTATAGGGATGTATTTTATTTAGCAGTAAAAACATTTATCATTATTAGGTGACCATTTGAGCTAAGAACGCAACCCTTGTTACTTTAGTACTAGTGATTGCAGAAGAAGCTATTTCACTGTTATTCTTTCATACTTCTCGACGAAAGCATGGTTTCACATTAAAAAAAAAAAAATTAGAACAAAAAAAAACTAGCTCGTTGTGGCATAATTTCATCCAAAGTACTCATGGAAAGATGCCTTTGGCAACTTCCAAACACTCTAACGGTAGTTCAAGAAGCCCTTAGAGGTTTGTAGATGTAGCTCGCTACTTTGTTTTTTTGGACAAGAAACAAAGGTGTAGCTTACTACCTCCCTCTTAGGTGGAAGAAGGATGAAAAGTAGATCTTGGAAGGACAATTAAATAAATGAATACTCAGACCATAACAAATTAACTGGAAGTAAAATGTTGGATCTTTTTTAAGTTCAAAATATCCCAGGCAGGGGTGAAACTTTATTATTGACATTAAAGTGATAGAAAAGTGGTAGAACAGATTTCTCTTCAATCAATGTTCAAAGGTTTTAATCCATCTTCAAGACCTTACTTTGTAGGTTGGAGGCAATTCCAAGGTTTGATAACCAAGAGGCTTTTAAAATAGATGGAACTTAACAAAGAGTCTGTTATTTGTGAAGCCAATGATTGGCAGAGTGGACACCATTGACATTATACATTAAGCGAGGAAGTTGCCAGATTCTGTCCCAATTGATTTATGTTACGCAGGAATAATAATTGATTCAAGGGTACCGAATCATGTTCAACGACTTCTTCAAAGAATGGGCAAATCCTTACTACATTTGGTTTATATAGACGCTGTCACTTGAATACCAAAGACTTCATCATTCAAATCAGCTTGTCCCTAGTTTCTTTCATTCTCTCAACTGTTTAAAATATAAGGAAATTTTAGTTTCAGGAAACCCTTTCAACAACTCAAAATCAATGCAATTTTTGGTTAGTTTACTTTAAAACATTAAATATACTTCCTTTATTCCTGATTTAAGGATCAAGGATTCATATGTTGCAGTAATCCAATAATGGAGTATTAAACATGCAAAAACTAACGTCAAGGCGGCACCTTATATATTATTGTGTATTGGCTTCATAAGAATCACAACAGTAATACACTATAACAATAATCGCGCAAAGAAACTTCGTCCATTTCCCTTGCGCGTATGAAAATGTTACGGTCGGGTCCTTATATTTTATGAGATCAAAATACTGAGGGATGAAGCTAAGTTTCAAGTATAATGCATCACTGCGAGGTATTCAGAATTGCTTCTAAAGAAATGATTGGAAGATTTCACTCACTTGTGTGAAGCAACAAAGAGCTCTTCATTTTTTGCACCTTTGAGATTATCTGCTCCTAGCTTCACTAGAAAGGATCGCCAATGCAATCGCTCCTCTGCCGGAACTCCATGGAACCTAATAAACAAATAAAAATCACGATCGACCGTTCAATCGCATGAAATTAGAGTATGCCAGACACTGCAATCCGCGTTATGCAGCATTGTTTCACTCCTAAAAACTAAATTATTCTCAAGCCAATTCCAACTCTAATTGGAGTAAATCTGAAGCTAACCGCACATTTCATACAATAATAAAAGCAGTCGACAAACAAAACTACAAAAAAAAAGGTTCAATCGATCAAGCCACACGGCGTAAGGGAAAAGAAAATAGTACCGTTCAACGAGAATGTTGCCGACAGAGTTGGCGATCAGCACAGCCAGCAACATGCCTAATCTTTCGCCGCCTGCTTCAACTCTTCGATCGGAATTTCTGAAGGAAAAAATCTCTCTACTCGACGCCTGGGAACAAATCTTACAATCCCAGATTTTCGCTCGCGCCTTTTTCCCCCTTTTTCCCTCAAGTCCGCAATTAGGGCTCGTATGGAAACAGATATAGTGGAATCCGATCCGAGAATTATAATAGCGTATCCACGTCGAGGTCAGTATAATCCGGACTATGACTTTGACTGTTCTTTTTCTTTTTCTTTTCTTTTTTTCTTAAATATTATTGAAATTAAACAATTTCAAAAAAAAAAAAAAATGTTATAATAATATTATATATTTTATATAAATTAATTTTTCATGTCAACTAAAGATAATCTAGTCGGGACAATATTATATTTCTCATTTTTATTTCTCATCTAATATAAATATATTTTTTTTTTGTTAGATAAATATATACACGTACGTTATATTAAAAAAATATTTAATTAAAGACGTGTAATATTCAAATTTCTATTAGAAATATAGATATTTATTAGGATTTGTTTATATCTTTTAATAAAAATTATATTAAAAATGAATATTTTAAAATAATTATATTTTTAAAAAAGAATAATAAACTAAAAAAATCACCCCACAAATTTCCTCAACATTTGTAAGACCAAAGGAACGTCTTCAGCCATCCATTCCCCTTTAAATCTTGTGGTTCCAATTCAATTTTGATTATATATATATATATATATATATATATATATATTCAAGGTCTAATATAATTATTTTGTTTATAATTCTCTAGTACAATTTAAAAATAAATTAATATTTTAATCATATATTCTTTATGGTCAAAATTGCACATCAAATGTTTGTAATATTAATTTTAAATAATAATAAAATTACAATTTTAACCTTCCAATAAATTCTCTCTTCAAATATGGTTTTAAAAAAATTAAAAACTTTAAGGTATAAATTCATATAAATTTGGAGATAAGAATTGAGCTTTTTTCGTATATTAACATGATCCTATTATAAATGGGTTGAAGCTATTTTATTGGACCAATTAGCTACGCCAATAATTAATTGCATGTCATGTGGGAGCATAAATTGCGACAAACAAATCATTGATCATTTTCCAACTAAATTCCTAAGGTTTCCATCTACCATAAAATATTATAATAAAATTGAAAATGTTAATACTTATGACACCCGAATAAAATGAGGGATATATGAATGAATCAGGATTATACTCGAACAAGAGTGATCCCGGAGAATAGGATGATCGAACTTGTTTTTCGGTGGCTCAATTATATAATTTTTTTAGTCAAACGTGGTTTGCTTAAAGCAATTCTATGTTGGAATGACTCGTGTTAGTCCGCGGAGATAGACTCCACTCTTGAAAAGCAAGGAGTAGGTAACGAAATCATGTCTAGGAGGTGCAGGAGAATGTCAGGGCTATCAAGTGTCGAATCCATATTCTTGATCCTTTTTTCAACTTGATTATCAAGATTAGCTCGATATCATAATGATAGTCTCGTTTAGGAAGTTTGAGTCAACTAAGACTCTTCGCATTGGATCAACGTCTATAATTAATAACACAATAGGGTCGTTCTCTTAGTATCCATTTTTGAAACAAGCAACGATAAAATCAATCATACTTTAAATAATATGATTATGAATGGTCAACAAATTAAGTAGCATTTTTATTAAGTCTTCCCCAAATGTATTGTTTAGTCATATCATATGTACATTTTAATACATTTTTTGTTTCAAAACTTTGACTTGTACATATATTTTGGTCCCTTGGCCAAATTCTCTCACCTACAGCTTTAAATTATTTATCTAATCAAAATATAAGGATGGAATAATTACAAATAAAAAATATATATATTAGGACCAAAATATTATTAAAAAAAAAAAAAAAAACAAAAATATGTTGATCAAGTAAATATTATCAACAATATTTAAAAATTTATTCACAACAAACCTAATTTATTTGATTAAATAAAGGTAAAAAATGGATAAGGAAAATAGTTATAATACATCTAAAATTAACCCAAAAAACTTCAAAATTTATATGAGCTATAATTTAATAGATAAGACATAAATTATCATTTATATGCGAACTTTATTCATTTCTATATATATATATATATGATTAAAATCGACAAAAAAAAAAACAGACAATATTTATAAAAGCTCTCCCTTTATACAGATTTTGAGCTTCCCAAAGTCCCATAAACAGTAAGCACAACAGATATATATATATATATATATACACATAATTAGCCTATTTGTTTTGATCTTATGGGGTTTTATTACTATTGTTACTTTATTTTTAGAGTTGAGATCTTGTACTTAGCTTGAAATTGAAGGAAGAGGGCAGTTCCAATTGAGTAACTCTTCAATCATTTGCATTGCAATTCTGTCTTCTTCATCGATTCCGTTCCGATGGCCATCGGCTTCCTGGCTCGTCGATTCGGGCGATGGCAATGGGGACGGGATCTCCTTCTTCCCTAGCTCAATCCTCATGACCCAATTGGAAGTGGCTCGTGTGCCTGCGCGCTTCTGCCAGACACCGATGTGGGCGTTGTCACTGTCGAGCCGCAGGCATGTCAAGGAAGGAGATGGGTTCTTGCAGCACTTTCTGAGCTTTGTGCTGAGTAGCTCTGAGAGTGCTTTTGGGGTCATTGGAGAAGATCCGTGCCCATGGCCATGGCTGGCTTCTGCAGATTGGTCTTTTGATGCAGGGAAATTGGTCTTGGCGTTTTGGCCATTCATTAAGATGGCTGCTTGATCATACGCTCGTGCTGCATCCTCTGCTGTGTCGAATGTCCCCAGCCACACCCTTCTCTTCCTACAAAGAAATTAACACATGAAACGTATAAGAATGTGGGCTCAAGGTGTAATGTATAGCAGAAATGAGCGTGGTCAATGGCCATAGCCGGCTAGCTTCTTTGTTTACGGCACAACAATGGTGGGTTTCCATTTTTCAGAGCTTTTTTTCTGAACCAACACACACAATCAATGCATACATTTACAGCAGAGGAAATTGTAGTTCACAAATCTACAGAAATATGCATGCCATGGCCACCCAGATTCTTTCAGGCATATCAACAAACACCTTATGGGCACCAAAAAAAAGGGGGTTTTCACAGCATTTTTAACCAATAAACACAATAAATTGATCACAAACATAACGACAATAATGCAGTATACGAGTTTTCAAAAACATATGCCACCAAAGGAGACCAGTTTCTTTCAGGCAAATCATCAAACAGGTTATGGGCAACAGACAGAAAATGGAGGAAACAGAGGACAATCGAACCAATAAACCCA
Organism: Cucurbita maxima; assembly: GCF_002738345.1. NCBI lineage: Eukaryota > Viridiplantae > Streptophyta > Magnoliopsida > Cucurbitales > Cucurbitaceae > Cucurbita > Cucurbita maxima. The sequence goes on from NW_019272019.1 coordinate 5,113,240, forward strand.
ACCAATGGCGCATATATTTATAGCAAAAGAACAACCAACGTAATGTAAGAGTGAATTTACAGCAACGGGTGGCGGATTTCTGACACCCAAGAGCCCCACTGCCGCTGCCTGACTCCTCTGAACTTCCTTGAATAAACCATAACTCTAGAGAGAGAAACACAGAGAATTTCAGAGCCTTCAACAAGAGAGAGATAGAGAAATTAAAAAAAAAAAAAAAACAAAAAAAAACAGGTGAGAGAGTTGAAAAACGTACAGAGAGTAATAATTTCAGCCATTTATATAGAATTGTCGGTGGAAATTGAAAATTATTTGATAGAGAAGAAGAAGAACAACAACAACAACACAATAGTACTTTTTAAATGGGGTTGGCCATTAAAAACTTTCACCTGCTCACCATGAAAGATCCACAGTCGCAGCTTCTTAACAACCAAAATTTAATGAGATTCCGCTCATTTCAAATCTCTCTCCCATTTCTGCAACTTTTCTTCTCTCTCTCCAATGGCAGATCGAAAAGGAACCCCCAAAACTTCTAATCTGTCTGCTATCCAAAAAGAAGGTTTCATTAAATTTTACTTCTGAGCTTTGTGGGAATGGGGAAAGGGAAGAGGAAAATTTGCAGGTTTAGATCATAAAGCGCCATTTATGATCCCAGTGAGGAAGATGGAGTGTTTGAATTGAATAAGAGCCTGTTTCGCTATTAATTAATTATCAAACAAAAAAATAATTAAGCATTTTCTTCTCATTTTATTTATTTATTTTTTTTATTTCAAGTATTTTCTATTTTTGTATAAAAATTACTTAAATTTGGGGAAAAAATCAACACTTTTCTAAAAATTATTGATTTTTCTCATTTTAATTATTTTTCTAAAATCAATAACATTTTCCTCTTATTTTAATTAATTAAGTCCCTAATATTCAATAAATCTTTATAAGTTTAATTTTATATCTAATAAATTTTATAATATTTAAATCTCAATAATTTATTAATTTTAGAAATATCACCAATTTAATTAAAATACGAAAATGAAAAATTGAATCTTGAATCTCTTTTTAACTTATCTAGTAACCAACATCATTTATTTATTTATTTTTAATAATACTTATTATATCTACAGATAAATTTTCTTTATATTATTTATTCCATTTTTGCCCTTTCTTAGTATTTAAATTTTATCTTGGCCTTCTAATTTTGTTTTTTTTTTGTACAATTTATTTCGATATTTATTATTTGGGGTTGAATTAATCAACCTCGAGAGCAATGTAGGATTTCGGTTAGTCAATGACCTTCCATTGACTATCGGAGTTTGATTTTTTTAAGGTTGAAGTGTAATTTTTGTATCTTGTTGCATCGAGTGGATAAGACACTTATTATCGTTTACTCCAAAAAAAATGATGACCCTCGTTGATAGATTGAGGGTTAAAATAGTTGTTAGCATTACTAAATGCTCTGCCACGAGCAAGCATTTTTCAACACGAGAAACTCGAAAAATAGCTAAATCAGAGCTTTACAACGTTGATAAAAAGAGGTATAAATAATAAAAAAAAAATTATTTTTCACTTATATTTGCAATGATATATTAAAAAACTATATATATATATATATATATATATATATCTGTGGTTTGACAATTGACATGCACATCCCCCAGTTTGGGCTGGCCACCATAGCCCAAAAGAAAAACTCCAATGGGCCCATTCTATAATATTTTCCCTTTTTGCCCCTAAAAAATCGTATTAATTGTTTTTATTTTAAATTTTTATTTATTTTTATTTCCATTAATTATTAATTTACAATAAAAACATAAAAAGTTCTAAATTTCTAAATCTAACGTGACATATTTATTTTTTTTATTTACTTGTAGTTACGACCAAAACTTATAAATTATTTTATATTCGTAATGAAAAAAAAATAAAATTAGAAAAAATTTATAAATTATTTTTTTTCTTAATTTATATTTCAATCGACTCTTAATAAATATTTTCCACTTTAATTTGTGTAAATCATAAAATTAAAAAATAAACATTAAATATTAGAAAGAAAAAAAAATAATGATTATGGATAACATAATTTTGACTGTCAACTTGATGATCTGTTCATAATTGTGTGCAATGTACCTTCGCCAACTTGTAAAGCACACAGCTTTAGACGGTAACTCATAAATATTAATTTAATTTTAATATTTACTTTATTATTTCTTTTTAAAACAGTCGTTCTTCGATGAAAACATCAAAACGACACCGTTACTTCTCGGGTTGTTATTGTAACTCATAATTAATTAATTTAAATATTAGAATTAGGATTGAAATAGTTTTAAAAGTACATAAATCCTAATAAATAGTTTAAATAAATATTGGAAGTGTATTAATTAGAATAATATTTCGAGCTAATAGAGATAAATTTATAAATTAAATATATTTAAAAATTTGAAAATAAAAGAAAATATATTTAAAAAAAAAAAAAAAGGAAAAGAAAAACAGAGGCTGGTTTGGGGTTTGTGGTATTCTTTTTTAATTTTAATTATTTTTTATAATTTGGTGGGAGAATATTACGAGGAAAAGCCCACATTGTGAACAAATACATTGCATTTGGGTTTTTATTGGGTGTGTGCGCATGTACCGAAACTCTCTTCAACTTACGATAAAACCTTCTTTCAGGCCGCTCCAGACCTCCTATTTTTCCTCACACTTTCCTCTTTCTTCTTTGATTTTTTTTTTTCCCTATCTGGTAGGGTTCCAACGATCTCCTTCGCCTACGATTTATCTCATGAATTCACATTCTCAGGCTGAATTCGTCTTGCTGTTGTGCTTGATCTTCGTTTTCTCTCTTCTTTTTGCTCTCTTTCGAGGGTTTTTGAGTGCGAATCCGTTTAGATTCCACCCCCTGTGGGTTTTTGAGCCAAACTCATGTCGAAGCTCTTCGCCTATTCCGGTAAGTGGATGATTTTGTATGCTTTGCCTGCTGTGTCATTGAGCTTGTGAATTGGAGTTTCTGTAGATTGTGAGAGGCAGATAGGATAGCTCGTTGAAAGTTTTTGTTTTAAGTGTTTTGTTCTGTGTGGATGTGGAGTGTTATTTGGATGAAATTATGGATTGTAGGGGAAATATTTGAATTATTGGTTTAGTTATGCGGTTTCTCGATTTCGCCAAGTGGCGGGTAATGTTTTGGTATGAATTACGAGGGAGCATGGATGTGGTTTTGTGGTCTTAGGATTGTGGTTTGGGGTTGATCGACCGTTTTATTGTCTCGAACAGGCCAGATGTTATTTTTGGAATCCATCGGTTTGTATCTTTTTCTCGAAAAGAGACATCATACTTTAAGGCGTTTACCTGTTAAATGATAGTTATATTGTTGATCTATGATCCCCATACAGGCCAGGTTTAATTTGATTTACTTTTAAGATTTGAATATTAGAACAAGAGAGCACATCAATAATAAATATTAAACGATCAGACATTAGTTTTGCAAAGATCACTTCCTGCTTTTCTCTTACGATAAATTGTCAATCATTTCATCTATTATGGTCTACGGATTTTAATTGTGAAGTTGATGGTGTTTCTAACTTCCTGTTGTTGAAATTTCAGGCCGTGAAGATTTTTTCCCTGGAGGGTCAATATACCCAAATCCCAAGAACTCAAGTCTATTCTTGTCCCTTCCTCACCACGTTGATGTCTATTTTCCCCCTCGCAAGAGGTCTCGCATGTCTTCTTCCTTTGAGTCTGGTGGAGAAGGGGTTGTATCAAAGGAAAATGTCTCTATTGAAATTCTTCCAGATGAGTGCCTCTTTGAGATTTTCAGACGATTGTCTGGTGATAAAGAACGGAGGGCCTGTGCAGGCGTTTCTAAACGATGGCTTATGCTTATGAGCAACATATCTTGCCACGATTTGATTTCTGAGGATGAGATGGCCACCAAGGAGATTGAAGACATTGAGATTGAGAGTGATGGATATCTGTCAAGGAGCTTGGAAGGGAATAAGGCAACAGATCTCACACTTGCTGCCATTTCTGTTGGAACTGCAAGTCGAGGGGGGTTAGGCAAGCTTGTGATCCGTGGAAATTATCTTGTCAGCAGGGTGACCGACCTTGGACTCGGGGCAATTTCTCATCGGTGTCAATCTCTGAGGGTTCTTTCTTTGTGGAATCTGTCTTCCATTGGAGATGAAGGTCTCTGTGAGATTGCCAAGGTTTCTCACCAGTTGGAGAAACTTGATCTCTGTCAGTGCCCTGCTATTTCTGACATGGCTGTGGTTAAGATAGCTATGAGCTGCCCTAAGTTGACTGATATTTCAATAGAATCTTGTGCCAAAATTGGAAATGCAAGTCTGCGAGCTATTGGGCAGTTCTGCCCCAAGCTCAAGTCCATTATGATTAAAGATTGCCCACTTGTTGGAGATGAAGGAATTGTAAGTTTGTTGTCTCTGAACACATGTGTCATGAACAAGGTGAAGCTTCAAGCTTTGAACGTCTCTGATGTGTCTCTTGCTGTTATTGGGCACTATGGCAAGGCAGTTACCGACGCTGTCCTTACCGATCTTAAAAATGTTAGCGAGAAAGGGTTCTGGGTCATGGGCAATGGTCAGGGACTACAAAACTTGAAGTCACTCACAATTTCCTCCTGCAATGGAGTGACGGACATGGGGATCGAATCTATTGGAAAAGGTTGTCCAAATTTAAAGCACTTGTCTCTAAGAAAGTGCTCTTTCTTATCTGATAAAGGCATGGTCTCTTTTGCAAAAGCTGTAAGGTTGCTTGAGTGCTTGCAATTAGAGGAGTGTCATAGGATTTCTCAACTTGGGTTCTTTGGTATCCTTTTGAACTGCCGTAAAAGTTTGAAAGCTCTTTCTCTCATAAACTGCTTGGGAATTAAGGAAATGAACTCAGAATTGCCTATCTCGGCCTCTAGTGGTTCCTTGCGGTCGTTGACCGTCCGCAACTGCTGTGGTTTTGGCAACAGAAACCTTGCTTTACTCGGCAAGCTGTGTCCCCAGCTGCAGAATGTGGATTTTGGTGGCCTTGTTGGAATTGACGAATGTGGGTTTCTAGCTTGGCTTCAAAACTGTCAGTCGAGTTTAGTGAAGATGGACGTTAGTGGTTGTGTCAACCTGACTGACAAGTTGGTTTCATCCATAATCGAGCGCTATGGTTGGACGCTCGAAATGCTTAATCTCGATGGCTGTAGTAAGATCACCGATGCTTGCTTGACTTCCATTGCAAACAACTGCCCATTACTCAGTGATCTCGATGTCTCGAAGTGTTCGATCACCGATTCAGGGATTGCATCTCTAGCCCGTGCCAAGCAACTGAGTCTACAAGTCTTTTCGGTTGCAGGTTGTTCATCTGTATCGGATAAATGCCTGGCTGACTTGATCAAATTGGGCGAGACTCTTGTGGGTCTGAACATCCAGCACTGTAATGCTATCAGCGGCAGCACTGTTGATCTGCTTGTGGAGAAGCTCTGGAGGTGTGACATTCTTTCATAAATTGATGACATACCGACCCGAGTCGACTGCAAACGGGCACCTGGGTTTGCCCTGCCTCGACGATACCACGTCATAGGTCCATGCTTTTTCCCAGTTTACTTCTTTGGTTCTTTTAGGAGGAGTCAAGTTTCTGAAAGGGTACGCTTATATTTAATGTCATTATAGTGGTTGCTTTAGGCAGTTCAAAAACCACGGTGCCTAGTGTTCCATGGGCTTTGGCCATCACAGCCCTTTTGGGTTGTTTTTTTAATACTTATTGCCAAGCCTTAGTGTTTGAGGTGCCTCTTTCGCCCCCTCCCCCCCCTCATGGGAGAACTGCACGTGTAACCTTGCATGCAATAAAAGCTTCAGAACCTGCCCTATTTGTTGTACGTTTTGCATTTTTCTGTGTACTTCGGTTGAATTACTTTTTTATTTTGAAAATTGTGCCTATTTTAATTCATCTCTAATTTTAGATAAATTTTATTATGGGCGGGGTTTTTTACTTTTTTAAATTAATAAATTTGGCCTTTTCAAAATTAAAAAAATGTACCACGTGTCGTCTTAATATTGTGCCACGTTTGGCATCAATTCCTTGCATACCAAGGAGACGACGAGGTGTGGTCGTAAATCACAATTGCTTGAAATGGCGTTCAGTCCTTTCATCTTTCATTGTCACGTGGAATTCTGAACCACAGATAAGGATAGATCCCTTGTGCAGAGTATTTTCTTTTTAAAAAATATACTTTTTTTAAAATACAATTAAATTACAAAAAAGCAATGACTAGATTTAAAGTCACCACCATAAAAAGATAAGGCATCAAGTAGAGATCATGTTGGCTAAACAAGACTAGAAAAGAAGTTGATTTGCAAAGGTTTCTCAGAGTTGGGAATAATATTTATTTATAATGAAAAAGAGGCAGAAACATAAATTAGATAAAATAAAAAAGAAAAAGAAAAAGAAAAAGAAAAAGAAAAAGGAAAGTTACATACAAATGGCAAATCCCTTTAGTGACGCAACCAGACACCGTTAATGGAAGGAAGCACACACAAAGTGAGGGACAACACTAATTACTGCTTATGGACAGAACACATAGTAATAATGATAATAATAACAATAATAACAATAATAATAATAATACATAATACATAACAATCACAAAGACAAATCTCTTCAGTTCTTAGTGCCAAAATAATTCATTCAGGACTCATACCATTTTTCCCATTTTCAAAATGGCATCCCCATCACGGCGCCACAATGCTCGATGACTGTTTCAGCTCTGCAGCGTCTTCCCCCGAGCTCTGATGATGCTGATCTTGTTCTTCGATCTCCCGCTCTTCGTCCGTCTGGCTCTCTGTTTCACTCGGCTCCGGTGTTGCACCTCCGTTCTCCTCCTGGCTGAGTGAGACCTCTTTGTTTGTTGCATCCAATGGAGCAGTTTCCTCATTGTCTGTCGCAGACTTCTCTGTTGTTGTTATTGCTTCAGTTGAGGCCTGTTTTTCTTCTTTCTTTCCATTTGTAGATACTGCAGGAGGCTTCTCAACGCTTTTCACCTTGGTTGCTGAGGACTTCCCTGCATTTGTTGCGGCACCAGGTATTGTAGTTTTCTCAGAAGGCAGTCTAGGAAGAGACCTTCGTTTCGGCTTGTCTAGACGGGCAGGAGGAGAGACCCCCTTAGAATTGTTATTATTCAGACCCACATTCTCGTCGAGACTTAAGCGATTTGATCGCACATCACCACCTTCATTACTTAAAATTTCTGCCGGGGTTGGGCTCTTCTTTCGGCCAAGCTTGGGAGACTTGGCTCTTGTAGGTGGTATCTACATCAAAAACCATTTGTCAACATTGTGTTTTGATTTCAGCAATAATAATAGGTAGGGGAATAGGTAGGGGTGGAAGATTCGAAACTCCGACGTCTTGAATTATGCTAATTGAGATATGTTTATGTTATAGGAGCTGAGAATTCAAACCTTTGACCTCTTGAATTATGCTAGTTGAGTTAAAGTTATGCTTCTGTAAGCTATTTGTTACCCTTTGCCTACGACTGGAATCCCTCTTTTTTCTGATCTAGTTCTTTCACCACCGCGAACCCTAGTTATTGGGAGAATCCAAGCATTCTCTTTCAAACCCAAGAAAGAGTTCTTAGAGATCTTTTTTTCCTTTTGGAAGATATAGGAGAAAAACAATCAACCTATTGATATTGGAAGAGCAAAAAGATTCTTCCAACTTATCATTTTTGGGTAAGTGAAATTCATAGGTATAAGAATAGGAAGAAAGACTTACTAAATAAATCGATGGTAGAAATTGGGGTTCGAGAATTGATTAAAAAGATCAAAATGGCCAATGGAGCTTCTAAAACACTATTCTACAAGAAAACTTTAGAAATGCCACGAAACTATAATGACGTCATCTAAGACTGTCACGCCAAGAACCTCGGACACATGATATGGAGGGTGATTGACAGCTATCGGCTAGCATGCAAAAGACCTACAGTGTCGACACTATAGTATATATTTTATAAAAGGACAGCGGTAAATTAAGCAAGTGTCCTCAAGAGAGCCATGATTACGATCCAGACTAAGCAACAAAATTACGAGAAATTGTCTCCACAAGTTCATGAGAGAATCAATAAATTTTGAAACCGATATTAATAAATTCCAAACTCAATCTCGTTTTCAGATGCAACATGTTACCTTTTTCAACTCTACTTTGGGAGGAGGTGGTTCCTGATAAAAGCTCGGCATGGGAGTTGCTTTGAAGTTCAAACTCTTTCTGAGCATTTTAATCTCAGCTTCTTGAGTTTCCTGTAACAGAAGGACTTTCTCGTAACATGCGTCAAATGTTGAACAAATTAAAGTGACAATAGACACGTTGATACCTTGGATTTTGCCTGTAATGTGTTCTTTTCTACTTCCTTAGCTTGTATCTTTTCCTCCAGTTTCGAATAGAACTGTCCCGAGTCATATATAAAAATAAAAATTTGAACACAGAAATTGTTGAAGACGACCGGTAAAATACAAAAGGGAGTGCAAGGAAATGAATACAAAAACAGACCTCTTTTCTTTTCTCAGCACGCTCATTGCATCTAAAACTAAAACCGTAGTTAGGAAGTCTCCCAACCCTATTTGGTTTTTCATCCCCTGCTCTTGGACTTCTATAAACAATTCAAGGATAAACTCTCGGATCTAACAAAGAACAAGAAGCTAAATAACGTGAAGCAATGCCTAAAAATATTAGCACATTAATTATCTCAGGAAAATCTATCTAATGGTAAATAAGAAACTCTCGGATCTAACAAAGAACAAGAAGCTAAATAACGTGAAGCAATGCCTAAAAATATTAGCACATTAATTATCTCAGGAAAATCTATCTAATGGTAAATAAGAAACTAAGGATACAAAGAAGATTCTGATTCTTCTTCTGATTTACTAGGATGACCTTTCTTCGAAGTTTTCAGGTAAATACTCTCCCTGCACAGAATCGGTCACAACTTAGTGTTCTTTGGAATCCAAGAAACTCTTTCCATACATAGTGTATGCAAAAATAGATCTCAAATTAGATACAAAACGAAAATATTCTAACCAACCAAGAAGAGATAATAAAATCATAAAAGCAAGCAGAACATACATGGAGCCTTCACCATCAGACTTATCAGCTTGCTGCTTGAAACAGATGGAAAGAATATGAGAAGGGAATCATTAAGCAGAATAAGAAATAATAAAAATTCAAAGGGAAGGGGGGGG
>NW_019272019.1:5123135-5125499 GCF_002738345.1 Cucurbita maxima
GGGGGGGGAATATCGTGGAATAGATGAGGCAGTAAGACAATGTGCAGAAACGATTACCTTCAGCGCTTCAGCTTGCCTGCCATTGAATGATCTACTCTTACTAGGCCGTTTTGGGTGTGGATGCGATGTACCTGTACCCGAACCATTTAAAAGACCAGCAGTATGTTCTGCATCCTTTCCATCTTTATTCTTATTCACCCCAGTTGAAGAAATGTGTTTAGGGCCTGATGACTTTTCATTCTTGCTCTTGATTTGACCCCTCTCTGGTTTCACTTGCTTGGGAGGATCAACATTCTTTTCCTCTCCTTCCTAAAAAGAATACAATCAAAGAAGAAAGTGTACCTATTAGAATCAAATAAGATAAACTACTTCATCCGAAGAAACAGATTATACAAAGTAGTCTGCCTTAGAAAGGGTTGATATATCGCTTTCTGCCGGAGAATTTAATCCCTCTGTGAGTTCCATTGTGGTCGATTCACTAATTGCATCGCCACTCAATTTGAAACCATTTTCAATATTTTCTTGCTGCATTGTAGCCTCTGTATCTTTGTTTATGCCCTCGCTCACAAGAACTTCAGGAACAGTTTCCTCTGAGGAGGCAGAAACGTTCTCATGAAACCCATTTTGATGGGTCAGTTTGAGCCCATCAGCAGGTACAAGGATTTCCGATTCCATCATTAGGTGTAAACTACAAAAGATGAAAGAAACATATGCCCCATAGCATATAGAAGAAGGAACAAACATTACAAGACATCAAGTAGAATTGCACAAGTTATCAACCAAAGCCATTACGACCTACGAAATAATTTTCAGACATTTCCTCCACAACATAAATTAAGAATTACATCCTAATTAACAGTCTTAAACGCATAAAAGAATTCTCAATTGCAGAAATTTTGCTATTCATAGATCGATGCCATGCATTTACATTCAACTTACTGAAATTATCAATGGAAAGACAAGCATAGAAACACATTCACCCAGTTCATAGTCTTCATAATTTATACGAGAACCGAAAAGAATGTCTGAATAAAAAAAAAAATTCACAAACAGCTAGTTCGTTCCAAAATTATTGAAAGAGCAACACATTTCTAGAACGAAGACACGTGGTGGAGGGTGGTTTGAAAACCGTCAAACCTTTCTTCCCAAAGAAACCGTGCACAAAGACTTGGGCAATGATTTAAACAAATTTTCCCACGACTTCGGCATTAACCATAAACCGAAGATTAATAAGCCACACTTACTCATCAATCAATCCCATTACAGAAGTTCTATCCAAAAACAACTAAGCGAAATCATGAAATCAAGCATCGTCACACATACCCTCCGATTTGCAGATTGAGGCAACATATGCCAAAATCAGAATTCCACCATTCTCATTCCATTATTCAGATTCAAGCATAAATATCAAATGACAAACATTATTCCAAGTCGATCTATTCGTAGAGTAAGCATGCGGCAAATCAATCCATCTCAAAATAAGCCACAAAAAAAGACATCTACCTTTCCGCTCGGCAGCAAGAAAGAAATCACAAGAAACATGCACTAAACTTTCCTCTCGCAAACACAGTCACACAAAAACGATAAGATTCATCACCACCATCACCTCCTCCTCCACAGCAAGCTCAAATACAAACAAACAAAACAAAACAAAACCACACCAACACACTCACTCACCTCGAAAACCGCGCAAACGAATCAGAACCTCATGAAAAAAAAAATCGCGGAAGCTTAGATTCGAGGCACAAGATTGACAAACCAGCGGATAGGATCTGCAACAAAAGAGAAACAGATAATGCCGGAGCAGAGATCCACGGATCCAAAACAAGTTCTAGCGATTCCAACAATGGAAGAACAAATTGGAGAAACTTGAAAGGGAGAAAATGAGAGGGAAATGGAAATCTCAGAAGCGGGGAGTGGAGAGAGCAGTAGCATTCAAATCCATTTCCAGGTCAAGTCCGCTTTCCATCAAAGAACAAAGAGAGAGAAAGAGATAGAAAATACAAAGAGATGGAGAAGACAGAATTTGAATGGAAAATAAAATTTATTTGTTTCTTAAATTATTTATGGAATAGATTAAAAATAATAATAATAAATAGACGGAGGAAAAGAAAAAGAAAAAGGGTAAATAAAAAATAAAAAATAAAAAATACACGGTTAAAAAAAAAGGAAGATATCTACAGTTACCCGATTTTTCAGGGTAAAAAAAAGTTTTACACGGTTAATTAACCGACGGCTCTACCCCACTCTTCTCCCTCATCCAATCATCCCAAAACTGAATTTCTGTTTTTTTTTTTTTTTTTTTTTTTTTTTTTTTTTTTTTTTTTTTTTTTTTTTTTTTTTTTTTTTTTTTTTTTTTTTTTT